>NC_092500.1:178466668-178773168 GCF_047511675.1 Marmota flaviventris
GATTGAACAGCACAATTTTGAATGAAGAATGAATCACTGAAAAAATCATTTACTCTAGGAATTAAATAAAAATAGAAACACAACAAACCAGAATTCATGGGAGACAGATAAAGCAACACTAGGGGAAGTTTATAGCTATGAATTCCTACATTAAAAACAGAGACACCTCAAACAACTACCTCATGATGCACCCAAGGTCATAGGAATACAAGTACAAACCAAACCCAAAGTCAGTAGAAACAAATAAATAACAAAGATCAGAGCAGAAGAAAATGAAAGAGTCTAAAAGAACAATACAGTCAATGAAACAAACATTGCATTCTTTGTAAAAATAAACAAAATTAACAAATGCTTAGCCAAACTAACAAAAAAGACCCAAATAAATAAAATTGGAGACTCTAAAGGGTATATTGCAAAAGATATTACTGAAATCCATAGGATAATCAAGTGTTTTGAAAAGTTACATGCCAACACATTGGAAAATCCACAAAACAGGGACACATTACCACTAACTTAGACCTCCTAAATTGGCCCAAGAAGATATTAAAAAATTAGATTGATGAATAACAAGCAACGAGATAGAGTAACAAAGTCTCCCAACAAAGAAAAGTCCATGAGCAGCAGACACACTGCTGGACTTCACTGGACCTTAAAGACAGAGCAGCACCGACACTTCCAAACTCTTCCACAGAGCATGGGAAGAGGTGCCCAACTCATTCCAGGAAGCCAGGGTACCCACCACGAACCCCAACAATGCACAAAAAAACTATGATCTCTACACTAATGTCCTCGAAGAACACATGAAAACCATCAACAGACCACTCGTAAGTCAGACTCAACAGCACCCTCGGGTCCCACAACATGATGGAGATGTGTGGTTCCAGGGAGGCAAGCGTGGTCCAAAGGGCATCCACACACACAAGACGGCACACAAGCAGAGTCGAGGAAGAAACCACCTGGTGACCTCAAGGGATTCAGAGAAGGCCCTTGATGAAATCCAACATTCCTCCATGATGAGATCCCTGAATAAACGGGGTACAGAGGATGGTACCTCAATCAGGAAGGCTACGTAGGACAAAACCAAAGTCAACATCACACTGAAGAAGGAAAATGAAGACAGTTCCTCTAAAACTAGGAACAGGACAAGGATGTCCACTCTCATCTCTCGGATTCAGTGTCGTACTTGACATTTTAGCCAGAGAAATTAACAAGATAAAGAAATAAAGGGGGTAAAAAAAGGAAAAGAAGAAGTCAAATGATTCCTTCTGTGCTTAGAAGACCCCACAGATTCAACCAAGAGACCAACTCAGCAAAGCTTTAGGATATCCACCTACACCAATAATTAATGTGCTCAAAAAGAAATCAGGAAACAATCCCAGTCACAATAACCTGGGAATAAAAAGAAGAAGAAATAACACTGAGTTTATGAAGTCAACCATTCTACAGTGAAAATGGCAGACAAGAAGAGAGAAAGACGACACGAGAAGACAGAAAACCTCGCCTTCCACGGCTGGAGAGGGGGTGTTGAAACACCACACTATGAATTGGCCTACGGATTCAACACAATCCCCACCAGAACAGCAAGGGTGCTCCTCACAGAACAGGAGAGACAGAGCGGAGGTTCACACGGAGGCACCAAAGACCCCAAGCAGCCAATCCTTCCTGAGCAAAAAGAGCCATGCTGGAGGACTCAGGAACCGGGTTTCAAAATGCCCTACACAGCAGAGAAAGAACACTGACAGAACTGCAGTAGGAACAGAGGTGTAGACCAAGGCAACAGGGCACAGGGTCCAGACACAGGGTCCCACACAGCCACAGCCACCTGAGTCCTGACCAAGGTGTAGACCAGGGAACAGAGCTTAGGGTCCACACAGACCCACACACCCACAGCCACCTGAGTCCTGACCAAGGTGTAGACCAGGGAACAGAGCTTAGGGTCCAGACAGACCACACACCCACATCCACCTGAGTCCTGACCAAGGTGTAGACCAAGGGAACAGAGTTTAGGGTCCACACAGACCCACACACCCACAGCCACCTGAGTCCTGACCAAGGTGTAGACCAGGGAACAGACCTTAGGGTCCACACAGACCCACACACCCACAGCCACCTGAGTCCTGACCAAGGTGTAGACCAAGGGAACAGAGTTTAGGGTCCAGACACAGATCCACACACCCACAGCCACCTGAGTCCTGACCAAGGTGTAGACCAGGGAACAGAGCTTAGGGTCCACACAGACCCACACACCCACAGCCACCTGAGTGCTGACCAAGGTGTAGACCAAGGGAACAGAACTTAGGGTCCGACACCGACCCGCACACCCACAGCCACCTGAGTCTCAACAGAGCCAGAATCATATGGCCAGAAAGACAGGCCCTTCCCTGAATGGTGCTGGACATCCCCTAGAGTAGTTTAGAAGCAGACCATCTCTCACCCTGAAGGAAGATCACTTCAGAATGGATCGAGACCTTCACAGGAGACTGAGACCTGGGAGCTACTGGCGGGCACAGAAGGCAGTTCAGGGTTGCACCGGCTCCCGTAGCTCCGCAGGGAAAGCAGGAGTTGACAGATACCAGTCTCCTGCACAGCCAGGATCATCCCCAGGTGGGAGACAGGCCTTATGGAGGGAGGAAGCTTGGCTAGCTGCTCTCTGCCAGGACTGAAGTCCAGAAAATGAAAGAACTCAAAACCTTACACAAAAGAAGGATAATCCCATCAATTCACCTGCAGATGATACAGACAGACACCTCTCCAAGGAAGCACAAATGGCCCACAAACATGGAAAAATGGTGAACGTCTGTAGCCATCAGGGAAATGCAAATCAAAATGCCACTGAGATTTCGTCTCGCCTCAGTCATAATGTCGTCATCAGCAAAACCAGCCATCACTGGCCAGGATGTGGATAAAGGACGCGGCTCGCTGTTGGAGGGACTGCCCATCAGTGCAGACACTGTGCAGGACAGGGTGGTGCTCCTCCACCACCCAGCGGGGGACCCCGGGGCCACACCTCCTGGGTGCAGAGGCGGGGCGTGAGGGCAGGCACACAAGCGGCACCGGCCACAGCGGCCGAGCCACAGACCCAGCGCAAGTGCCCATCCGCAGACGGTTGCACGGGGAGTATTAATCAGCCATAAAGAACAAAGCCATGTCACTGGCGAAGACATGGACGGCACTGGGGGTCACCACGCTAAGTGAAATGAGCCAGACACAAAGAAGAGAGCCACCCGTTTTCTCTTTGTTTCTTAAAGAAATACACACAGAGGCCCTGAGTGCAGAAGAGAGACCGCGGGCCAGACAGCAGGAGGGCAGCGGCAGGGCAAGCCTGTGTGGTGGCCGGTCAGGGACAGCAGGAGCAAGGGAAGGGAAATCGCCACAGGGCCCAGGGGCCTGCCTCCCCCCTGGAGGTGACGCTGCTGGGAGCCACCCTGTCCTGACTGTGGCCATGATGAAAGGAGAGGAGCAGAACAAGAGGAGGCGCAGGTTGGAAATGAGCACTGCACCCGTGAGCCCCTCAGTGCCAAGGGCTTGCTGGTGCAGGAAACGCACCCCGCAAATGACCCCCCCCAGAGTGGGGCCGCCTGGCACTCCTGACGGTGACACCCAGGCACACACCACCCCGCGGTGTTCTGGGACCGCTGGGCGCAGGCCGGCATGCCCCCCTGCTGGCCTGCGGGCTCACCAGGGGGACACTGGCCTGTGGACCCTGACGTCAAGGCCACCTACTCCACTGCGCATTTTCTGTTTTGCTTGAAAATCACCCTCACGTTTCCTAGATGCATTGGGTCTTTAAAACATCCAAATAAAGCTCCCTTCTGTTTGTTTCTTGCCTTCTTTTTTTCCTTTTTTATACTTTTTATTAAACTTTTTTTTAAATACATGCAAGAAGAAAACTACCAGGAGAAAAGACCTGGCAAACATGGGGCAGGCCTTGCAGAGGGCCGAGGAGAGCGTGGCGTCCGCCACCGTGGAGGCGCACACCTGTCGCGGAAGGTCTGCGAGGAAGACCTGAGAGGGGTCCGTCCAGACCCTGTAGGTGGGACTTCACCTGCGCCAGGGAGCCATGGACATCACATCTGGGTCCTCAGGGAGGGCCCTGCCAATCGCTGCCGCCATTTGAGCAAAGGAGGGAACATTGTGCGGGACCTCGCTTTGCAGGGAAGGTGGAGTGCCGGTGCTGACCAGGCTGTGGAGTTAGAGGAAGGGACGCTGGTGGCCCTGAGCTCGGGCCCTCACCCCTCAGTGGAGAGCAGCTGTGACTGAGGGCACAGCATGTTCTGAAGCCGCAGGACTGCTGTGTGGCTCTGGCCACCAGGGAACCACGCTGCCTTCCTGAAGCGCCTAGTGTCAGGTGCTGCGCGTACCCCAGGATCTGATGCCAGCATCCTGGGCACAGTCAGGTCACAGTGACAATGCTCGGCCACGGGCAGCCCCCTGCTCTGTGTGAGGTAAACCCAGGAGCCACCTCCCTGCAGAAACCAGGAGAGCTGCACTGCGCTGCAGAGGCCGGGAGGGACCTTGCTCCTGCTCCGTGCTCTTGAAATCCAATCTTTTTTCCTCTTAAAGCTGGGCGTGGTGGTGCACCTGTGATCAGGGGCTTGGGGCTGAGTAGGAGGGTCACAGGTAAAGGCCAGGGGAGGTGGGGCGCAGCTCAGTGGGAGAGCACCCCTGGGCTCCCCCCCAAGCGCCATAAAAGAAGAAGTCCGGGACCAGGGTCGGTAGATTTCGTCCTAACTTTCCTAGGAAGGCTTGAGTTGTCGCTCGGTGCTCAGTTCATCACAGGGAAGGTGTCTGGGCACGCGAGCCCCCTCCCAGGAGACCATGCTGATCCGCCTGCACTCTGGTCCACAGCAGCAGAGGCCAGAGACCACAGGCCGGCGGAACAGCGCAGCCCAACCCCTGGACAGAGCCACAGAGTCCACGGCCCCGGAGGCCACACCCCAGGGGCCCCACCTGTGTGGTTCCAAGCCCCTCTGCTGGCATCAGCATGGCGGAAGCCATCCCCAACAACCATGTTCAAGGTGGCAGAGACCAGAGGCGGAGGCCCGTGGCCCCTGGCCGTCCTGAGCACCTCACACAGCTCCACACCCGGGGTGCAGCCCAGTGGCAGAGAACTTGCTGGCACATGAAAGGCCCTGGTCCTACCCACAGCACCCAAACACCCTGGAAAACAAAACAAAGAACACGGGCAAGCCCTGCCCCCCCACAGAGCCCACCACTCAGCCCTCAGCGACCTCTGGAGGCACAGCGGCCTGGCTGTCACAGCTCAGATGGCAGGTGTCCATGGAAGCACATGTGAGTGCAGAGGGGAAGTGCCGGGCTCTAGAGCCTGAGTCAAACCAGGCATTAACCCTCTGCAATGGTCACCAGGGTAGCAACCGGCAGGTGGCTGTGGCTGGCCCAAGTGGCTCCCTTCCTGGATGCCGCCCTGAGCTGCACACGCGTCCACCTGGAGTTGGCCTTCTAGGGGGCGGAGCCATGGAGGCAGCAGGCCATGGACTGAGACCTCTGAAACCAGGAGCCCCACAGAGACCCCCCCTCCTCTAAGGTGTTCTTGTTGGTGTTTCAGTCACAGAAGCACAAAGCCGCCTAGAGCAGACTCGCCGCTCAGCACCGTCAAAGTCGTTCCGAGAATGACGCTCCCGGGAGACGACGGGACGAAACAGAGCTCCTCGGCCACTCACGGCTGGCGCCTCTTTCATCCCGGCTGAACCTTTAATGTCATATCACGGAGGCAAGACGTTCCTTCAACGCTGCGGCCTTCTATGTACTCAGCCAGCGAAGGGTGTGCTGGGGAGGGACCCCAAAAGGCCTCCACCCACACGTCAAGGTGCGCCGCAGGAGGGAGGCCAGAGTCAGCGGAGAGTCTCTCTCCAAAGGCACCAGGAGAGTGGGTGTCAACACCGCGCAGGGCGACCCAGGAAGCAACGAGAGCATGGCACCCCGAGACCCAGGGATGGGTGCTGCAGGTGGGACTCGCGGAAGCAGTGCCCATCTGGACGGGGCCGTGCCTTCCAGGAACGAGGAAGTGCCAACTAATAAGACAGGAGGCAAGTGCTGCCTTCGAGTTTGGAAACTTCAAGGAAGAACCCTGATTCAGTGCTAGTGAGGACAGGTGAGAAAATCACTCCGATTCTCGGGAGAATATAAATCTATTCCAACAGAAGAGTAACTGGCCTTCAGATATCAAGAGCCTTAGAAACCTTCCTCACATCTGACCCTATAACGTGACTTCTGGTGGCTTATTCTACGGAAATAACCAAAAGGAAGTCAAAGATGGATGTGCAAAGAGGTTTATAACAATGGGAAGCCGAGGCTTTCAGGAGCTGGACTCCCGCCTGCCTGCCCGTCGGGGGAAGAGGGTCAGAGCGCTCCCAGCACACACTGTGGCCCAAGGAAGCACGGCTGGAGTCGGCCAGGGTCAGCAGTGGAGAAGAGCTGGGCCCCCCCACCACAGAGGATGGCCCAGGCCACACCAGACCCGCGCAGGCTGAGAGGGGCTGGGGGGCATGGGAACGAGGCAGCAGAGGTCAGCAGAGGCACCTCCAGATCCCTCCGAGATGGACTCCACAGCAGGCCACAACCCTCTGTCCAGGCCCTCCTCAACCGCCGGGTTCCGGGCCTGGGGAACCTCTTTCCCCAAAGCCACTTTGCAGGTAGGACAGTCACAGGGCACAGAGCCCCGTCAGGCCCCGAGTGCCATCCTCCCTAGGTGCCCCGCAGGCCCAGCTAGGAAACGCAGGAAGGCGGGACTCGCTTTTCTGTCCTGCAGGGATGTGCCAGAGCGGCCAGGTCCTGCCCAGCTGGGGTATCAGTCACCAGACAGAAACGTAAACAGCAAGCGCTCAGCTGCTAGGTCGCAAGGCCTGCGCTTCCTGCCATGGGGCTGAGGAAGTAGGATGATCGCCACGGGGGCACGGTCCCTGTCTCTAGGTGAACGTCATTTTTAAAGTCAGAAAAGTTTTCTGACAGAAGAGTGATGTTTCAACAGTGAATTCAACATCTCGACACACAGCTTCTCCCGATTCTCAGACGTGACTCTCCACCCTGACGCGGTGACCCCTTCCTCTCCTCACAGAGCAACGCACACATCGGGTGGTCCTCCTGCCCCCAACCTGGGTGCCCAGGCTGAGCAGGTCACCCCTGCCGACACGGTGGGGGTGGACGGTCCCTGCAACAGCCGGGGCTGTCCCCTCCTGTGGCCAGGGGATCGTAGCCACACGCCCCCAGTCCTCGGGGGAGAGGTTCGCTTGGAGGCCGAGCGGGTCCTCACAGAAGACACTCACGGAGCCCAGGCCAGAGAGGATGAGAAAAACCGAAAACCCAAGGCCAAGGGCAAGTCGCACCCGAGGTCAGGGACGTGACAGCTAAGCTGAGACGCAGCACAGACTCCTAAAGGACGGAGGAAGGCCGAGGACAGTGGACGACACGGTGCAGTGTGGACCAGCAGTGTCGCTGAAGTCCCCGTGTGGAGGCCTGGCCACCAGCCCGTGGTCTCCCAGGGGCCGGACCTTCAGGAGCTGGGCCTGGGGGAGGAAGCCAGGGCCTGGGAGTGGCCCCGAGGGTGCTGGGCGCCCACTCTGCTGCGTCCCGCCGTGATGTACGTGGGCCGGGATCTCAGACTGCAGCCTCGGAGCCCTGGCCAGAGGAAGCCCTCCTTCAAACCACGGTCTCCGTTGCCTGGTACTGGACGGAGAGCTGACACAGTCACCTTTTAAAGGTGAAGTGACAACCTCGATTCTGTGGACGGAGGGGAGTCACAATAAGACAACTTTATACAAAGAGAGACAAGTTATGGCCAGGAGGTCCACAGGAGAGCAGATCCAGGAAGGCCTCCAGGAGGAGGAGAATGACCTCAGGCGCATACACAGAAAAAGACGGCGGACCCTGCCCCGTCCTGATGTCTGGAAGGTCTGCTCAGAATGGATGGCAGGACGGGAGCAGCCACAGCGGGGGAGCGCAGACCTGCAAGGACTTCCCCACGGAGCGCAGCCCAGCCTGGAGGTGGGCCTGGCTCAGACATCGGGACGGGTGCAGAGCCCCACTTCTAGTCGCCGAGGACCCAGGTAGGCCACTGGAGGAAAGGCGGGCGGGCCAGCAAGACCGGCACACACTCACCCCACGCACAGACGCAGAAGGAGAGCAGGAGAAGACGGAGTGCAAGTCGTGAGGGGCAGGGCAGGACCTCGGGAGCCACACGCAGTGTGCAGGGTCTGGGGAGAGGACAGGGAGAGAGCCTTGTGCAAAAGGAATGCACTGAAACAACCCAACCCAACAGGCAAAGACGCGGCATGCCAAGGCTGGCCAAGAGGGCAACACGGCATAAGACCAGGCAAGGCCGACTCCAGGGCAGGCGAGAGGGCACTGCACACGGCGAGGGCGACTCTGCCAGGTGGCACGGCAGCCTGACCGACCGCTCACATCCTGACTCCAAAACAAAACACGCAAAGTTTGGCGGATCTAAGAAAGAATCAACAAACCTAGATACCCGTGATAAATTCAGCAGCGTGGGAAATCAGGACGCTGCAGTAAAGATTCCTGAGGTCTAAAGAAGATTGCCAATACTGCCACGTGCAGACCACCGTGCCCGCGCTGTGCTTCAGCACCGGGAACAGCGGCCAGAGGGGCCCGTGCAGAGGCCGACTGGGCTCCGGGACAGCCACACACTGGGACAACCAGGGAACACAGTCAGCCTGCAGCAGCACAGAGCCCGAGCTCAGTGACGAGAGGCTGACCGTGAAGGGGGAACTGTCACAAAACCAAGCAACACGCTTCTAGAGTCCCCAGTCGAGAGAACTCAGAAGGGGATCACCAAGATCTGAACTGAAGGTCGTGAAGAAACTGCACAGGAGAGGCCAGGGGGCAGCTGACACAGGCAGGAGAACCCCAGCCCTTCAGGGCACCTTAGCCAGCACACTCCACCATCAGCCACAGCCCACAGCCACCAGCCCTGGGAACAAGAACAGGGAGCAGGCAGAACATGGAACCCAGAGGAAGAGAGAACAAAGACAAAGCAGAAGCTAGGAGCAAAGAGGAGGCCGGTGGGAAGATCAAAGCCAAATCAACCAAGAAAGCCAAGGCTTCAAGCAAGGCCTCAGGGAGCGGAGGGAGTCCAGGCAGAGCCCATGGACACATCCTCACCAACACCACACGGGTGGCCCTCGTCCTCACCAACACCAACACCACACGGGTGGCCCTCGTCCCCACGTCCTCACCAACACCAACACCACACGGGTGTCCCTCATCCAGCGTCCTCACCAACACCAACACCACATGGGTGGTCCACGTCCTCACCAACACCAACACCAACACCACATCGTTGGCCCTCACCAACACCAACACCACACGGGTGCCCCTCATCCAACGTCCTCACCAACACCAACACCACATGGTGCCCCTCGTCCCCACGTCCTCACCAACACCAACACCACATGGGTGCCCCTCGTCCCCACGTCCTCTCCACACAGCAGGGTGCCCCTCGTGCCCATCTCCTCAGCAGCTCGCATTATTATCTCTGTTCTTGGCTGCACATCTGGCTGGAGTGGGAGGAAATCTCGGGGTAGTTTGACCTCATTTCCCTGATAGCTGGAGATGCTGAGCATGAATGTGATGGCTCTGGGAGGCAGATGGAGACTCCTGAACCCCAGGAAGGCAGGGGCCTCTCACTCACCACCGGAGCCACATTCTGTGGCTGCTCTGCTAGTCCTGGGCCAGGTAACCAAGCAGGAGGCAGGAGTCTCACCTAAGAGACTTTGCAGTAAAACCACCAAGAAGAACATCAAGGTTAAAAAAGAAAAAGAAGAAGAAAGGTTCTATGGAGTTCAAGTCAATCATCATTGGCCGAGAACACTGCCTTCTACTTCTGCCACCTGCCTCTTTGAGTACCGCCCGAGCCTCCTGCCCTGAGACAGGGCTTTCCTGAGGCCAGCTGGCCGCCCTTCCCGTGTCAGTGACTGCTGACCACGACAGGCAACGTGACTCCAGGTGCAAGGTGGAGCACAGCACACCTCTGGCCCACAGGAGCTCACAGGACGGACACAGACGCTCTGGGCACTGCCCTGGCAGAGCACATGAGGCCGGAGCTAGGCGGACCTCGTGGCAGGCGGGTGCACGGGATGAAGGAGGTGGACAGGAGGTGCTGACGTCCAAAGTGAGCAGAAAACCACAACATGCTCATGGTGAAACAGTCCGGCGGCCCGCGGCTGCGGTGCAGCAGCCTCTCTGACCGCAGCCCAGCAAAGCCAGGCTCAGCGCCACAAGCCGGGACACTTGTCTAGGAAAGCCACCCTACAGTCAAGGGTCGTGTCCCCTGAAATGCACTCCTTGAGCCCGAAGGCCAGCAGGGGTCGGGACGGGAGGGGCTGGGGTCCGGCGAGGGCATGGAGTGGCTCCTGCAGAGAGGTCAGTCTCTCCCAGAGGAGGAAGAGACCAGAGTCCCCTGTCCCCAGGAGAGGGCAGAGTCGTGCCACAGGCAGAAGGCAGCCCTCACTGGCAGCGAGGCCTCCAGCCAGCAGTGCCCTGAGGAGCATGATGCCACCGATGCTCTGTGTAGGCTCTGCCACAGCTGGTGGCCCTCACCTCCTGTGAACTCAGACTTGTCAACGAGACCAGGCAGGGACACAGATCTGGGAACGCAGCTGCAGGACCCGGCTCCCGTCCTTTCAGACCATGGACCCAGTGTAGAGTCCAGATGTGATTAACAAGAGGTAGGGACTCTTTCTCAAATCAAGGAAAGCCGTGCACATCCTCTGTAGAGAGTCAAGTCGCGGGGGACAGGGTGGAGGGCAGTCTTCACCAGGCCTGGGTGTGCTGTGAGGGCCGCCTGTGGGCCGCACCCGTCAAGGAGCCTGTAGCAGCCGCACTAGGACAGAAGGCAGCCTGCCTGGTGTCCACCGTCCACCTTTTGACCAGCCTCTGGGCCCCACCAGGGGCTGGGTGCATGTCGGGTCCCCCTGGAGCTGGGTCCAGTAAGTGAGAGGCTGTGGCTGGATGGACGCCTGCCTGGGGGCAGAGCTGCTGGTCCGTCACCTTGGCTGCAGAGCCCCTGCTGTGCGGAGTCCACCTGCGCGCCTCAGGAGCAGCACCTGGCGGCTCAGCCCGTGCCAGGCTGTTTGCCTGTGTGGCACCCAGGCTGTGCTCCAGGGGCACGCTCAGGAAGCCCTGCAGGTAAGGCGGAAGCTGGCGCTTTCGCTGTGCGGGCTGTGCCCAGCTTCCTCAACACCACGGCCCCTCCCTGAAGAGCTCCAGGGAGCGCGTCTCGGGGGAAAGGTGTCTCTTCAGGAAAAGCAATTTTTTGGCAGCTGGGAGAGAACAGAGCCCGCACTTGGGCACAGCTGGTGAGCCGGCAGGGTCACAGTCTAGAGGTGCAAAGTGCCAAGGCAAGTTTCCCCGTGGGCTGCTTCCCAGAGCACGGTGGGGAGACGGGGAGAGGAGCTGGGGTGGCCAGGCACAGGTCTCCTGGGGCCTCTAGGATTGTGCCCTGCTGCTCCCAGACGCCCTGCACGCATCTCCACAGACAATCGGCGTCTCCTGCGCTGTGTGTCCCTGGAGCACGGTGAGGAGCCCGCCTTTCCAGGGAGCACCGCGGCCTGTCCCCAGGGCCTCCCCAGGTGAGCACCGTGTCTTAATCCATAAGTCCAGATCCTCCGTTTGGTGAGAACCAGTACACAATGCAGAGGAGCCCATGTGAGCTTCGTCCCAACGCTCGAGAGTAGGAAAGCCAGGGTGGGTCAGCGGATGAGGCTGCTTTAAAGGTGTCACCTGGGGTTGCTGTGGGGTTCTGATCCACGAGAGTCCCCACCACCACTCTGGCCGGCTCCCAAGCCAGCGCCTTCTGAACGGCAGAGTCCCGGCAGAGTGCGTTTCTGTGTGAATGCAGACGAACAGTAGACCCCACAGGCTCCCGGGGACATCCAGGGGGCTCCCAGGGAGCTGGGGCAGCAGCTGCACCTGCCCACCCCGAGGGCGACCTGCAGGAGACCCGAGAGCCACCTTCTCCACAGCTGCTGCTCTGCGCGTCCCTGGGCTGCTCCGCGCGTCCCTGGTCCCTGAGCTGCTCCGGGTCAGGTCAGCTGGGGGTCTGATGCGTCTCCCCCAGCAGACAGGGAAATCTGAGAAAGCCGTCTTCCAGATGGAGAGCTTTTCAAACGAGGAACAGAAGAAGAAACACAGGGGACAGAGGGAGGAGGGGCGGAGGGGCCTCTGGAGTCCATCTTTTAACTGAAATATTCCTGTGAAAACCATTTGGACTTTTGAGAAATTAAGTACAATCATATTACACAGGAAAATGATAAACATATTCACCACGGGGAAACATGTCTACTCCGATAAATCTGCTCAGGATGAGAGGAAAACGAGACTCTTCTAAACTGCAGTTAAATGAACAGTTCACTAGGGCGCACCCTCTGTCCTCTGGCGCACTCTGCCGGGTGGGCTCCTGACGGACACCCTGCGTGGGTTCCCTGCACAGCAGCCGGTGGAGCTGGCCCCTCCTGGGGAGGACGATTCAGAACCGCGCCTGTCACCCATGCTCCAGGGTCCTGGCAGCCCTGACCACAGACTTGGGTGCAGCAGCTGTGCCCATCATGGAGATCCATGCTCTTGAGGGGCAAGATGGTCCAGCTCTCCTCTCTCCATGAACAGTGCCCTCCCAGGAGCTGATGGCCCCAGCACCACACACGAGCCTCAGGCACTGGTCACCATGGACGAGGGCCACTCCATGTCCACCTCAGGCTGAGCCAGGCGCTGGCTGATGGGTTAGTGACCCACTGGAGAGCAGCACTCTGACAGGGGGCAAGCATCTCCTGCTGGACCTGACCCTGAGACTCTGCCAACACAGGATGGTGCCCACAGGCCCTGGAGGGGCTGGGCAGGGGGACTGGGAGGTGCCCGTGGGTCCTCGAGGAACTGGGCAGTGATGGTGGACTCGAGGGGGACTGGGAGGTGCCCACAGGTCCTGGAGGGGCTGAGGAGTGATAGTGGACCTGAGGGGGACTGGGAGGTACCCGTGGGCCCTGGAGGGGCTGAGGAGTGATAGTGGACCTGAGGGGGACTGGGAGGTGCCCACAGGTCCTGGAGGATCTGGGCAGTGATGGTGGGCCCCAGGGGGACTGGGAGGTGCCCGTGGGCCCTGGAGGGGCTGGGCAGTGATGGTGGGCCCCAGGGGGACTGGGAGGTGCCCCTGGAGACGCCCATGTCATTCTCTTGTTCAGAGCTGTCATGAAGGGAAGACGTCAATGAATCTGCTCCCTCCTGGACGCTCTGGGCTCTGGGCTTCACTAACTCCCCGTGAAGAGGCGACCCCTCAGGGGGTCTGTGCACACAGCAATGCCACGCATCGCTGACTGAGCAGCGGTTCACATCGCCAACCCGGCTGGAAGTCGCCAGGGGTCCCCTGTGCTGTTGGAGACTGGAGGTCCACCGCGGTCTCTCCACAGCCCACCTGTGTCCTGCACCCTCACCCTCATCTGGGCTGGTCCAGCAGCGTCCTTCCAGAAGGGATTTCCCAGACCCCAAGGAAACTGGAGAGGCAGATCCTTGAGTGAGGAAGCCGGAGGACCAGATGCGGAGCGCCCGCAGTGATGGTCCCAGCACCCCACATGTCCCCCCGACGGACTCATGATTTCATCCCCTTTTAGTTCACGTCATGGCGCCAAGCCCCGAGAGAGCCAAGGTGGTCCTACCTCAACTCCTACCAAGAGCACCAGCCCCAGGCGGAGCCCGCGGAGCCTCAAGGTGGAATCCTTGCACAGCGGGAGGTCTGGCCGAGGCTCACGTCATGTCACCTGTGAGGTGGCCGTGGCCTTTCACAGCTGAGGCCGCTTGACCCTCAAACCCCTACAGTCACAAGGACAGAGAGCAGGCAGCTGTGGGCCGTGACCGTGGCGCTGCTAGGGCTGACGTACGGGTCCTGCCAGTCGGGTCCAGGAGCCTGGGGCTGCCCTTCCTGGCCTGACCCCCAGTGCGCCCCTTTCAGGAGGGCTGGACTCCAGGCAGCAGTGGGCTTAGCGCTGGCTCCTGAACTGGGGGGACACACCCGTTAAAAAATCCCCCAAGCCACAGAACAAAACCAGCCCTGGCTCCTGCCTGGGGCTGTCACGCCAGCCCTGGTGTGCACAGGCAGATGAGCGGAGACCCCAGGGAGTGGGGACCCACACCACTCAGCAGGGGGTCTGGAACTACAGCCCGTCACGCTCCGCACAGGAGCCCCAAGCCGGTCCTGCTGGAAACTCAGCCCTCACACGAACAAGATCGCACGGGTTTCAAACAACGGAATCAGCTGTAAAGGCTAGGAAGCTGGTCAATGGCACAGCTGTCTGCCGGGCACTGATGTGACGCCATCGCGTGGTCAGAGGCCTGGTCCTCCTCGTGGGCCTGCAGGGTTGCTGCCCCAGGGATTCTCTCTGTAGATGTGACTCTTCCTTGTGAAACAAAACTCACCAGTCCTCGTAAGCCAACCTTCCCGCGGATGTTCCTGGGGTTTCCAGGAAGCTAACCCTTTGAAAGACGGTGACTCTGAAAGTACTCACAGGAGCATGGGTTCTCCTCCCCCAGCCCACCTGGGATTCACCCCGGGACCCACACAGATGGACGTCTTGCTACATGGCCTGTGCGCATTTTTCCTAGTTCTTTCCTCTTTCAGAGCACAACGCACTACTTTGACAGCCACTCCCAACGTGGACAGGTGGCCTTGTGCAGCTACTTGGAGATGGTGTGGGTGGCAGAATCCCATTCTGCAGACTGGAGTCAGAGCAGCACCAGCACTCCCCGACCCCAGTCCCTGTCCTTCTCAGGAGTCAGTCCTGGCACCTGGACCAGCTCTATCGGCCAGTGGTCCTGTGAGGAGCCCAAGGGAGACGAGGGCCAGAGGCTCGCACTCTGAGCTCACGGTGCAAACGCACCACCGCGGGGCTGCGGCAAGGTGGCTCCTGAGCATCTGCCCATCTGTCCTCAGGGCACACCACGACCTGCGGGGGCTGTGAGCAGTGCCTGTGGAGAGAGACAGAGATGCCCTCTGAACCTGAGTTCAGGCCCCTCTCCTCGGCCACTGCAGCAGCTGCTCTGGGAGCGCGGTGCAGCAGCCAGCTGTCCAGACAGAGGGGGCCACAGCACTCTCCCAGGACCCGAGTTAGGAGTCTGCCTTGTAATGTCCCTGGGTGTGTCCATTAGAAAAGGGTCTGCGTGCCGTGACCCTACGCTTCTGCTGTGGACACTGGCGTCTGAATTTCTTAAAAGGAAAAGGAGCCTTCAATCTGACCATGAACAAGTGCCTCTGCCTGGGGACCCGGGGCTCAGAACTCAAGGTGCACGTGGAACGTGGGGGGGCCTGCTCTGAGGGCCCCGGGGTCTTGCTGAAGGCCAGGTCCCCAAGCTTCCCGCTGCTCCAGCAGCCACAGCAGGAGGCAGGAGGGGTCCTCCCAGAGCACCCGCAGGACCCAGAACACCTCCTCCTCCTGCTCTGGCTCCCACCTGCCTTTCCCACACGCACTTGTGTCAGTGCTCCAGAATCCAAGGCTCCCGTGGTTGTCGGAGTCCCCACCTTGGAACTCCACCTCTGGGCCCGGAGGAGAAAGATCACCATCACCACGTCTCGGGCGTGCCCTCTCCACACCTCAGGTACCTCGTCTCGGGCGTGCCCTCTCCACACCTCAGGTACCCCGAGGCCTCTGCCCACAGCCAGGCGGGGCACACCAGGCCTGCCTGGAGCAGGGCAGGCAGCCTCCTGATGCTGGAGCTGGCACACTCACAGGCAGACAAGGCTTCTGGGCCCTGGAGAAGCACTCGGTTCATCCGAGGACACTGCACGGGTTCCTTCTCGGCTTCTCTTGGCAAGGAAGCTGGGATTCCCCCGCACACCACGCCAAGCTGCTGGTGCTGGCGCCTGGGCTTGGTGCGTCCTCCTGTCAGTGTTTCAGGCCCAGCCTCGCCCAGACTCTCCCCTGTCGCCTCCCGTCCCTGAGCTCCCCTGAGCGCAGCGGCTGATCTCAGCACAGGGTCTGCCCTCCTCGCTGAGCAGGCCCCAGAGCTGAGGAAGCAGGGATGCCTGAAGCCCTCCTTCCTGCGAGACCTCACCCCTGCCGCGTCCACCCTGGAAACACCGCCCGCCCTTCACGCCCGGACTCAGAACAGCAGTGGGAACCCAGCGTGCAGCCAGGGGGAACACGATCCTCTTCCAAACGTTCCCTGGATAAGCCGCGGCTTCAGGTGCCCTGAAGGAGGCGGAGCCGAGTCAGGCCGCCTGTGGCGGGTGAGCAGGGCACCCCTGCTCCCCCTCCAGGGCAGCCCTGTCCTCAGCGAAGCTGGGGGCATCATGCCAACGCCCCATGGGAAGGAAGGACCTGCCGCAGGCACTGTGACCTGCAGTGGTGGAGAACAGCATCCTCGCAGGACGGAAGCAGCTGTGTGATTCACAGGGACAGCCCTGCTGGGGAGAGCAGGGGACAGGAGGAGCCAGCGCCCAGGAGCGCCCCAGGCCCGGCACATGCCCACACCCGGTGTCTGCCTTAAAGGGACACGCACCTTTCCGTCACGGAGGCCCGGGCCCTCCCTCCCGAGAGCTGAGTTCCAGCTGAGTCTGACCCCCACATGTGACAGCCCTGCCAGAGCGCTGGACTCTGGGACCTCCACTGTGAGGAGGCCTGGAGGGGGTGGCCAGGAGGCAGGGTCTCAGTGACAGTCAGCAGGCCCCTCCCACGCCCGGCCTCCCAGCCCAGGCCTGAGACGGGTGTGTGAAGCAGCTCAGCTGTCCCGGCCTCTAGCACCTCCATTTCAAGAATGAGAAGAGCAGATCTCAGCCGAGGCCCCAGGAATGACTTCCACAGCTCTACACCCACTACCAGCATTCACGTGGACACACCTGCCCCTACCCAAACGCACTTCATCAGGCTGGGAAGCCATTCCCGGGGTAAGTGGTCCTACCACAGACCCCCCTCAGCCTGCTCCCCCAGGAGACTCCAGGAAGAACCCTCATGCAGGACGCATGTGCACAGCTGCTGCTAGGACCAAGTCCCACTCGCCAGGAGCCTAGGGGCTGCTGTCCCATCTCACCACAGACAGGCCCACACCCACCCAAATGCCTCCTACGGGGACAAGCTCACTGCAGATGACCTCGACCTCAGCCCCCAGTGCCTCACCACGACCCCACTTCAGAGCACAGAGGGCCTCTCTGGGACCTCTCGGCTGCTCGGAGTGTTCCCGGGGGTTCAGCCTCACTCCCCACCAGGGCACTGCAGAGCAGACCACAGTTGGGATCATGGTTGAGAAGACAGCGGGTGAGGGGTGCAGGAATGCGGGGTCCACCTCCACATGGCTGGTGGGATGCCAACCGGTGCCATGGAGACAGGAGCTCTCCAACAGCGAAACAGTCCCAGGGGAGGCTCCCCGTCACCGCAGCATCTCACCATGGCCAAGACATGGAATCCACCGGCATCCGCCAACCAGTGAGCGGACAAAGGAAACAGCTCAGCCCTGGGAGGGAAGGTGGGCAAGACAACGGATGTAAATAGGCAGGCAGGCGGACTGTGCCCCACCATGCTCGCCACAGGGCGCGGAGGGCTGCCCCGGGGAGCGCTGAGCAGGGATGAGCCTCAGCAGTGAGCCTGAGAGCTGCCGCCCGTGCGTGCAGTCAGGGACAGCTCCCGGGCTCCACGCCTCACTACACACACCTAAGAGGGCTTTGGTGGCCGCGGTGCCACATAGTGCTGCTGTGGTGGCATGACGGCACACGCGTCTGTACTTGTCAAGAGGGACACGTTAGCATTGAAATGCGTACACATCATGCACCCTGCAGTGAAACTTCAGAACATCGGTTTGCTCACGGAAAAGAATACTTTCCAAGCGCAGAATCATCTGAAAGCTCCAGAGCTGGTAAAGGAGGCCCCTGGGGCGTCTCACCCCACCCTTGGCATCATTGGGGGCCACCTACGGGCAGGTCCTCAGACCCACCTGCAGAAGCGCCAGTCCACTGACCGGCCGGCAGGCCTGCTTGAGCTCTGCTGCGTCTGCTGCTCAGCACTGGGGTGGCTGCCGCCACGAGGCTGTCTTAAAACACTCCTTCTCTGTCCAGGGAGAAGCTCTTGATCCCGTCACGAGCCGTCTTCCAGAACCAGCCAGGGAGGCTTCCTGCGCTGCCACTCTGCTGGAACCACGGTGCCCTCCTGTGCAGGAAAGCATCCCGAGTCCCAAGCCTTGTTTGTCACATGGACACGCTGGGCCCTCGGGACATCCCGCTCCTGGCTGTCCACAAGTCCCTGTTGTGCCTGTGCATGTAGAAGGCATGCTGCTGGGTCCCAGGGATTCCACCGTGGCTAGAAGCAGCACAGCCCCCACCTGCACCTGACCTTGCAGCGCTTGCTTCTGCATGAGACCGGGTGCCCGGGCTGTGGGTGGGCACACTCATGGCCCAGGGCCCAGGCAGCACCAGAGTGTCGGAGCTGATGCACCCTGAGCTGGCTGAGCATCCGGATGATCCTACCCTACATAATGAAATAGACTGACTTGGGGGAGAGGCACTGTTTAAAACCACTTCTGAGCGGGCCATTAGTGCCCGGGTGGCCCTGCACGCGCGCCGTCTGGTAGCCAAGGCTCTGTGTCACTCTGCAGGCTGAGAAGCTCACGGTTGGCTCCTGTTCCTATGGTCGTTGGGCTGCGAGTCTCCGCGGGGGCAGTGTGACCTTCCGCCGTGTTCCCCCTTGTTAGGCAGAGCTCCTCTTCCTTCAGGCCAAACCGGGCTCCGATCCTGCTGCACTGGAAGCTGCAGCTCCGCGTGGCTGAGCAGCGTGAACGGTGTCAGCCTCTGTGTCTCAGGGCTCTTCATTGCCTGGCAGTGTGGCTGTGACTTTCCCAGAGTGGACAGGTCACTGTAGAAAGGAAGGCCAAGCACCGGGCGCAAGCAGCATCCACGGCTTGCTGCATGACGGAGGATCCTGACACCCAACCTTCAGGCCTCGAAGTCGCTCTCCCACGGGGACTTTGGGTGGAACACCTCTGTGGCTGCCTGGCCTCTTCCTTCCCGCTCTGGGGCCTCCGAGCAGCCCAGGCAGGTGCAGCTGCAATCTGTCCTGCTGAGGAGGAGAGCTCCAGGGCCCAGAGGCTGTGGTCAGGGAGCCCTCTGTGTGGCTCTCTCTGTGCAGGCTCTACCCGTCCAGTAGTCAACCCAGCAGCCTGTGGCCCCTGAGGGCCCTCTTGCAGAGCCTTGTGCAGCCCAGCAGCAGGATGGGGGTGATGGAAGCTGTGGGCTCTGGGGCCAGCATCTGACCCCTCGTGCAGCCCATGGGTGCTGGGTCCCTGACTGCTTAGAGTCAGTCTCTTCATCTGTAAAGCCGGGCTCTTGATGAGGGTCTCCTGGCAGCCTTGGTGACTGAGGCAGAGTGCAGACAGCTAGCAGGTGGGAGACCCGGGGTCTGAGCTGCCAGTCTCCAGGACACTAGGTCCTGAAGGTGCTTGCTGCCGTGCGTGCTCAGCCTCAGCACCCCCGGCGTGTGCGCGGCAGACCCTTGCTGTGACTTCCCATAACGCATAGGTGGTCCGTGACTTGGCGTTGCCAGGTCTTTCCCTGAACAGCTCCTGGGGCTTGCCCTGCTTGGTCCGTGTTTCCTTCAGTAGCCATGCCCCTGCTCTCTGGCGACCATCCCTGAGGCTCCGTGGTGGACCTTGAGCCAGACGTCCCTTGAACCCCTCATCCGAGACCCGGAACCCCAAGACTTGTGGCCCCAGCACAAAGGAGATGCTCCCACAGGAAGGCAGTGTGACCACTCAGGACGAGACCAGCCAGCTGGAGTGGAGCACAGGAAGACAGCCGCCGCAGAGCAAGGCAGGAATCTGAAGCCCTCGCATCTCCGGCTGCAACCGAGGAGAGCCAAGAGGTTGGTATTGTTCACTTCCAGAGGAAATCCCACTCGGGAGCTGTAAGCAGTCGGCGTGCTGTGCTAAGAATTGACTTTCAAACACTGTCACCTATGAGAAACCTGAATCCATTTTTAAAGATTGGTCTGCTCTTGAGGAACACGTGATTTCTCATAGCAAGTCTTCTCCTATGAGAGAAGAGCCAGCCTCCTCCTTGGCCAGTCACACACGGCGAGGGGTGAGGTCCGAGGAGGGAGAACAGGGCACCTGGGCACTAGCTGCCAACCCTGGGTTGAGAAGTGTAGTGACGCTGCACCGGGGTTTTCCTAGACAAGCTTCACAGCAAGGGATAAGCAACGTGTTCCGGCTGCCGCAAGGGTGTTGAACGTAAGTTTATGCACGTTCACATCTAATTACCTGACTTTCAGTGAATTACCTTCAGAATCTCAAGGATTAGGTAAAAAATAGGTTTTACTGTCATGTATAGTGAAAAAGAACAAATAAAAATTAATAAAAGATTGGGTAAACGTGTTTTAGCTGTGTTTTCTAAGATGCACATCGGATCTGAGGTGCGCTTCAGGCTTGCTCACACTGTTAGCACCGTCTGAATACCAGGGTGCTCTGGTCAAGTGAGTCAGGGGGTCTCAAACAAGCCACCTGCTCACTCAACGTAGAAAGCCCAGGGACAGGACAGCAGAAGCAGCGTCCACCTCTGAGTCAGGGATGCTGGCCTGCCCTCTGACCCTTCCAGGACCTCTCTGGAGGGACCGGCCGCTTCCTGGGGGAGAGGCTGATGCAGGTGCATAGCTGAGTGGAACTTCAGAGAACAGAGACCAGCTCCAGGTCCTCATGCAGCCAGTGACCCCAGGGCCTGCAGGTCTCAGGCACTGACGATGGCTGAGTGGATGATAGTGCAGAGCAGCAGGAATGATCACATGCTGCACTCGGCACCCCAGGAGGGCCACCCACCCGGGGATGACAGCTGGCTCTCCTTCCACGGCTGCTAACAGGGGTCTCAGGCCCCAGAGGCGCTCTGCAGGAACCACAGCTGCCCAGGGGCTCCTACAGAGGCAGCCGGACTCCGGGGGCTGGAGTCAGGGGTGTCAAGGCAAGAGCTTGGGTCACATTTAGTGCTTCTGCCTTCAGAGGACCTCTTCAAGTGTCCCGAGAGCTGAGATTCCTAAAACTCACATCGGTCCCTGAGAAGAGTGCTCTGAGCACGGCCCTCTCCTGCCTGGACGGCTACTGGAGGGCACGGGCCACTGGGGGCTCCCACTCTCAACTCTGAGAACAGCACGTTACGATCAGCTTTACAACTGGTCAAATGTCCAAAGCCAGTGAGAAGAAAGGAGGCTGCCATCCAGAGGCTGGCCCAGGGTGCCGTCGGGGACCTGAGAGCACCTGCCAGGTTCCCAGCTATTCCTGGCCCTGGTGAATACCCTCAGGAGGCTGTCAAAGAGCACAAGCCGCAGGTGTGCTCTGACAGCAGGAGGGAGACGGCGCTGGCCCTCCCCTGGGGCTCCTCCATACTAGCCCCAACGTCCCCCTGATGTCCTGACAAAGCTGTGGCCTCCTTCCTGAGCTTTTGTGTCCGTTGCCTTAAGAACACCCAGAAAGGAAGGACCCAGGGTCCTTGTCTGTGGAAGATGAGAGTGGCCCAGGGCCTCACCGTGGGGAGGGTCCTCCAGGTGGCTGCCTGCAGACCCTGCACTGTCCCCTCTGAGGGACGGCGCTGTTCCCGAGTCTACTGCAGCCACACGCCCAGACACACACAGAGACCAGGCTTGGCTGGATGTGGTGCCAGACGAGGCCCCCCGGCCACAGCGCCACACGCTGCTGGACACTGAGCACACACATGTGCAGACAGCTTGGGAGCCTGGGATGTGCAGCAGTCCATCTGCATCTCCATGGAAACGGGACGTGTTGGAAGGGGCCACAGGCCGTCAAAGGATGAGGATTCAGCCTCAGCAGAAGACAGAGAGGCCCTTGGAGGTGGGTTTCTTCCTTTTTACCCAGAAATGACATTCACCGTCCAGACCAGAGGTTTGGTTCTGCCCGCACACTTGGCCCCAGGCCTGTGGCTAAACACGGTACCCCTTACAACCTGCACGCTCCGTTGGTGGCGCAGAAAGCAACAGTCTCTAAGAACACAGTTAAAATGCCAAGATTCCTCACCTGCAGCTGCTGAGAGCTTGGGTCACCCACCTGCCCCATGTGGCCCCCTCTGACTTTCTCCCCTGCGAGGCTCAGCAGCGGCAAACCTGTCCTGCGTCCTCCAGGGTTGCTGCCCTCAGTGAGCCAGTGAGGGGCAGACTCCTCCACACCACTGAGGCCCGTCCACAGGCCGGTGGAGGGGGCCTGGACCTCAGCCCGCCTTGCCCCCTCTGACAGGGCCTTTGGCTGATGCACTGGGACACCCTTCACCAGGGAGGCCCCTGGGCCATTCCTCACTTTAGACACAGACACCTGGGCAGCATGAGTGAGCGCCTGCTGGCACGGTCAAGGGCGTGTCCACTTGGCAGGGACACAGCTCCCAGGTATTTGATCAAACACGAGAGTGGATATTGCCGTGAAGGTATTTTTAAAGATGAGAATAGCATCAAACCCAATAGACATAGAGTACAGATGACCATCCACCCAGGGTGGACCTCATCCAATCAGCTGAAGGATCCAGGAGAAAAAGACTGAGGAACCCAGAGGGGGAAGGAAGTCTGCCTCTGAGACAGCCTCAGCTTTCCCCGGGTCCTCCCTGCGGCCCTCACCTGTGGGTTTCCCACTCGCCACTCCCCAAGGCATGTTGGACCCCCCCACCATAAGGTCTGTCCTCTGCCCCACCGTCAGTGGCTCATCCAGTACAAAGCTGGTCAGCAGGCTCCACACCCGCATGGCTGTCCCTCATGGGTCCCTCTTTCTGTACCTTGTGCCTGCCCTCAGCAGCAGGGACCCTCACAGCCTTGGGACACTGCCTGGTTCCACCCAGGACCTCGGATCCCACTGCATCTCCTCTTCAGGCTGCTGCAGGACCGACCTGAGATCTCAGGTGAGCCAGGAGGGGTCCCCAGCCTCCAAAGCCTTGGAGGGGCAGCAGGTACACCTGAGCTGGGGGACGGAGCTGGCCATGTGTCCCTTCCTCCTGCAGGGAGCCCCACCCGAGACTCAGGCTGGCCCTCAAAGGCTCCAGGGCCCCCAGAGCTGGGCAGGCACCCTCTCCCAATGCCACCGAGCACACGCATCACAGATGGGCCACAGGACATGTGGTGAGGAGGGCGTGATGCAGCCCTGGTGGAGAGGTGGCCAGGATCATGAGATGGTGGTGTCAAGGCTCACAGCATGCCCAGGACCTTGTGCCTGAGGGGCTCCCAGCCCTGGCTGTGGCCAGTCTGTGTGTGGGCTGGCCAGGCAGAGTAGCTGAGGAGAGCCCGTCCCCACATATGGCGGCTGGTCTCTGGTGGAGCTTCCAAAGGAGGAGAGAGGTGCAGGAGCATGCCGGACACTGGGTGGGACCACTGTCATACTCCACTGCCCCCACTGAGCAGCAGGGCAGAACTGGTGGACGAACAGATGCCCAGGGGCTGGGCAGGGCGTGGCCCATCAGAAGGGGCAGGGACAGGAAGGAGGGGCAAAACTAAGGCTAGGCAAGGAGGGCAGGCGGGGATGGAGGGGAGGCAGGGTGGGCTCTCTGGAGGAAGCCTGGCCTGACCACAGCTATCTGACAGTCCTCCCTAGAGCTGCTTGCACAGCCCTGCACATGGTGAGCACAGGCTCTCATCTGATACGGGGAGAAGAGACTGGGGAGCTCCCCCGGGAGCAGGGAGCAAGGCTGGGTGCTGCGTGGGCTCCCGAGGGCTGCGGGAGAAAGCCTGCCCTCCGGTTTCCTCTCTGTTGTGTTGTCACAGCATCAGGCTGTGGCTAGGGGAGATGACAGGGACAAGCCTGGGGTCTCCTGCCCTCGAGGCCTGTGAGTGTGGGCCTCCTCCTGCTCACTCCTCACCCGTGCAGGGAGAGCTTGCTCTGGAAGTTCACCGCCCCTGCACAACTTCAGAAACGATGTTTGCCAGACAGGAACACAGGGGCCGGCTTCCCAACGAGGAGGGCCACCGCTCGCCTGTTTTCAGGCCTGCGGTGACTCTGGACACCCCCCTCCGGTGGACTGTGCGAGCTGGCTTTGAGGTGCAGAGTCTGACAAACAGCAGGAACTTGGATCCGAGTCCAACGAATACAGTCTGAAATCCACAGGAGGAAAGCAGACTTCTAACGGGCCTGGCTCCCGGAAGAGCCCCTGTGGATGGACCTGATTTTAACTGAAATGCTAGAAGTTATGGAAGGTGATTTTCACACAGAATCTGCATTAACAAGACCCCTCAACAAGGTGAGAATTATTTCCCTACTTATAGCATCTGTACAAAAAAATAAAACCAGAACAAGGCCTAGGTTAAAAACTAGAAATCAAACAGCTTCCAGGGCCTTGGAGTCAGCAGACATTCACCTCCACACCCCGGGCCTGGCTGGCCATACCTGCTGGGCACGTTCTTGGCCCTGCAGAGGCTCAGTCAGCAAGCGGCCGAGCCCACCTGCCTCTCTGTGGACAGACACACCCAGAGGCCCACACTTCCCCTGCGCTCAGTTTCCACTCTGACACTCCATGGGCAGCGTGTTCCTGCCGGGCAGCTGGACAGATGGGCAGCTGACTGGCAAAGAGCCAAGGAGCCCAGACGGCCGGACCCTGCTGGCCAGGGGTCCTCAGAGGCGGCTGGAAGTGCACCTGCTGGTTCTGGGCATGAACCTGACGTCCTCCATCCTGAGCATCCTGCAGCGGCCAAGCCCTTACCACTATACAATAGACAGCAGCAAAGGGGCCAGGGCTGTCTCCAGGGGTGGACACTGTCGGTTCATCTTAGCCCCAGTCTTCCAAGCAGCCCAATCAAGGCCTGACTAACCCAGGTGTCAACACAGCAGTGTGCCCAGGCTGTAGGAACACTCTCGAATGCTCTCCAGGGCCCTAGTGCTATAGCCTTTCACCTGCGGGGATGAGTGATGACCTTCTGACACACGCCGCCCCCTCTCTTGCATCCTCTCCTCTTCCTCACAGGACAGAGTGGGCACCTGGCCTGGAAATCAGTGCAAACCTGCAGCTGCTCAGCACCCTTGTGAAACACCCACTTTCAGCCCAAATTCTGTGCAAAGGCCCTGGTGCTCCAGGCCACCCTGCAAGGAGGGAGATGCTTCAACTACAGAAAGGTCCTAAGGAACCTGAGATGAACAGGGGAGACTCCGTGGCAGGAGGAGATGGTGCACCTTGAGGCCCAAGCAGGCCCTCGGCACTGGGCACAGCGCCACCAAAGACAGCCTGCGCGCCTCTCTCCTAGGGAGACGATGCTGACGGACGCCCACAGGGAAAGAAGTGACTGTCCTGAGGTAAGGTGTGGGGGCAGGCTGGCACCCTGTGGCATAAAGGCAGGACAGGGCTTACAGTTCTGGTCCAGCCATGGTGGCCGTCCTAGAGCTGGTGCTGAGGGTGGAGGGGAGGGATGGAAGCCAAGGACACACTCTGCCCATCTGTCCTAGGGGCTCGCAAGGCTGAGATGCACCTAGGCCAGCTGTGGGATGATCTAGGGGGCGTCCCCACCACAGAGACGCCAAGAGCCGAGGCCACAGCGACTCTGTGGTCCTTCGCTGCCTGCGGCGTTGCTGCTCGACCTGCAGAAGGTGGAAGTGAACCAGCAGCCTGCAGAAGTGGGACTGGGCTGGACAGTCACTCAGGACAACGCTGCTGTGGCAGTGAAGGGCACCCAGCGCCAGGGAGCCTACAGGAGGAAGCCAGGGTGCAGGCAAGGATGACGCCGGTGGGTGAGCAGCCCCAGCGGGCAGAGTCCAGCTGCAGAGAGAGGCTCTGGCTGCACCTCGCACGCCCAGCTGTGGTCTGGGGAGGTGTCAGGGCGTGGGCAGCAGAGGGAAGGCACGCAGGAGAGACCAGTCCAGCCAGCGTCTGGCGACATGCAGACCAGGCAGAGGGAGTGGGAAGGAGCAGGGCGCTGGAGTGGAGCCCACGCGGAATGCCAGGGGGTGGGGGAAGTGGCCCCACTGGGGGTGGGTCGGCTCACGCGGGCTGCCACAGCGCAGCACCTAGGGTGGAGGAGACCCTGACCTGAGGACATGCTGGGCGGAGGCTGGCTTTGGCAGTCAATGTAACCAAGGTGACATTTGGAGAAGAGATGATGGAAAACAGGTGAGCAAACACGGAAACACCCACATTTAGGGACCAAAGAGGCAGCAGAGCCGCACTTGGTGACTAACAGCTAAAGGAAACGCCTGGGGTCAGCATCCAGGCCACGTCCCACAAGACCCACAGGGTGACAGCGGTGGCCTCTGAGACGCCTGCAGGAGAGGCCAGACAGAGGTTGGGCTGTGCCCACACAGGGCGGTCATTTAGTGAGGACAGCTGGAGAGCGGCCAAGGGCCACGGCCTCCGAGCACCTGGTGCAGCCTTGAGCAGCCCCGCCAGGCAGACAGAGACCCAGCAGTGACAGCCAGAGATGACGGGTGCCAGAGGGAAGCCAGGGGTGGGGTGCCCCAGGAGGAGGCAGGGCGCCCCAGAGAGCCTGGTCGCCATGGAGAACACTGGAAACCACCAATTTTCAGGAGACTTGAGTTCCTTCAGGTTGCAGCAGACCTCATGAAATACAACTGCTGCTTTATTTTAGACCACACAAGACAGCCCACCACGGGCGAGCTTCGCGGGGGAGGACGGGAGATCTCGCAGCCCCACAGTCCGGTATCCTGCTGGCCACGAGTGCAGCCTTGGCAGCCCCTGGGAGCACGAGGCACCTGGTGGGGAACAACTCACAGCTGCAGAGACCCCCCCCACCCCTCTCAGAGTCCGCCCTGTCTGGGCTCATGACTTCCTCTCAACCACGCACTCTCTGTGTGGCCCTCACCCAGCCACCAGCAGCCGCGGGTCCCAATGCCCACCTGTTGCTGGCAGCCAGGAGAAAGATCACCAATCAGTTGTCACTTACATCCATGCACACACACAGGCATCAGCAGACCTCAGGGCCTAGACTGTGAGTTTGGTCAGGGAAGTCAACACCCACTGGAATTTCATGAAAACTAAAATGACTTCAGCATTCCCCAGGACACCTGGCCTTTCCTAAATCAAGCAAGGAAGAATTAGAGAGAGAGAGTGACAACTATTCTCCCTGCCTCTCTAAAAAGGCTGGACTCCTATTGATGAATAACTCATTAGACAGATGGGAAGGCTACCCTTTACCCTGGTCAGCAGAAGACCCAGCCATGCGAAGGTGATCTCCACCCATGCTGGACGATGTCCTCACCCGGGTCCCCTGTGTGAGGTCCTGTGATGACCCCACCTGTGCTAGAGAACATCATCCCCCAGCATCCCCCTGTGAGGTCCTTCCTGTGGTGATCCCCACCTGTGCTGGAGAGTGCCCTCACCCAGCATCTCCTAGGTGAGGTCTCATGGTGACCCCCACCTGTGCTGGAGAACACCCTCACCCAGCATCTCCTAGGTGAGGTCTCATGGTGATCCCCACCTGTGCTGGAGAACACCCTCACCCAGCATCTCCTAGGTGAGGTCTCATGGTGATCCCCACCTGTGCTAGAGAACGTCATCACCCAGCATCTCCTAGGTGAGGTCCTGTGGTGATCCCCACCTGTGCTGGAGAACGCCCTCAACCAGCATCTCCTAGGTGAGGTCTCATGGTGATCCCCACCTGTGCTGGAGAGTGCCCTCACCCAGCATCTCCTAGGTGAGGTCTCATGGTGATCCCCACCTGTGCTAGAGAACGTCATCACCCAGCATCTCCTAGGTGAGGTCTCATGGTGACCCCCACCTGTGCTGGAGAACACCCTCACCCAGCATCTCCTAGGTGAGGTCTCATGGTGATCCCCACCTGTGCTGGAGAACACCCTCACCCAGCATCTCCTAGGTGAGGTCTCATGGTGATCCCCACCTGTTAGAGAATGTCTTCACCCAGCATCTCCTAGGTGAGGTCCTGTGGTGATCCCCACCTGCACTAGAGAGCATCATCAACCAGGGTCCCCTGTGTGAGGTCCCATATTGAAAATTCCTTTTAAAATTTATCTTACTACTCTCCAAAATTGACTTTTTTGAAGAAAAGGAACTTCTCCCTCATGCAGAGAGAACTAGTAACTGACCACATTTCTTCTTGGCTTAATCAACAGTGAACTCAGAGTCAAGAGTCAAATCTCACAGCTAAGTAGCTTGTTTGGGTCAATCCAGATCTTCCTTTATGATGAGTTCTGACATATTTTAACATTTCAGTATGACATTATAAATCTATCAGACTCTTTTTAAAAGAGGTTATATAAACCTGGTGGAAGCTAGGAAGAGGTACCTCCATCCATCCACCCCACCCCAGGCGGCTCAGTAGGCCTGTCTTGATCCCTCACTGTGCATGGGCTCCTGCAGGATGTTTCCAACGGTGACATTTGGGGGAGAGTGCAGGAGGGACACCCCTGGCTCTGGTCCTGGGCCACAGCAGTCCTCTCCAGGAAGCAGGCATCCGGCCACCCACCCCTGGGGCCTGGGGGTAGACAGACTGACACCATGGGGGGCCGTGGTGCCCAGCCTGCTCCTGCCAAAGCCTGGCTCTTTGGCGAGCTGCTCCCCGGCAGGTGCTGCCCCTCTGGAGGTGATTGCCCGTGACGGGGCCATTAATCGAGTGCCAGGGCTCTTGAGTGTGGGCACAACCTGCCCTCCTCGGGCACTGCAGATTCAGTGCCTCCTGTGGTGGGCTCAGACGACAGAGCCACCCCTCTAAAGCCACTTTTTAAAATAAACAAAATGCAGACATGTCAGGACCAAGAAGGATAAAAGAAGGAAGAGAAAAATAGTTTAAAATTTTTTCCTGTTTTTACAAAAAGTCTAAAATCACAGTTTTTAGATTAGGAACATAATTCCCAGACGGCTTTCAACCTACTCCCTGAGCGTGAGCTTCAAAGGCATCATCCTGGACAGAGGGCGGCGGCTGCACCCACATGTCTGGGCCCAGGGTGCCCGGAGTCTTGGGAAGAGCTGGCGCTTCCACTCCTTCCGGGCCTTGGTCCCCCCCCAGCCCAGCCTACAGGCCACGGGCCCTCGCTGCCTCCTGCGAAGGCTCAAATGACCAGAGAGGGGGCTCCACATGGCCTTGGCCTCCGCCCTCTGCCTGCAGAGAGGAGAGCTGCTGACCCTCTGCCTCTGGTGTGGCATGGCCTTGGTGTCCAGCCCTACCAAGTCCCTAGGTTAGTGATGCTCTGCTCACAGGAGAGACTCAGCCCATTATCAGCAAACAGAATGACTGAAAAGGAAGAACACACCGCTGACAATGTCCACTGAAATATTTAACTCCTTAAGGATCCGAAGTTCAGTGGCCAATGCGCAATGGTTACCGTTAAGCTGTTACTCTGTGTGAGGTTCTGTCATAGTTGGTGTAGCTGTAACCGATGGGTATGTGTTGGTGTGTTGTTATCATTATAATCATTATTTCAGAAAGTAGCAGACATTGAGAAATGCCACAGGTTCAAGCTGAATTATTTGAATTGTTAAAAAAAATGGAACAAGAAGTTAGTGTAAATTTAATTAGTTTTTGTAATCACCAGAATAGAACCTTATTCTAAGTTTCAATAAGGCCAACACAGCACCTGGGCCTGCTATGGTTCCACAGAACTCCACCTTGTACAAGTACCTTTTTTTAAAATGATTTTTTAGTTGTAGATGAGCACAGTGACTTTGATTTTATTTTGTTTTGTTTTTATGTGGTGCCAGGGATGGAACCCGGTGCCTCACATGTGCTAGGCAAACATTCCACCACTGAGCCACAACCCCGGGCCGACTGATGGCTTCTTATTCTCAAAAGTATTCTAGATCCAGGTATTCAGAATTCCAGCAATACATTCTTTCTTTAAAGTAGGTTTTTATGAAGCTAGTTTCTAGTACAAAAAATAAACAGGCTGGGTGCAGTGGCACACACCTGTAATCCCCACAGCTGGGGAGGCCGAGGTGGAAAGACTGCAAGTCCAAAGCCAGCCTCAGCAAAAGCAAGGCACTAAGCAACTCAACCCTGTCTCTAAATAAAATGCAAAATAGGGCTGGGGTGTGGCTCAGTGATCGAGTGCCCAAGTTCAATCTCCAGTACCACCCCCTCAAAAAAATTTAAATATATATATATATATATAAAATAAACAGGACAACTCCTCAGAGTGCTCTGAATGTTCGGCCTTGTGCAGTTGGCCACTTGGGGTTTTGAAGGCAACATGGAGATATTTTAGCATCTGTGGCTCATGAAAGGAGATAATGGACCCCTTTAGTCCAGATGCACTGAGCTGAGAGGGTATGCCAGCCTTTGGTGAGGAGCAGTGACATGCCCAGCACCAGGACAGATTTCTGTGGGCAAGCCAGGCTCCCGCCTGACCTGTGGGCATGAGGCTGGCCCATGTGGGCTCTGACGGCAAGCACAAAGTCCCAGAGCTGACGGCAGTCTCCTGAGCACACTGTGTGCCACTCCAGAGCGGCCCCAGAGCACTGACAGACATGTGAAAAGAGAGGACACCCACAGGAGAAAGGGTGCAGTGTCACTCGGGAACAGTGACTTCAGTGACCACTAGTTCAGCACCATGTGGAAAACAGAGATGCAAGGGGCTCTAATAGAAAACTCCACTCCTACCAACCAGGCTCCTGCCCAGCCACAGAGACCCAGCTGACCTCGCCTAGGCACCTGCAGACCAGTGCACCAGGGACTCTCAGTCACGCTCCCTTCAGAATGCACACCTAGACCACACTCCCAGCCTAGGTCCCCTACAGGGCACTGCACCAGGGGCTCTGAGTCACACTCCCTCCAGAATGCACACCTAGACCTCACTCCCAGCCTAGGTCCCCTACAGGGCACTGCACCAGGGGCTCTGAGTCACGCTCCCTTCAGAATGCACACCTAGACCACACTCCCAGCCTAGGTCCCCTACAGGGCACTGCACCAGGGGCTCTGAGTCACGCTCCCTTCAGAATGCACACCTAGACCACACTCCCAGCCTAGGTCCCCTACAGGGCACTGCACCAGGGACTCTCAGTCATGCTCCCTTCGGAATGCACACCTAGACCACACTCCCAGCCTAGGTCCCCTACAGGGCACTGCACCAGGGGCTCTGAGTCACGCTCCCTTCAGAATGCACACCTAGACCACACTCCCAGCCTAGGTCCCCTACAGGGCACTGCACCAGGGGCTCTGAGTCACACTCCCTTCAGAATGCACACCTAGACCACACTCCCAGCCTAGGGTCCCTACAGGGCACTGCACCAGGGACTCTCAGTCATGCTCCCTTCGGAATGCACACCTAGACCACACTCCCAGCCTAGGTCCCCTACAGGGCACTGCACCAGGGGCTCTGAGTCACGCTCCCTTCAGAATGCACACCTAGACCACACTCCCAGCCTAGGTCCCCTACAGGGCACTGCACCAGGGGCTCTGAGTCACGCTCCCTTCAGAATGCACACCTAGACCACACTCCCAGCCTAGGGTCCCTACAGGGCACTGCACCAGGGACTCTCAGTCATGCTCCCTTCGGAATGCACACCTAGACCACACTCCCAGCCTAGGTCCCCTACAGGGCACTGCACCAGGGGCTCTGAGTCACACTCCCTCCAGAATGCACACCTAGACCACACTCCCAGCCTAGGTCCCCTACAGGGCACTGCACCAGGGGCTCTGAGTCACACTCCCTCCAGAATGCACACCTAGACCACACTCCAGCCTAGGGTCCCTACAGGGCACTGCACCAGGGACTCTCAGTCATGCTCCCTTCAGAATGCACACCTAGACCACACTCCAGCCTAGGGTCCCTACAGGGCACTGCACCAGGGGCTCTGAGTCACACTCCCTCCAGAATGCACACCTAGACCACACTCCCAGCCTAGGTCCCCTACAGGGCACTGCACCAGGGGCTCTGAGTCACACTCCCTCCAGAATGCACACCTAGACCACACTCCCAGCCTAGGTCCCCTACAGGGCACTGCACCAGGGGCTCTGAGTCACACTCCCTCCAGAATGCACACCTAGACCACACTCCAGCCTAGGTCCCCTACAGGGCACTGCACCAGGGACACTCAGTCACGCTCCCTCCAGAATGCACACCTAGACCACACTCCAGCCTAGGTCCCCTACAGGGCACTGCACCAGGGACTCTGAGTCACACTCCCTCCAGAATGCACACCTAGACCACACTCCCAGCCTAGGTCCCTACAGGGCACTGCACCAGGGACTCTCAGTCATGCTCCCTTCGGAATGCACACCTAGACCACACTCCCAGCCTAGGGTCCCTACAGGGCACTGCACCAGGGACTCTCAGTCATGCTCCCTTCGGAATGCACACCTAGACCACACTCCCAGCCTAGGGTCCCTACAGGGCACTGCACCAGGGGCTCTGAGTCACGGTCCCTCCAGAATGCACACCTAGACCACACTCCCAGCCTAGGTCCCTACAGGGCACTGCACCAGGGGCTCTGAGTCACGCTCCCTTCAGAATGCACACCTAGAGCACATTCCCAGCCTAGGTCCCCTACAGGGCACTGCACCAGGGGCTCTGAGTCACGCTCCCTTCAGAATGCACACCTAGAGCACACTCCCAGCCTAGGGTCCCCCAGGGGCTCCCTCCAGAATGCACACCCTAGACCACACTCCCAGCTGAGGTTTCACTATTCATAGTGAAATCACAGAAGTGCCCCCCACTTATAGCCCTGTGAGAGACAATTTCTGTGGATTTGTTGTACTGTTGTAATGCTGCCTATTCTCCTATGCCATATGCACTATTGCCCTTAATCTCTAAACACCTTTGGTCTTTGGAGTAAAGATCCCAAACATACTTCAAAACCTCCCTGGTCATTCACATCTGAACTCAGCCAACCGCAAACCCTGGTCCCATGCTGTCCTTTCTTTTCACAGCTCTGCCCGTTGGCCTTTCAATTCTGCTCCCAATGTCTGAGGCTCGATGCCAAGTGGATGAGAACCTTGCTCCATGCATGAATCCTGTGTTAATCATCTGCACCTCCAGCGCCGGGCAGCTCCTGTGCACGGCTCACTGCCAAGGACATTCTGAGCACTGGTGCTCTGTGTCATTGGGGAGCCAGCTACATGAGGGACACCGCGAATCACAGAATGCGGCAGCTCACAAGACCACAGGATAGCTTGCCTACCATCTGTCTCCCAGTAGGTGGTTATTAAGTGCTGCTCACCTAATTTTAAACTGTTTTGGAAAATAGTTTCAGCATAATGATCCAGAAGTAATTAAAGCATCACTTCTTAAAAAAAAAAAAAAAAGCCACATACACACATAGTCAAATAGTGCTTAAAAGAATGAAAAATCATTGAGAAAAATATTTGCAAACCACACATATGATAAAGAACTGGTATCCAGAATATACAAAGAGCTTATAAAACTCAACAACACAATAAATCAAGCAACCAATTTAAAAATGGGCAACAGATTGAAGCAGACCTCTCACAAGAGAAGACATGCAGATAACAAGAGCATGTGAAACCTGCTGCACACCCTGTGCCATCAGGGAAATGCAGGTAAAATGCAGAATATCACTGCACACTCATCAGGAGTGCAGAATACAGACACCGACAGCCCCAGCTGCTAGTGAGGATGTGGGGCAGCAGGCGGTCTTGCTCACTGCAGTGGGACGCCCTCTGGCACAGCCTCTTCAGAGGTAGCAGAGTGAGTGGAAAGCCTTTCACCCAAGTGAGATGAAAACTCCTGTCCACGCAAAAACCTGTGTGCAGATGTTTACGGAGCTGTGCTCACAACTGCCAAGCTTGGAAGCCACAGGATGCCCTCAGCAGGTACGTGGACAAAGACACCGCAGCACCACCGGACACTGGGGCAGGTTCAGCATTAAGAAAATGAGCCACCCAGCCATGGAAAGTCAGGAAAGAACTTCAACGCCATTACCTAGTGAAAGAAGGCCACCTGGTGCCCTGTGATTGCACCCACATGACATTCTGGACAAGGTGAAGAGGGTGGTTGGCAGGGCTCAGGAGGGGAGGATGAGCAGGTGGAGCACAGAGGGTTCTAGGGCAGGGAAATCACTCCAGGAGGCACTGAAATGTGGGTACAAGTCAGCAGACATGCTCTAGATGTAAGAATGTAAGATGCTTCATTAATGACAGTGTGATTGTTATTACACTGTTATAATAATGGCTCAGCCGTGGTAACAAGTGTATCCATGTTGGTTCTCACACTGAAGCAAGATGCTCATGACCCAGAAAGCTGGGGGTGAGGAGAATGGCCACGTGGGAACTCTACTTCCTGCTCACTCTGTAGGACTAAATGGATCTGAAGTCTGTTGGTTTAAAAATAGTGATCGCTACCGTTCTTTTTAACAGTAATATTCAGAATGATTAAGTATTCTGAAATGTGGCAAATTCCTCTGGGGAGCCAGCATGTGGAGGGAGCTGGGCAGGTGGGAACTGATCACTCCCTTCTAAAGTCTGGGGGGAATGAGAGAGAAGACACCCACAAAGGTCCCTGGGCCCCTGTGGATCTGAGAACTGAGTCCAGGTCTAGCAGCTTTCAGCTGTCAGTGTCTCTGTGGCAATGGGAACCAAGAAGCCCCTGCGCTGGGCGGTGGCTCAGCAGAAGAGCGCTAGCCTCGCACATGTAGCGCACTGGGTCCGATCCTCAGCACCTTCTTCTCAAGGCCAGGGCTGCACCCCACCATTCTGTCTCTGCTCCTGAAAATCATGGGTATAGCAGAACACCAGCATCCTAGTATCAGGGGACAGGCAGATGATGTTGAGGGACACATGAGAATAATTCTATAAAATGGGTCCACTGGGCTTTCTTTGCCAAAAAGCAATCGGCCTGTAGCCCTGCCTGGTCTAAGTGGACGGGATAAGTCACATTCCTCAGCAAACTACCTGTTATCTGCCAGAAAATGCAGACAGGAAATGATGTAGTAAGAGGAACCCAAGTTCTTTGAAGGGAGAGACTCCTGTGACCCTTTTCACAGACAAGATTCTGTGAGATAAGGAAAACTGGTCCTGACCATTAAACCTGTAAAAATGTCCAAGAATCCAATTAGAACCAGTCAGTATGGGCCAAGGTGACCTAGAGTTGTCATGGCAATGGGGACTTCAAAGTGTGCTGTCACCCTGCTATCAGTCAAGAGATGGGCCTGGGTGGGACTCTCTGGAAATTTCTCCGGGATCAACAAGAAAACTGGATGCGGAGAGGCACATGTCCCTCTCCTCTGGAAGGACCGCTCTCTTGAGAGTGCCCCTTTCCTTTTTCCATCCCTTCAGTAAACTCATTCCTGTCACTCTGAGTGACATGTCTGAAGTCCTTCTGACCTGATCTCAAGAATGGGGGTTTGAAGAGGGAATCTCTTCATGCTGCCTCGGTTTCTCGGAAGGCCCAGCTCTGTAAGACCAAGACTAGATGTCACTTGCTGCCCTGGGCAGAGCAGTGTCCCTCAGGGGTCATGTCTCAAAGCCTAACCTGGGTCTAAGGCTAAGGCATTGGCTGTCTGGAAGTAGGGTCCCCGTGATGTGGCTGTGCTGTCCGGCACATGCCCTGCCCCAGCCTGCCCGTGTCCAGACGGAGAGCACAGTGTGACAGCCCAGGAGCCCAGGAGGCTGCAGCAGACCGTCCCTTGGCCCTCAGAGGGAGCCAGTGCCTGGTCTCGGCTGTCCCACTGCAGAACTGTGAGGACACACTTCCCCTGTGGAAAGCCTCAGGGTGGTGCTGTGTGTCACAGCCCCAGGGCAGGGGACGGAGAGGCAAAGGCGCCTGACGGGAGGAAGGACTGCTTTTCATTCCCAAGCCCACAGACAGCAACGTCTCTAGCGCACGTCACACGAGAAGGTTGCGGGTGGGTGGGCCTGTGTTCCGCAACCCACCCGTGGTTCCCAGGAGGGCCTCTCTGGTAAAAGTCCTTTCTCTTTCTTGCTCTTGGTATTAATCCCTCTTCCCTTTGAAAGAACCCTCCAGATTTGTCCTCAGGCTGCTGGCCCTGGTCCTGTGGAGAACGGATGCAGACCTGCCTGCGCCCCTCTCCACGTGGCTGTCTGCTGGTGACTCCGCCGCCCACGCCGGGGCCAGGCTCAGCTCCCTTCCCTAATTGCTGGGGCACTCTGCTGCCTGAAGGCGCTTGAAGAAGGACCTGCACGTAACAGACCTCATGTGACGAGGGTCACTCTGCTCCCTTGGCCTGCCTCTGTGCAGAGACTGTCCCACGCCACTGCGGGGTCATGATGAGAAGGGGGGCAGGAGGAAGAGCCAAGAGAAGAGCTACCCAACCCACAGGTCACGTGTGTGGCTGGGGAAATGGCCGGGGAGGTGGCTCTGAGGCTTCCAGAAGGCGTGTGGGCAGTGCTCCCTGTCAGCACCCTGCGGCCCGGGGGCCTCAGTCAGATCCCTGCCCTCCTGCTGACCACTGGCTGGATTCTTCCTCTCTCCGCACCTCGCAGGGTGCTGCTCTGGAGCCTGTGTGGGAGCCGGCAGAGAAGGCCCCTTGTTTGCCAGACTCCTGCTCCTCTGAAGAGGGGGAACCTTGGCTGGGCTGGTATTTGGTGGCTACAGGAACAAATTCCCGAGGGGGGGGATGGGCCATCACATTGGTTCCTAGAGCATTTCAAGATTCTGCAAGGACACGGCCTTGCGGTGTCTCATCCCACAGGACCAGCTCTGTGGTGCCAAGGCCACACCAACAGCACAGTGGCCGCTGGAGCTGAGAAGGCTGCTGTGCTGGTGTCAGGAAGGACGCAGGCCGTCCACCCCACACCAGGGAGAGGGGACGCAGGCCGTCCACCCCACACCAGGGAGAGGGGACGCAGGCCGTCCACCCCACACCAGGGAGAGGGGACGCAGGCCGTCCACCCCACACCAGGGAGAGGGGACGCAGGCCGTCCACCCCACACCAGGGAGAGGGGACGCAGGCCGTCCACCCCCGCACCAGGGAGAAGGGACGCAGGCCGTCCACCCCCGCACCAGGGAGAGGGGACGCAGGCCGTCCACCCCCGCACCAGGGAGAAGGGACGCAGGCCGTCCACCCCACACCAGGGAGAGGGGACGCAGGCCGTCCACCCCCGCACCAGGGAGAGGGGACGCAGGCCGTCCACCCCCGCACCAGGGAGAGGGGACGCAGGCCGTCCACCCCCGCACCAGGGAGAAGGCCAGTCCTGGCGAGGCGCAGGAGCTGGATTCCCCTTTACTAAGCTGTGGGCTTTTCTTGGGCAGAACCACACCAAACTCACAAGATCCCGAAGAGCCCGCCAGAGGATGTCCCCAACCAACCTGTGCCCTCACCATCTAATCACGGAAGGGACAGAGTGGGCCCTTCCCTGCCCCCAAGGTTCAACCCCTGCAGTCCACTTGCCACAGCACCAGGGGTCGCACCCTGCGAGGAGCCCGCAGGCCATCCCCACCACGTGGCACCTCACACACGGCGTGGCAGGCTCTTACAGCCCAGGAGCCGAAGCAGAGCAGAGCCCCACCGTGGCAAGGCCAGTGGCCACGTGCTGAACACATGAGAAGTGACCAGCGGCACAGTGGCTCACAGCAGGCTGCCACTAGCAGGTGAGAAGCACACTGCACTGTGACACCATGGCAGGTGACAGGAACCTCTGGCTCCATCATATCCCAGGGGCCACCACTGCCATGTGGTCCCAGCCAACAGAAACCTGCAGATGGTGTGTGACTGCTCCGGGGCTCTGTGCAGCGAGTCTTCAGCGCATGGCAGCGGGAGGTGGAGAGGGAGGGGCTGGTGTGCTTTGGATCAGGCGTGTCCCCAAGGTGCACATGTAGAAGGCCTGGTCCCCATGCAGCTGTGTCAGAGGTGGGCCCTTGGGAGTGATGGGTCACGAGGGCTCTGGCCTCATTAGTGACTGATCCTCGATGGGTTCATAGGAGGTGGACTTGGGAAGAGGTGGAAATCATCAGAGGTGGAGCCCAGCTGAAGCAAGGGGTCCTGGGGCGTGCCCTTGGGGACTCTGTCTTCCCCTGGCCCTTTTACTCTCCGCCATGAGCTAAGCAGCCTTCCTCCTCCACACCCTTCCACCGTGAAGCCCCATCAACCATGGACTGAAGCCTCTGCACGCATGATTCCTCCTAAGGTGGTTTTCTTAGGTATTTGGGGCACAATAGCAAGCTGACTGACACAGGGGCCGTGAGCCGGGTGGCTCCACTGGGGTGGTCCTCTCTGCCCCAGTACTGGCCCTTTCCCATCCCCCAGAAAGGGGCAAGGAGCAAAGGGAGCCAGATGGTGGAGGAGGAATGCTGAGCCCTGCCCTCCCTGGACAGGGAACCCTCAGCATGCAGCCAGAGGCCCAGCCTGGGCCGCAGGCAAATGTGTGCAGAAATCAGAACTCATCCCCCGAACTCAGCCACAGAACGGCGGGGACAGCAACACACAGGCAGGAAGGACAAGGAAAAGAGCAGTGGACTTGGGGTCACTAACTCCAAGCCAGAGCCCATCTGAACGTCCCAGAGCCCCTCAGTGGCACCTCCACGTGGCCAGCCCCCACACCGGCATTCGGCCTCATGACGAGGACACAGGGCAGTGCATCTGGGGGCACAGGCATCTTGGGGGGGCGGGGACACCTCTGTGCACTTTGGGTGGGCTCTGCTACCTCCTGATCTCACTAGCTGTGCATTTCCAAGACCTTGGTGGCACGGCTACATTGTAACACTGATGAAAAGTGCTATTGTAACAATTTCTGCAAAGGTCTCAGAGCCTGAGATTTTTACAGAAAAACACTCTTGACCGCTTCTTAATCAGGTCAGTCACAGAACTTCAGAGCTCACTGTAATTAAATTAAGCAAGTAACCTGGCTGCTTGCATTATATCCATTTAAAAATGTAGTCTTTAGGGTCTATTTAAAAAGGGAAATATAAGTTGATGCATTCTGTAGGCACAAGAGAAAAATGACCTCAAACACTTCCTAGGACGGCTCCTGCTGAAGAGTTGTTCTGGAAGGCTGCAACAGGCCCGGGCTGGAGGTCACCTCCATCAGGTACAGAACGAGCCTGACTTCCACTGAGGGTTTTCCTCTGTAGATAAGGACCTCCTAAAGGGCGGTGATCAGGGATAGAGACCCCTGTGCCCCACAGAGACTCCCTAATTAATTCCCAAGACGACGTGTTCCTTGGAAGCCACCTCAGTTGGGTCTGCAGGGGAACCTGTGGGGACTCCGTCTGCAGGCTTGCTCGCTGCGTGGCTGGACCTTCTCAGCCAGCACACTCCCCTGGCCAGCTCGCTGCTCCCTCCCTCTCAGGCACCTGCCTGAGCAGGACCGCTGTCTTAACTGTGCCAGCAGCAGAAACTGTGGCCCTCTGTTCTAAGAGGAACCTGCCAGGGCTCCTGGAGTGGGCACCAGGAGCACTCATAATAAGACATCCACCTTCTCAGGAGAGTGGGCTGGTGAGCGGAGCCCCTGGACTGGCAGACACAGGGAGGCTAAGCCAGACCACGCTGCACGTCATCCAATAGCATGGGGCTCCAGGAGCAAAGGCTCGCTCCTCCCAGGACCGCCCTGGACTAAGGAGACACTCACAGAGAGATGGACAAGTGTCGGGTACCCAAGACCATTCTGACCCTTGAGGACATCACAAAGACAGCAGGAAGTTAAGCCTGTTGAATTCTCATGGGATAATCACACAGGGACAGATGGAAGTTGACGGACTCTATGGAGTGGGAGGAACAGAAGGCCTTCTTCCCCCAACAGTCCTGTGGAGATGGACAGAGCGGGAGGAAGAAGAGATCTCAGCAGCACTCCACTGGAGACAGGGTAAGTGCTCGCACGCCCCAGGAGGATGCCTCTGTGCGCTGTGATGGGAATTTACGCACACTGCCTTCCTGTGAGCAGTGGTGGTGCTGGCCCCACAGAGGAACTCCAAGCCTGGCTTAAACGCTAAGGATAGTCTCAAGGAAGACTCCACGCCAGGTCTGTACCGCTCCCAGCAGCACCACCAGACCTAGTGTCGGCACAGCGGCGAGAATCACATGCAGCCAAGGACACACACAACTGTCCAACGGCAACCAGGTCCCTGCTGAGTCCAGCAAACTTACATGTCACACAGCCCTGCCTACTCCCAGGGTGTCTTGGAACAGCACCTCACTCAAGTAAAGACAAAGTAAAACTTAAGTAAAAACTTCTTTGACAAAGTTACTGGGTGATTAAGGATTTGCATTTCACTGAGATACACACTCACAGATACTCCATCACACACAGATATCGATTTCATCCATACCCACATGTACACACACACATACACATGTGGATTCACACATTAGGAAGACCTATTTGAACTGCACACATCCCTACCGCCAGCATGGCACAGGCTGCCCAAGTGAGTTGGACATGATCCACAAATTCTCAAAGAATGCTGAATTTGAAATATGGGGATTTCCGGACAAGGAGGCGGTGAGATGACAGAGGGAGTCAGAGACAGAGACAGGCAGCACCACGGAGCTGCTTTGTGAAAGGCAAGCAATGTCGAGGACACTGCCCACCCTGGACCCTGGAGTGCCAGCGCCCCAGGCAGAGACCTGAAGGGCCCTCAGCACAGCACCCTCCCCAGGGCTGTGCCTCCGCTGCATGGCAGTGAAGTCGTGCCACCACAGAGGCCACCTATGAAAGTCAAGAACTGGGAGGCAGCAGGGTGGCATTCAAATCAGGGGTGTGTGAGCTGGGGCTGCCCCTGTCCAGGGAAAGGCCACAGGTGGGTCAGCCTGGGTCTCCCACACGGCTGGAGATGGAGATGTGTGCCTGTGATCACCTCCCCCGCCTCCCGCTCTGCACAGGGCCAGGAGCTGCTGTAGACCACACAGCACGTGACCCGCGAGCACCTTGAGAAACAGGGCCCTCGCCCAGTAGCAGCCCTGGGGCTGACCTCCCCCTGCCCTCAGCCACGGCTAGGATGGCCACGGCCCAGCGCAGAACCTGCCTGAGGTCCCACCTAGTGAATGTGGACCCTCAGCACGCAGGTGCTGGTCCACACGCAGCACAGGATCCACGACTGTGGCACTGGTATTTGTCCCACGGAACTGAGTGTATGTCCACACAGAACCCTGCACACAGATGATCACAGCAGCTTTGCTCACAACTGCTGGGTTGGGAGCGAGCGAGACGCCCTAAATAGGAACGTGGACGGAAAGACTGTCAATGATGACATCCAGGCAAGAGGACATTTGTGGCATTCAAGGGAATGCGGCAGCCAGCCAGGAGGTGACATGGGGGAAATGAGAGGCACAGAGCCAAGTGAGAGAAGCCACTCTGAAGGGGCAGGTGCCCTGTGATCCTGACCATAGGACATTCTGGAAAAGGTGAAACTGTGGGCACATGAGAGCCCAGTGGTCAGCGGGGTCAGGAAGGAGAAGTGGGCGGGGCCCAGAGGCCTAGGGCAGAGAGGCTCTCTTGGTGCTGCAGGGGACACGAGTCAGCAAACATGTGCCCACACCCAGGGCGTCTCCAGCACCACGCGCCCCCACCTTGGCTGTGGGCCCTCCCACCTTCGTCACAGGTATCAGTGCACTGCTCTGAGGGGACACTGAGGGACAGGAGAATGTGGGAATTCTCTGCACACTTTTTGCTTTGATTTTCTGGTGAAAACTCTCAAAAATATTAAGTCTTAAAAAGAGAGAGACCATTAGGTCCGTCCCACAAATCTTGGGCCCTGTGGGTGTGAGCAGCCAGGGCAGGCACCTGTGCACTCCTTTGGTGGTGTCCTCCCAGCGCCACCTGCATCACCCATCTCCGCGGCTCGCCTGGCTCAAGGACCGGTTGCTCACTACAGGGCACCCTGGCTCTGCTGCCACTCATCAGCCTCTGCTAGCAGCACCTCAGGGTCAGTGACAGACCAGAAAAACACAGATGGGACCCCAGGGGTCCTGCCAGCACACTCAATGGCCCCTGGCTTGCTGGTCCACTCAGGTCCATCCCCCAGGGCACCTCAGGAGGCAGAGGAAGCCGGCCCTGCAATAGGAGGAACATGCTCCAGAGAGGATCTGAGGTCAGCCGTGGCCACAACCCTCATCCACCCTGCCTGAGGTCAGCCAGAACATTGGCAGGGAGGGAGGCACCCACCTCCCACCACATCCAGACCACGACACACACAGGCAGCCAGAGGCCCAGGGCATGGGAGCAGAACCTCAGGGCCATCCATGGAAGAGAGGGGACCTGGCGGCTGTTTAGCATGTGACAGACTGGGGCCAGCTGCCCTTTCTGGATTCAGAAGCTGAGGCCCAACCTCCCCAGGGGTGGTGACTGCGTCGTGACAGGTGGGAGGGGCCGTCCTCTCCACCCCACCCACCCGCTGACCTGTCAAGTACACAGGCCCTCGACAGTACTGCAGGGGGCACAGCCACACACTGGAGCCGGGCAGCCTTGGGCAAGGTCACCTCACTTCCCAGAGCACCTCAGGGTCCCATCAGTGCTCCCTGCAGTCACAAGTGACTGGAAAGACGCCCTGAGCTGCTGGGAATCGACCCACTCAGACGGACCAGGTGTCCTGCTGCTGGGGGCCGTAACAGGATCCTTCATCTGCACTGCCCCACAATGACCAAAGAAGGCGCCCAGCAGGAGAGCCAGCGGGGAGCATCCCGCAGGACGGAATGAGCCCAAGAGGACGAGTGTGGCTGTGAGCAGCGCCCGCAGGTCCTGATGGGAGCGCGTCCGTCAAACGTCCCAGGACAGCCGGCAGGTGTGCTTTCCACATCAGGCTCCCAGTCCACAAACCAGGAGCACACTGCCCCGGGGAGCAGGACAAACTGACTCCCACCGGCAGCTGCCTCTAGCCCCCTGAATAAGACACACTGCTAACCCACACGCCCAGGCAGGAGAGCAACTCCACAGTAACTGCTCTGTAAATAGAAACGTTAGGACGGCGTTTTCCTCAACACTAGTCACATGACAAATGCTAATTTTACTACTAGTTGTTATCTGGAAATAATCGTGAATAGGATAAGGACCCAATAATCAGATGCCTGGCATCTGCTGCCTCTGTAGCGCCTGAGTCAGAGCTGGAGCCAGCGTCAGGGAGGGCGGCGTGAGAAGGGCTGGGGACCAGCTCTGGTTGGGACTGAAGAGAGAGGGGGAAGTGCAGCCAGCGTGTCAGTGACCCAGAAGCACCCGCCAGCCTGGCCAGAAACACCGTGGGCAGCACTCTGGACACAGTCTGGTCCCCAAGACTCGCACAGCACCCTTCTGCCTGCCTCTGCCTGCCACGCTCAGTCTGCATGCCCGACGGCACCAGGTCAGGGTGTCACGGTCCTGCGTGGGGATCAGGCCCCTCTGTGCCACTGCAGCTGTGGCAGGCCAAACCGAGGGGACAAGCTTTCCAGGTGTGAGACCACTGCAGTGTCCACCCTCTGGCCCGCACTGGCTGAGGCTGTTAAAGAACCCAGTCCAACTGGCCAAGGCACAGGCTCCTGAAGGAAAGGAGAGCTAACGGATTAAAGGGCGATTCAATAAAAGCAGTCCTGTTTTAGAAAACAAGTGCACGTGTGCTTCTGCAGTTAGTGATACTGAGACTAGAGAGGAGAGCCAAAGTTTATCCTGCAAGCATCCTTCACCCCCAAATGTCTGGGTGTAAAGTTCTGTTACTCTCATGCCAGGGACTGAGTGTGAAACTGGGGTGGTTCTCCCAATGCACACTGCTGGTTCTCTGGATGTCCGTTTCTGTTTTAGGTCTGAATAAACCAAAGCGATCTGATATCTAAAAAGCAACACCCTTCACTCTCAGACACGGAGCACAGAGTCACTCCTGCAAGTTGAGGACCAGAGTCAAACTGGTGGAACAGCTGCCTGCTGCGCTGTCAGGCGTCTAACTGTGTCCTGACCTAAAACCTTCTCTCAAGTCCTCTGCCTTGGACCCAGATCCACTGTGGCTTGCATCTCCGCCCTGTTCTCGGGAAGCATGCACTGACTGGGTGTGAGATCTCACCCAGATGCGGGATACCAGCGACAGATGGTCCGGGTCAGGAAGTACTTGTTGCGAGAGAAGAGTGTGAGCCACAGGCTGGGGAAAGTCCCACTGACACGTCCTGTTTTGTGGATAGATTTAAAGCCGCAAAACACTCCATTTTAACCCAAATCCCTGTGGAGTAACGCACCTGATTCTGGGGACAAAATCATGAATGAAGTAGTCGATATCCCTGAAAACGCAGAAGCCAATGGCCGCTCCCTCTGGACATGCTCAGTCCTCCCAGAGCAGGAAGCTCCCTAAGAGACCTGGCCATTTGTAACAGAAACTCGCAAGACGTGCGACTCCCAGATGCCCCAGGAACCGGCAGCCCTCTGGCTGACATTCAGCTTCATCAGAGAGGGGCTGGACACACCATGCTCTTTACAGAGGACTGTTTTGTGGTTTTTCTTTTTTTTATGAAAAGAAGAGCAAAAAGCAAAATGGATCACGCATGTCAGCACAGCATGGCAAGAAGACCACCCTGAACCCACACCTTGGGGTGCCTGCAGGCTCTAGGCATCTGGCATGAAGTTCCCGGCTGCCGAGGCACCTCCAGGTTGGTGTGAGCCAGGGGCTGGGCTCCTGGGCTCCTGCCTCACCAGGAGCAGGCTCCATCCAGAGCCTTGGCCGTTCCCGTGACACACACACCACTCTCTCCTCCCTGGAGTGGAGGTCGGCTATGTGGTCAGCACTAAATCCGAAGCTTCTGCTTTGGGAGGGGCTCTGGTGTTGAAGACAAATGCAGGCAGCACCTCACAGCAGGCATCTCAGCCAGCGTCTTCTCCTTCCCTTTGATCCTATTAATGCAGCTGGCAAGAGGCACAAGCCTGCCACTGCACTGGGCACACAAAAGAAGCCTTCTCGGCAGGCTTTCCTCTCCATCGCTTGCATATAGAAACACAATTTTAATAACTGCAGGTCCCTAGATTCACTCATTCCCAAAGGAATACTGAAATCAGCAGCCCAGCAGCTGTGTCCTTGCTGTAAGGAAGCAAGAACCAGCCAGAATAGTTCTTGCATTACAAATTGTTCTGGTGTCTGTGATGATTGGAATGACAGTTAATTGGAGACTGAACTTATCTTCCTGGAATCACAGCACTGAAGTGAGCCTGCTCCCCTCACCCTCCACAGCACTTAGCAGGCTCCCTGGATGCAGTAACCCTAGTCCCCCACTGCCTCACTCTCCATCAAGAGATGAGTGTCTTACTTACAAAAGCAGAGCAACCCAGGCTGCGAGAGGGCAAGGAAAAAAAAAAAAAAAACCATGCTGCAAAGTACTGAGAGGAAAGCAGCTGTCAGATTAGCAGTCCAGCGCTAACCAGCTTGTTACTGTCCACCAGGCGCCAGGCACGAGTGGAAGTACACCAGGGTACAGAAAGTGAGAAATGAGTCATCCCGACTTACCAAGGCAAGACTCCTGCTGCACCGTCTGCAGCATCCAAATGCAAAGAGCCGGAGGCTTCTTAGCAGACAGAGCTGTGCCCTCAGAGGAAGCTCCCACCTCGCTGCAAGAGGAGGAGGCTGGGACGACCCGGTGTGTGTCCACGGCTCTGGTTAGTCACAGCGTTGGCCAGGCTGCACAGAGCTCTGCAAAACAAGCACACTGCAGCACCGTGGCGGGCACAGGAGAGCGGTGCATGTCCCATAGAGTCAAGCTTAACAGAAAACCTGGATCTGGAGCTGGCTCCATGTGGAAGAGGGGGCTGCCTGGCACGGAGCGGAAAAGGCAGGCTCTTGGCTCGTAGCAGAATTAGCCACGGAGATGGACGTCCTGATCCGTGTGCAGTGTGAGCCCCCGGGACATCAATCGCAGACAGCAGGTGCTCTGTCTCCTGCTTTTTCAGAGAAATGCCTATAATCTCATTTCACAAATGATCCTACTTAGATGGAGCCGCCTATTGTGATGATATCATTTGCTCTAGTAGCCATAAATGGGCAACTTCCTAGAAGCGTCACCATGCTGACGACAGCGCCTTTCATGAAAGCAAGTGGGCAGGGTGCTCACAGGGCTGTCCACAGCAGCAGTGCCTGCCGATGTCCGAAGAGTTGCAGAGGAGAGAAAAGCCCTCCATTCAAATGGCTCCACAGGCAGAAGGGAGCGAGAGCCAACTCTCCCTGGGGAAGTGAGACTGCGGGGGGCACACTGGGCTCTGCACACAGCCTTCCCTGCCACCGCTGGGCAGGCCCTGGGAGGACACAGCGTGGGAGCGCTCTGTCCACACGAGGGTCTGGACCTCATCACTACTGCTGTTCTCTGGTGTTCTCAGACTGCATCCTGAAACCTGCACGTGCCTGGCACTGCAAGAGGTAGGATTTGGCAGGGGTGCACGCTGAGTGGGGAGATGCATGGGGGCAAAGGGGTCCCGTGTCCCACTTGTCACTTCCAGCAGAGCAGCTATGTCCCAGGCACTCGCAGCACAGCAACAAGCGGGCGTGTATTTACACACACACTTCAGCTCTGGTCTGTACAACAAAACTGGCACTGAAAGCACGCGCAGAAGGAGGCCGCGGGGCCGGGCCGCCGTGTGCAGGAAGCACGGAGGAATCCAGACACCGTTTCAGGATCAAGTCTGAAACCCCCTCAACTGACCCAGGGATGCAAGTGGCTCAGGTGGAAAAGACATCAGACCCCAGAGCGGCTCACTGCGGTAAGGCTGGTGGCATCAGAGGACATCAGATTGCCAACCAAGTTAGACTCGCGTGCCACTGGGGAAGGGGTCTCGAGGGTCCGCGATGCTGTGAAGGTGTGGAGAACCTCTCCTGGCTGCATCAGATCTGCTCCCACCCCCCCTTCAAGGAACTGCAGAGGTTGCCCTGTGTAGAGGGGACCACAGCCCCAAATTCACACACAGTGTGCAAAAGCCGACATTGGTCATTCAACCTCAGAATGCCAGAACTCAGTGGAGCCCAGAATCTCCGCTCTCCCCAAATCTCCTTCCCCAACACTTCAGGCTGCCTCAAGGAATGACCTTGTGCTTCATCTCAGAGATGCTGGATGCCCTTCCCAGGAAAGCTATCCTCTGCCAGGACACACTGAAATGGGGGTATGACCTGGGTGAGGACGTGCCCATTGCCACCGGGCAGGTCAAATGCACAGTCTTGGCAGATGCAATTAATTAAGGATCTTGAGATCAGATCACGCTGGATTTAGAGCAAACCCTAAATCTAATGCCAGGAACCCTCGGAGGAGGAGGCCAGGAAACAGAGACTCTCGAGGGACGACCAGGTGGAGACAGCATGATGCATCCACAAGCCCAGGAGTGCCAAGGACTGCCAGTGGCCACCAAACCCTGGAGAGAGGTACAGAACTGACTCCAGGGCAGGAGAGGCCAGCCCACGGAAACCCGACTGCAGACTCAGGCCTCCAGGACAAGGGGAACTGTCTTAAGCCACCGAGTCTCCGGGGCTCTGTTACAGCAGCCCAGGAAACAGTGGCCCAGGCTGGCCCCAAGAATATTTTGTGACTGATGCCACAGAAGCTCTTCAAGCCAGGGACTTGAGCTCCTGAGATCCTGCCCCCAAGCCACCAAGCCATCACCACTGTCTGCCTGTTGTCTGGCATCTCTACTGTCTTCCTGGCCTCCAGAGTCCACAAGCACCTCCGAGTCTCAGCAGGGAACACATGTGCCTCACGCAGAAGTACCAAGAAGAACGGTGCATACTGGGAATGCAGAGTCCGCCTGCCGCCTCACCCTGGCTGCCCCAACAGCATCCCCTGTGTGCCAGCTCCTCTGATGCTGCTGCTTGCTACCCACACGCCACAGCCAAGGGACCCACTCACCACACCAGCCTACCCACAGGTGGGCAGGAGCCTTGGGGACAGAGCAGTGCCGTCCATCCACAGCATACACTGACTTGCGCTGGGGTACAGGGGAAAGCGAATCAGATGCACAACTTGGGAGTGTATCCTGCACTTGGGAGGCTCACAGTGCAACAGAGGGAAAGAACAGCCAGCCACAGTCATGGTTCACCTCCAACTGGTGAGGCCGGCCCTGTCTTCACAGCAGGAGAAACTGAGGCACAGCTGAGCCATAAACCCACCACTGGGTTCAAGAATGTAGCTTCAGATGCCGCACTCCCGACACACCCTGCCAAGCCTCACGAGGAGTGATCAGCAGCACACAGGCAGCCAGAACCCTGGTGACTGAGGCACGAGGGACCTTAGGGCTGAGCGGGCAGGGGCGAGATGATCAGCCTGAGCAGGATGGAGATGGCTGAGGGTCCTGCCTGGCGCATAGCGCCAGTGTCTGAGCTCACTGAGGGGTGTGTGCTGGCGGAACCCAGGAGCACTGGCCTGTACCGAAACAGGGATCCAGCCTATGTCTTCTCACGCAGATTCTGCCTGAGGCTTGCTGCCAGGCCGGTCAGGGCCGAGGCTCGTGGATCACGGTCCTCAGCTTCTAACACCTGCTCTTTCCTGGTCTTCAGCGGTAAGTGCAGGTGGGCGTTTTTGGCAGAGGGGTTAGGTGGCTTGCCTGAAGTCAGATGGGGGCACATTTCTTATTTTCCAATCGATGCTCAGAGATGCTGTCCTCAAATATCACCTGAGAATTGGCTCGTATTTTTAGCCTATCTGTACCAAACCAGTCTCTCTTAGAAGTAACAGAACAACTCTAATTTAGGTCCCAGCCCAGTGGAGAGTAACATGCCCACTCAGCTGGTGGCTGCAAACTTGGAGGTTGCTGCCCTGAAGGAGCCAGTCTGACCTCCAGATCGACTTCCCCTTATTGACATGACCCACACTGCTGAGCCACCTTCTGTGGCTTGAGCCACTCAGAATCTAACTGTGATCAGGTGCATCTCAGAACTTGATATGTACGCCTCTTAGCCTCGGACACAGACTGCTGTAGACACACTGCCCGCCTCAGATCCACGGCCAGGTGTGGGCTCCTCCGGGAATCAGCTTGTCCTCACAGCTCAAAGCCATGCTACCTTATGAAGCAGCCCCTAAGTCCCCAAAGGAGCAAAATAGCAAAAAATAAGAACTCCTGCTAGCAAATCAGACCAAACACCCAAAGAAATCAGGCTGTGAATGACACCAGGCCACTCTGCCAGGGGCGCAGGGCAAAGCTACTGGGCATTCGGCCCCCCACACCACTGGGCTCCCTGAAGCACTCTGGCCTCTTGGCACAGGTCTGTGAGAGCCATCATGAAGGAAACCTGTGCCTGTGTCCCGTGCTGCTCCTGCCCCTGGTTCCCAGTCCAGAGGAAGGACTTACAGGTCGGCAAACAGGAGAACTAGAATGTCAGCCCCTTTCTGTTTCTGCAGCCTCCAACATCAAAGCCTCAACAAGTGCTTTGTTTTGCTACATTAAATTAAAGATTATTCTCCTTTTGTTTTCCTGGCAACATGTTTTAACCCCTAGTGTTGGTATCAGCGAGCAGACACGATTCTCAAAGACAAAAGGCCATGATCTGCTTGTAAACAAATCCCACTCAGGGAAAATTGCCCCAGAGACTCCCTGGTCGCCTGGTCCTGTTGACATCCTGAAAGACGTGCCCATGTTCAGAACAGGGATTCTGATCCTTCAGAAGCAGACGTAAGCAATCAAGACAGTGCGACCAGCAAGTTACAGAGACAGTAAATAGCCCGAAGAATTCTTAGAGTAATGTGATTTATATCTGTACAAGAGAGGAATAATTAGGTAATTAAAGACTTATGCCCTTGTTTCACAAAATAATGATAATAATTGTTTAGTAAAACTGCATGCACCATTTGAATCTTTGGACTAACATGAACTGTATGTAACCCACATTTCCCTGAGTAGAGTAGAGAGCATTCTGATTTCTCTGTGTTTCCTAACAGCCTGCTGATACAAATGGCGAGCTCTGACTTATCATGACTTCCTGCACACACCATGCGAGCTCCGTGGAGCCTGGCGTCAGAACTCTTCTCTCATGGCCTGTTCCTTAGGTTGTAAAGAGAGAACTTGGCAGGAGGAAACCTACAGCTCAAAGACATTCCTTGTAGTACAGTGTGTGCAGGGTGGGGTTGCCACCTCGAGAGCATCGACGGATCCAGCAGGCCACGGGTTCTCTGGGTCAGGTCTTTGCTAACCCTGAGAACGAGTCTGTCTCTAGCTTCTCCCAAGGGGTCACTTTTATGATTCACTAGAAGATGAAGCTGGGAGGCTGAAGCAGGGATTTGTGCTGCTGAACTGGCCTCTGGTGCTCTATGTTCGGTGGACATGATCACATTTTCTCACTACAGCTGCTCTTACCTGTGGTGAGTTCCCGTTTCAGCTGAAAAACTGTCAATTCGGTCAAGTCTGAGTGATTAACTGGCAGAATTCACACCCAGCTCCATCAGGTCCCGAGTGGGCGCGGAGTGCAGCAGGCTCCACAGGTGCTCCCACCACTCTCTCTTGGAGCCTGGCAGTGCACCTCTTCTACTCAGCAGCTGGGGGCCATCGCCTTAGGGGACACAACCCTGCTTCAACAGTTGCCCAGCCACCCAGAGAACAGAGCACGGCTCCTCTGGAGTGCAGACGCGAACATGAGGAAGTCTTGCAGACCCAGAAACCAAGACATGACGCAGGAGAGCGGACGGAGGACCAGGGGGGTGTCCAGTGTGTGCACCCTGGTCCCCCACAAGGGAGCAGGCAAGGTGAGCAGAGGACCCGCAGAGCCACGCACAGCCCGCGCAGGGCAGTGAAGGAGTCAGAGGTGAGGGCACAAGAAAGGAGGCCCGTCCCTGGGGCAAGGGACATGACCCACCCTGCCGAGCCACCTTCTGTGGCCTGAGCCCTGGAGCCGACCTCAGAGCAACATGGATAGATGCTCTGAATCAGGAGCATGGCTTCCAGCACCTGCGGGGTCTCTCGGGACTGCCCTGGGGAGTTAGGTGAGGGGCTAGCTGGGAGCGTCCCCCTCCTCTCCCTCCCTCCCTCCTGGCTGCCACAGTGGAGTTCACGCAGAGGCCCTGGTTCCACCTTCCCCACCCCTGGCCCGCACAGCCCCAGGCACCACCCTCCTACCTCAGAAGACTAGGAAGTGCAGGCCCAAGGGCTTAGGGGCCAACTCTGGTGCTGCTGGGCAGTGCCCACCGAGGAAGGGCAGCCAGGGGCTGTCCAGTGTGTGCACACAGGCCGGGCACTGGGAAAGAGGCCTGTGCCTTGGATTTCTGATGGAAAATATCTGTCAACAGGACTTTCAAATACATGATCCATGTGCAGCTCTCCTAGAAGTAAGGAATTTAAGTACAAAAATATGCTGACCCAAAGAGTCAGCAGGTTCTGTCCTGCCCGTCCCTGGCGGGAAAACCTGGGTCACTCATCCCACTAAGATCCAGACCCAGCTGGGGGCCTGCAGGGGTGGAGCGTCCACTCACTGTCCTTCCGGCTTCAGTGACGAGCAGAGGCCCATCTGCTGTCAGCACATGGGGCAGAAGACTCCTGATGAACACATGTCTCTCGTCTTCCCTAAGATGCACCCACGGCCTCAGAACACAGGGTGAGAGCACCCGTTATCACCCGAATATCTACTCCAGAGATGTGATCCTGACAAAATGCTTTCAAAAAGTAGATTTTCATGAGACTCTGAAATGTACATGGTAACATGAGCAAGTTTTGCTGAGCATGTGACCTCAACATTTGTTGCTATAGGAGCAGACTATATTTAACTTTTTGTGTGTGATTACAATTGAGTGAAAACTATTTTTGTGTGCCATTGGCTAAGAAGGCTGTTATTATTTTGTTCTCATGCTTTTTATAAAAACAAGTAAAAGCCTTAATGAAAACAATTGATAATGAAAAATCTTTCTAGGTAAGTTATGGTTTTTCCTTACATTTGGATGATTTGGGAGTAGTTTATTCTCAGTACCCAAAAGAGTTTTTAAACCTTGACCAATACAGCAGCACAAAGCTCACATAATGCAAGACAGTAAATCCAGATGCTCCAGTAATTTTAGATTCTGCTGAGAAGAGCACTGTCCTGTTTTACTTAGATGGGGCAGTCATCACTGCTGTGGATACAGGAGGGATAACAAATGCTATGCACCCTTTATTTCCTACTGACAAAGAATTCCATGAAAAATACACGTGCAGAGATGCAGCATGTTCTATATGGAGTTAGACTACCTTGATGGTGTTTTTTACTCCAAAATCTTGTTTACATGCGAGGAAAACAGATCTAAACGTCTACTGGTAATAGCTGCCTGTAAAGCTGACATATTCAAGCCGAGAGTAAACAAATATCAAGTCCTGTAATATCGACACTCAAGTTCTGACACAGCACTGTAAAATACTGAGTGTGCACATGGCTCAAACACACACGTGCTTCAACCAGGAAAAGGAAGACACGAGTGAAGAAAGGCAGCTTCCCTGAACACGCGCCTCGCCTCGCGGCACACGCGCAGTGCCCTCTCAGCACCGGGCTGAGGGACAGCTCCCAGCGGGCCTTGGTGCCCTCGGGAGGCTGACAAGGGCAGCGGCACCTCTGCTGTACTCCCAGATTTCTTTGTGGAGAAAGCAGCTGCATGTAAGTTCCTCAAAAGGATCCTCTTGGTCTTCTGGAAAACAAGCCAATAGCAGTTGTTCTAAACTGCCTACAGAACTAGTTTCCACAAACGGGACAGGAATCTGTTCTGCGAGGAAGGGAGCTACAGTGTTGGCAACGAAAACAAATATCAAAGTTGGGTCCTTGAACATCAGAACGATTTTTTTGCAGCTTGCTAACCTGCTACGGCTGCATGCTTGGTTACTATGGCAATAGTCTGCCAGTGCCAACACGTCAGGAGGGAGACGGTGGCCGTTGACAGTCAGATCCAGGAGTCTTCCCGTTTCCCAGTGCCGCTCACGCTCCTGAGTTGCTCGCAGTCTTCGTGCTTCCAAGACGCCCGTCGGTGTTTTTGCTGTGAGCTGCGGCAGCACTTCCCCTGCCCAGGTTGGGACATAACTGGTCTGCAGGGCCAGCTAGCCAGGACAGGTTTGGTGGGACAATGCTTGTCCCTCTGTATTCTTCCTCTGGGGCAATGGGCCTTCACCCACCCTCTTTCCAAGTTGGTGAACTCATTAGTGTGGAACTGCAGGGCTCTGCGTGTCAGCCAACCCAAAGTTCCCAACAGTCTCACCAGGAAGACCCCTCAGATCGGGAACCCGAGGGGCCGAGATGACAAGTAATGTGTCCACTGGGACATCAGGGAGAGAGAAGGTTCCACACTCAATGCCTGTGGCTGCAAAGCATCTGCTCTTCTGTCCAGATGCTTGTCACGCAAAATCATGAACTCTAACATTACAAAAATGCAAACAGGGTCTGTATTCCCTTGTGTTTATAAATGCATACATAAATTATGAAGTGGAGGTGTGGCCATGATGTGACTATAATATAAAAAATGTCATCCCACAGAAAAATGTTACCTGGACAATGCAGTGGGTTGGAAGGAGAGAATAAAGTTGTGTTCTGATTACAAAAAAAAAAAAAAAAAACCAAGAAAAAAGAAATGTCAGCAAATTTATTAAGATCACAGTTGCATTTCTCTTGATAATTAGTCTCATCTATTTGCCTAACCTGGTTATTACTTGGTTTTCTATACAGACAGGCATTTGGGGACAGATAATGAGTTTGGATATTGCGATTATGATTTAATTACAACCAGTTCCAGTCTCCTCACAGATCCTGCTGGTGCTGGGTACTTTGGCAGTCAATGTCTCAGAAATGCTCACAACTCTGTGGAACTGGTCTTCCAGCAGCATAAACAAGTCCGATGCACATGAGCAAGCCTGGTGAAGTCCACTCTGTAGCTACCCGGTGGAATCATCCAAACTGTCGGGGCAGTCAGAAAAGGCTCAGCTAGGCCAGTGCCAGGCGGTCTGCTCCTGTGTGAGCCATCTTCTGCGCCCGATCTGCACGGCATCTACTCCCACGGGTCACGCTGTGGCCTGTTCTCTTCTGGGCCACAGCTAGACGTGCGCTGTCCGTGTTCAAGTTACCTGCTACCCCCCTGCTCCCCCCTCTGTCTCCCAGGTCAAGGGCACTTAGCTGTGAACACCCACAGCACCTGTCATAGTGTCTATGCAAAATGAGTCCCTGATGTTTGTGGAAGGAAGAAAAACAAGTGGATGAGGGACAGAGAGGTGGGGAAAGAAAAGGAGAAGCAGGACCTCAGGTGCTGCCCTGACATGGGAGAGGGTGGCAGGCCAGGAGGCCTGGGCTGGGGTCTCCCAGAGGGCTGTGGCGAGGAAGAACAGGGCCTATCAAAGCCAGTCAGACTGCTGTAACTCTGGGTAGAGCAGAGACTTCTTCCTGGAAGCAGCTGCCCCCATCCTCTGGAGATCCAGCACTCCAGCTTCTCTCCAGTACCGTAGATCCCACAGGCAGGGCACCAGAACCCTGTGCATCCCACCACAGGCCAACAGACAAGGTATGTGAGAACTGCTGATAGCACAGTAAGGTGGTGCAGCAAGAATATGCTCCAAGACACGGTACGCTCCATGAATAAACTGGAAGCAGTGTTGAATCTCAAGAGGGGACTGTGTTGGAAACACCCCACCTGGGCACCCGTGCTGCAGAGCCATAGCTTCACCTAGGGAGGAACATGTGACAGCCACATCTACATGTGGGAAATTTGGGCTGACCGTATGTAAGAGCTGGTTCAAACCCAAGCACACTAACTAATCTTGTTCTCTGAAAAACGCACAAACTCTGGACGTCTGCATCCACATTCTTTTGTGTATGTGCCAGCATCACACATGTGTGTGCTGTGTCCATGCACATGTGTGTCTGCATCCCTGTCCAGCCTGAAGATAAATCCAGCAAACCACCCGCAGCACCTCTTTTGGGTGGGATTTGGAGTAACAAAGTACCCTCTTTCTCTAAATGTCCCTTTATAAAGTAAACAGCAATTAAATACCCAGAAAGGAAAACAATAAATTTAGATTCACAGATATAACGTAAAAGGGCAAGTTGTAGCTCTGCAAGGTATCACACAAGGTGTTTAGATAGAGACATCTGAAGAGGTCTTTGACCAGATACTGCCCATGGGGTGGGAGGAACCTGCCTGTACTTCTGAGAACTCCTTCACGCACCGCACTTACATTTAAGTAATTTAATGTATGTGAAATGTAAAGTCCTATGGCATAAAAAGGGAGATAACCAATAGTCTAAAATATCATTGAGGGCATCCTCCGCAGACCTTCCCCCACAGTGGTTTCACGGGAATTTGCGCTCTGTGGGAGGGGGTCCCGGGGCAGGCGCGGCTGTGCAGTCTCACCTCAGGGCCTTTCCGTGGATTCCACAGCTTCCCCCACGTGCAGGAAGACTCAGCTCCAACTGTGACTCTGACAGTAAAATCATTGCTGTTTCCCTACCCTTTTGTCTATTCATGTAGTTTTAAATATAGTTGTGAAAACCACTTAGTCATATTTATAGGCACACTGAATTTTAAAGTTAGAGAGTCCCTCAGAGAATACCTAATGCAGACTACTCCTTTACAGAGAATAAAAGAGATGCAGGGGGGGGGGGGATTCACACCAGGACCCTTGGCCTCAGCAGCAGAACTGGGCACCTGGCCCAGGGCCTCCAGGCTCCTCTTCCCACCGAGGGCACTTTGGTACCTCAAGCTGACACCACAGCTTATGCCCAAGTTCAAATTCTGCAGCCCAGGTAAAGACACCAGCTGCTCCTAACTGTCCTGACAGACAGGTCACTTCCAGGAGGACAGAGGGTGTCATCAGAGCTGATGGAGCCACCTGGGGAAGCAGGTGCCTTTTGCTTCTGGAGATGAGTGAGCAGAGGCCTGGGCTGCATGGCCTGTTGGCACAGGGGCCAGGTTTTAAGGTCACCAGGTGCCCTCGGCAGGGAGGCCCTATGGGACACAGAAGCTCTACAGTCAGGCACAACTCGACCAAGTCCCCTCCGTCTTCCCTCACTGACCTACACAGGCCCAGAGCTCCTGAGGCTGAGCATCCTTCTGTGACCCTGCAGGAGGGAGGGCCAAACCAGAGCCCAGTAGCGCTGCTCAGAACTGGGCATGCACTCTGTGCCTCTCACCAACTCATGGCAGTCCTATCACAGATGTTCTGGTGCAGATTAAGGATCTGAGGCTTTGGGAACTAACAACCTGACCAAAGTCATTGTCCAGCAGAATGGCAGCCGGCTGGCCTCAGAACCTGGACCCCTTAACAGAGGAGTCTCACACGATCCACGCTTGCATGCCCCAGGGGCTCACATGCTCAAGCACAGAAGGAAGATGGACTGGGTCTCCTTACACAGCCACATGGCCACAGAGGAGAACTGAGAGCACAGAATGCACTGTCCACACCAGTTCTCAACAAGGACACTGCTACAGCGGATGCCGATTTACCCCAATTCATGTTGAGACCTGACTGCAAACACGGTGTCATGATGTGGGGTGTCTGAAGGTGTGAGGCTGTGAGGCAGAGCCCTACCAGTGGGACAGCCCAGATAGCTGCATGGTCCCCCACCGTCGTGCAGCACTGAGGAGCGCACAGCTGCAGCCCTGGCCATAAAACGCTGCTGGCTCTCAGCTCCAAGGGCCAGAGGCTCTCAGGCCCAGTTCCTGGGTGCTCCACAGCAGCCTGCATGAGCCACGGCAGGCCAAGGTGCTCCAAGCAGAAACAGCCCCTCTCAACAAAAGGTTCTGGGAAACGAAGCTGGGCCCCTCCTTCACGGCACACAGCCCTCAGAACGGCCTGCAGGCCTGGATGTAAGGCCACAGCCGCAGAACGCCCAGAGCAAGCCCCACAGGTAAGAGGTGGCTTCCTGGACCTGGCACCAAACCATGAGGACAGAAACAAAAGCAGCCAGCCCCCCTTCACCAGGGTTCAGAAGGCTGGGGCTGCCAAGGCAGCAGGGGACACAGCGCAAAGAAGAAGAAGAGCTAACACAGCGCAGAGAGCACCGGAAACAACCAGCTGTGAGAGACTCATGCAGACACTCACACAGCTCCTCACTTTCAGTGGATGAGGATACGCATGAGCCAACGTCTCTCCAGAGGGGACACACAAGCCAGGAAGCCCACAGGATGCTCAATCCAAGCAGCCATCACAAGACTCAGATCTGAGTGGTAACGAGACACCACCTCACCCTCCCGGGAGCCTTGATGAACAAGAAAGTGCAGCAAGAGGCACAGGTAGAGGGATGGGAGCCGTGTCCCACGGCTGGACTGGAAACACCCAGCGCAGAGCCATGAAACATGGTTCAGTGAGGTCTCAATGAGAGAGAGACGCTGTGTGACCCAGAAGAGCCCAGTTCTCACCACGTACCCTGCGGAGCTGGGGACGTGCACACTTGTCTACGCGTGCTAGCGTGCAGGTGCTCAGAGGCACTACCAATGACGGGTGAGAAGTTACGCACCAACGTCCAGCCACTGAGGAATGAACAGGTAGAACATGGCCACGCAGAGTGAATGTGTTTGGAAATAAGAAAGTACTAAGAGATCCCAAATCACAGGCCCTGAACACCTCCCTCAGTGAAAAAAGCCAGACCTGAAGGCACGATTGTTGTGTGATTCCTCTCACAGGAATGCTCCCGCAGGCTGACCTGCAACTCAGAAGGCAGATCCTGCCAGGGCCTGGGCCAGGGCGGAGGCAGCACCTGCTCCTGGGCTGCAGGGTTCTTTCTGGGGTAGAAGCAACGTCCTGGAGTTAGAAATCAAAGATGGCTGCTAACCACTGAATTTCACACTCAAGAGCACTCTCCTCTATGAAGCAGCTCTCAAAAGTCACGCTGCCACTTGACTAAAGCAGGACAGACAACGCACACCAATCTCAAAAACCCTGTGTAGATTCACTGAGTGCTTCATGTACACAAGGCACCAACTCAGAGGCTGAGAAGAAACAAGGGAGGACTTGAGGAAAACTCAGCATTTAACTTTATAAACCACGGATCCCTGTTCCCCAAGCACTGGTCGCAGGGATTGGAAGGGAGACAGCTGCATCTGTACTTGTGAAAACAGCGTTAGGCTGCTGTGCACATGGTGCCCCACAGTGGGGTGCGCTCACCCGCTGAGCACCAGGGCACTCTACACTCAGCAGTGTCTCTGGCTATGGGCAGGGGACCCAGGCATCCAGGACCACCCCGACCCAGCGCGGCTGCCCTCAACCCTCTCTAGCTACCTTTCCTGGCAGAGAAGGCTCAAGCCAGCCCACTGCCTGCAGGAGCACAGCCACATCTGTGCAATCACACCACAGCTGGGAAGGGGGCACATGACTGAGGTCACCTACTCAAGTCAGGAGATACCACTCAGGCACACAGCGTGCCTTTGACAGAGAGTCGCGAAGCGCACGCCTCTTATCGTACGGATTTCATTGTGCTGAACTAGAGAGCTTTCAGAGGAGCGCAAACCAAGGCAGCAGGGAATGAAGGTAATTAAACTCACATTACTCTTCCAAAGTAGCGTCCCCTTTAGTGACAGCCTGGCTGTACTCTGATGTGCTGGTAAATGGACAGCTCTTGCACTGACGGGCTGCTCTTTAGGATTTTTAAACAGAAAAATCTTCAGTGAAGTGGGATTGCACATTCCTGGCATTCCCTCACCACCCCTCCTGTGAGGCCCAGCTGTGGCTGCAGGTCGGGGAACAGATCTTCCGTCCTGCAGCCACACCAGCCGCATGGCCTCTCCCAAGAGTCCAGGCACCTCACTCCCTTCTGGCAAGTACTCACCGATGCTTGGTGCCAGCCACACTCCCAGGTGCCAAGGCATAAGGCAAAACCCCATCCCAAAGAAGGGCCTGGGCAGAAGGGACCAGTGTGCAGGGCAGGGATGGCTCTGGGTTTGGTGTCAGTCGAGGGCAGGAGTCCCTGGGAGTGGTCAAGAGACCCCTGTTCAGGCATCCCCCCAGGGCCGTGTGCTTGCATCTGAGCAGTCTGGCAGAGCAGACCTAATTCCTGCATGTGAGGCAGGGCATGTTGGCAGCCACAAGTCATTAGTGAACATGAATACCACCTAAATGTAAAGCAAATGAGGTTTGAAAAGAGAGCTCAGTGTACCCTGTGCAGAGCTAAGCCCTGGGAGCACACTGCTCATCAAACCCTCAGCAGCAGCCTGCAGGTTACAGACAACCGCGGTCCCCTCCACAAACTAGGAACCACTACACTGTCCCATCAAAGAGCTCATGAATGCCATTGGAAATGTGAGCCAGGGGCTGGTGTCTGGGGTCCCAGCTCTGACCAGCGTACCGCAGGGAATGGGCCAGCTGTGCTCTGGCCACCTCAGGAGAGAAGAGAGGGTGCACAGCCACCCTTCTGTCCTTCCCTGTGGTGTGTGCCTGCTGGGTGACAGCAGGGACCTCGAGACTGTACCCATGTGACTGATCCCTCTGCACCCCAGGGCTGCTCTGCCTGCCTGTGACTGAGATCTGGTCGAGCCCCTCATAGGCTGTGGGGACAGGCAATGACATGCCAGCCATACAGAAGCGCACACCTGCAAGGGCCCTATGATGCACACTACCCACATCTGTAGGGCTGACCTTCCACTCTACGGAAGACCTTCTACCTGGAAGTTCTCACGGGACCGACAAGTCCCAGACAGGAGTGACACTGCCTTTTAATTAAATTTGCAAATTCGAAAGGTGCACTAGATCCTCAAGTAGTTAGTTGTACTTTAAAACATGAACTCCTAGTGGTTTAATGAAGTTATGTACTATGGTTTTCATTTTGACAGCATAAAATGCAAAACATCTTACTGAACACCACTTATGCTGTGCAGTTAACTTTCACTAATGATTCTGCATTGGAAGGAGAAGGAAAGCCCTGCCCAAGGGAACCTAGGGATGTGGCCAGAAAGAGGAACAGTGGGCAATGCGGGCGAAGTGGTGGACGGGGTAGAACTGAGGGTGAGGAGGCCAGAGGCAGCACAGAGCCTGGCAGGACAGAAGCTGTGGACTGCATGGTGTCCTCACAGGGGGAGGCAGAATGGTCCCCTGGGCTCTGACGGGGGCCAGGGGGGCTGAGTCTTGGGAGCGAGACCCAGGGTCCAGGGGCTTAGCCTGCAGTAGGATGGGAAGCCAATGGGGAGTCTGGCCTGAGCAGCATGTGACTGTCATGCCTTGAAGGCCATCAGGACTGCTGGGTTAGAGCTGAGAAGGACAGCAGGGGAGCAGGATTCAGGCAGGAGGCACACTCAGAGCTGGGTGGACTGGGGAGGGTGCCCAGACTCGGGATAGGCCTCACGTTAGGCCCAGGGGATGGTGGATGGAAAGGCTTGTGATCTGCAGCTCCCAGCTAGCTGCAGCTCAATGGCCAAGACCAGCTGGGCAGGGGGTACCTAACAGGGCTTGGGCCTTTCAAAGGCATGGTAGAAACTCAAGAGGAGATGGACATGGGGTGTGGAGCTGGGGACTAGGCGGGCAGAGGGAAAATGCTGCAGCAGTTGTCCTGCACCCAGACTAAAAGCCCTGAAGTGGCATGTGTCTCACCAAGCAAGAAGCCGGAGAAATGCAAGGGCTGAGCTCAGGTGGGCCAGAGCCCTGGGGCTGACCGCAGAGGTGGCAGGGAAGAGGGGAGCCACAGAGCATCCTGGAGACTGGGGAGGAGTGTGGGGCTTGCACCCAATGGTGCCAGCAGGACACGGGGAGAACCGGCTCTGCCACTGGGCTGAGCCCTGTGCCGGTCCCCTTGATCCTGAGTGCAGTGTCCTGAAGTGGTGGGCAGGGCCTAAAGGGACCAGGGTGGAGAATGAGAGGCTGGGGTGAAGGAGGGCAGAAACCCCTTCAAGAAGCCTAGAAGGGATGGGAGAGGAGCAGATGAGGGTCACTGAGAGTCGTGGAGATGGAGGAGGGTCCCACCACACAGAGTGGTGAGGTGGAGGGAAGGACCAAGTCACCCAGCAAAGGGAGGAATCAGGGTGTGGCCCTGCAAGAGCCAGGTGGTGGCCAAGTACAGGGTGGCCAGGACAGCTGTCCTTTAGGCACAGCACAGAGAGGCTGGGGGACTTTGGTTTTCTATTAGGTCACACCAGGTTCTGTGATGGAGACCACAGGCTACTTGTAGGAGCGCCTGCCTGTCCCCAGCTAGCGGACAGTTCCAGTATGCAGACCTTCCCCAGCCTCCATCTCCAGGGAGCCAGCTGATGCAGACCCACAGCAGAGCCCTCTCCACCTTCCGGCTCCACTCACCGAGGTGCCTGCCTGGCTTTCCCCTGCACCGTTTCGCGTGCTCAGCTGGTGCAGAACATGACTCCCAGTCTACGACTGTTCTGTGAGAGCTCCCTTTATAAGACAGTAAGTGATCTGGCAGAGATTCCAGGCCAGAAATTAAATCCAATGCAGCCCCTAAGATGTGAAGCATGTGTCTGGAGCCTCTGAGGGACCCGCCCGAGATCTGCCTCAGTAGGAGTTGCAGTCCGAGCCCCTGCCCCACAAAAGGCAGCCCGTCACAGCCTGCAGCTTCCGTCTGCGCCCCCGTGCACAAGTGGTGAGCAGTATCCATGAGAAAGCCACGCTGCTGATGCACACCAGGGGACGCCGACTTCCCCATTCCAAAATGGCAGACTCGGGGCTGGTCTCCTGCCTCGCCTCGTCCTGCCCGCTGTGTGCCCTCCCAGCGTGCAGACCCGAGACCTCCCCGCACCTCTGCTTGGCAAGCAGGTCACGGCTCCATCTAGGGGACAGACACACCAACAGCTAGCTCTCAGGGCCTCTCAGGCTACCAGGAACCATCACAGGAGAGGCACTTTCTGGCCTGCAGAGACCCGCTACCAAGCTCTTCCCCAGAACAGCAAGACAGGCAGGGCCCCACAGCACACCAGAGCGCCGTCCAGGCCAGCACCCTGCAGCGTGGTTCTGATGGGCTCTCCCCTCCCGGATACCCCACAGGAGCGTCACAGAATGGGCTGCATCTGAGGCTCATGGTGTGGAAAAACACTGAGGTAGACTGAGGTCCTTCCCCCACTTCCCACAGTTCCACTCACTGGTCTGCCACGACTGATTACCGGTTTCACATCGTAATTGTCACTTCTTTCTGGTTTTCAAGTCCCTGGCAAAACAATGTAGCAAATATTTTAAAAGTGGAGGCTCTCAGTACCCTGACAGCCAGACATGAGGTGAAATGGAAGCAGAGCCAGAAGGTAAACAGGCCCGGGCCAGAGAGCCAGCAGGGGCTCTTGGGGCCTCTGCAGACCCAGAGCCTGGCACATCCCCCTCTCCCTACAGCCAGAGTCCTTGTTAAGCAAGGGAAGGGTGTGGCCAAGGAACAGGGGCCAGGGCACTCCAGGACGCTGTGCAATGCCCAACAGGTGTGCGCAGCCACGGCCGGCACACCGACATCCAGGGTCAGACTGTCCGGGCTCTACTGTCCTGGCCTCCAAACTGGGAAACTGCTGCCTCAAGCAGACCCTTGGATCCTGTGTAGAAATGCACACCTCCCGGCCCCACCTGGACCTGCATCAGAAACTCCAGCAGGGCTGCCTGGATGAGCTCACCTGGGGTCCAAAGCACAGTATCGCTGGAGAATCAGAGGCCCAGTGGGACAGGAGGACACCATGCCAGGACACTCCAAGGGCCCCAAGCGGCTGACAGGGCCAGGCTGAACTTAGGACATGCATCTCCTTGCTGAGCTCCCTGTGACCCTCCTGGCACCGGCAGCCAGTTAAAGCCCTCCTGCTCTGTGGAGAACCGTGCTCAGCGGGGTACACGCACTCCCGGGACGTTCCCGGTGTCCTGCCTCAGACAGGCTGTGGCCGGCTTGGCCTCTTTTGTTCACACAACCAGGCCTCTGGTGGGCTCTGGGAGAGAGAAAAGAAAGGCCCCAACAGGCAGCGAATCAGCCGGTACGGAAGGGTGCTGGCCCCAGAGGCAGGCGACCAGTCTGCCGAGGAGTGAGCTGCTCACTCCCATGTCCCCTCAGCTCACTGTCCTTCCTCAGGTTGATGATGGCCCACCCCCATGACCACCAGGGATTCAGAGTCACCCTCCATCTCAACTCAGGCACCTGGGTGGCCCAGGAGGAGCCGCGTCTTCTGCTCTGGGTCAGTGGTCCTCTGGGGATCAACAAGCTCTGTGGCCCACTCGTCTTCCCAAAGGTGACCTGCACACAGCAGGACTCACTGAGGAGTCTCCATCCCTGAGTGAGGAGCAGGACCCCCCAGGTACGAGCCTGAGCTGGTTCTGAGGCTCGACGACACCCTGATGTTCTTCTCCTCGTTTCCTCCTCCCATAAACAATCGAGATGCCCACTTGTGATCACTAAGAAGCCAGACGTGGGGGAGGGTTTTCAGACCTCAGGGCCATGGCCACTTGTCATTTCTGTTATGGGCAGCTGAGCCAGCCAGCAGAGACCTCAGCCCATGGCGTGACCAGCCACACCTGGTGTCTGTTGGCACCTGGGAGTGAGAATGACAGACAGAGGGTCAGAGAGAGAGGACAGAGTCAGAGATAGCCAGAGAGAAAGAAATGTCGGCGTCTGTCCATCAGCCCAGCCCTTGGCCCTCTGCTGGTGAAGGCTGCAGAACTGCACTGGGCCTTAGTGGCTCCACCTCCTACCATCAAGTGCTTGTCACCCAAGATCACCGTGCATGTCCACGCACAGGGCCACAGCCCTCAGAACAGGCAGCAGCAGAGGAAGGCCTGGTAATGCCACTTGTGACTTACAGCCCCCTGACCATGCTTTCCTCATCTGATGCCCAGGCTACCTGTCGCCAGTTCTCAGGGCTGGTGTTCCAGGGCCCAGGATGCTTCAGAAACACCCATGAGTGAGGTGAGCTCTCACTCTCAGAAGTGAGTTGGGAGTCCAGGAAAAGACCAGCACTTCTTGGGAAGCAGACAGACCGACCTGAATGTTCCCGAGGGTGCCTGGGCCCTCCAGGTCTGTCTGCCCTTTAGTCCATGACAGACCTGGAGGAAGCACCGAAGAAAGCCAGAGTCCACACAGCATGCAGAACCCAGGGTGCCCACTCTCTGAACCCGTCGAGGTCCATCCATCTGCTCTTGGTGCACAGATGCCCTTCTGTGCCCAAGATGGGCACATACAGCCCTTCAGGGAAGATACTCATGCAGACACCTGCTGACCTCATGACTGGCAAGGGGCAGCACCTCTGTAAGACAGAAGCAGACAGACTGTGGGGATGCTGCCTTGCCTGCCCCAAACACTCCAAGTGCAGGAAACCCACTTTCCTACTCGCTCATCTACAGACACAGGTGAGGGACACCAGGCTGGCCATCCAGCCCTTAGGTAACAGAGCTCACACAGGACCAGGAAAGACACAGTGGGCAGACTTAGAGGCTGGCAGGTGCAAAACTGACAAATTACCAAATGTGGGAATTTCCAGACACGAAAATTTCACCCTGTGTGGACTTGTACCATAGTGGGTAACCATCTTCTAGGGAAAGAGGCTTAGAACTGGATCCAAGAGAGAACACAAATCTCGATCTCCATGACTGTCACCACAGCAGGTCACCATACACCAGGGCATGGGGCCTGAGACCTGGATCCAAGAGACTCAACACAAACTTGACCTTCATGACCGTCTCCACAGCAGGTCACTGTGCACCAGGGCATGGAGACTGAGACCCTGGGCTCCAGGATCCATAACACAAACCCCACCTTACAATACATACAACGGGTGTGCTTAGAGCTGCCAATACCAGTGAGAAAGGAGCCCAAGGTGGATGATTGTGGCCGTCAGTGAATTTATTAATTATAAGAAACCCTTCAAACATGATTCTGCTCACATACTAGAGAAATCTAAGAATCATAATAATTTTTTTCTATAAAATTAGTCTTGATGAAACATACTAATTAAACATTTCCTTCTTCTGCTTTAATTTTCCCTTTGAAGAGGATCACAGATTTCTTTGCACGGGCTATGATCTCAGAGAGAATTCCCCTTCAGCCTTCCTCCCTAAGAGGGCAGAAGTCTCTCCCCGCCCCAAGCAGGCCTGGCAGTGCTTGCTGGGTGTCCCTGTGTGGGGCAGCCCCAGGCCTCCCTCAGCTGACGCGGGCTGCAGCACTGTGCCGCGAGGGTCATCTCCCTCCCGTGTCGGCGGCTTCAGAACAGGGAGCCTTCCTCGCACACCTGGGTCCCTCCACAAAGAACACTTCACATGCTCTCCATCCAGTGAGGTGCAGCCTGCAGTGAACCACGGGGACGTGGAGGGTGGAACTGCTCAGCACCACAGGTCCGCTGCCAGCTACCCTGGGTCCCTGGTGCCTGGAGGTCCTGAGGTCCAGCAGCAGGAGAAGCAGCCTTTTCCAGCACAGTTATTCTCGTGGAACTTCAGAGACAACGTGTGGTTTTCCTGGGAGGGTGGTGTGGGCTGCAGGGCCGTGCCTGGCCTTCTCTACAGCTGTCCTCAGGTGGAGCTGTGTTTTGACTCTTCCCTCCAGAAGGGAGGGAAAATCTGCATATGGCTCTGTGGGCTGTTTCTCGTGCCTTTAATTTAGGTTCATTAACAAAATGTTACCATTGTTCCTTCTAAAAAGGCAAAGCACATCAGAGGAGCTGAAGATTAGAAACTCCTCAGGATGTGGGTTCCTTCCACGAAGCTTTCAGGACTCCAGAGGCCCACTCTGCAGACCCTGGACTTGACCCGCCATTGCCCTGCCCTTCCTTCCTGCACGCCCCACTCCTGGATGGCTCTGTGGCCTCCCAATGTCTTCAGCCCCTGAACTCAGCTGCTGCCTGACACATCACCCCTGCACACCCACGGCAAACAGGCCTTCTGTGGACATGTGCAGAACCAACCATGTCTAATTCACAAACACGCTGAATTTCTAATGGGACATCTTCCCGTTTCCCATCCCTTGTTCATATCTTTCCTGCAAAATTATTTTCTTTAAAAATATTTAAAAACCTTAACTAAATTCTGAACACAGATACTTGGTAATTATCAATGTTAAAAAATAGTGGGGTGACTTCTAACTTTTTAAATATGATCCTCATTTGGATAATGTTTAAGCACATAATGCAGAGTGGTTTTAACAATTTGTAGAATGAGCATGCCTATAAAAACAGATGCCAGGATGTATTTGTTGGGAATCTGTTTAATATCACATGAAAGCATGTCATTACATTAGGGGTTATTTTCCCTAAACCATAGAATAAATAGCGATGACTATAACACTGAATGTTGTACTTTACTTGAATAAAAATGAGTCTGATATAGCATTTATGTACGTTTAATTTTAGTTTTCAATATTTCCCATTCAAAATGACAAAACAAGTATCTAAACAGTAATCAACTTTTCTTCTATGAATTTACAGAGATGGAGATGGAGATTCATGCAGTGACACATTAAAAAAATTATCTTAATCAACGATGACCTGCAAAGAAACAGAAAAGAAAATCACTGGGGAAATTCCTAGCTTGGCCAGTGGTCAAGAGGTCAGAAGGGGCAGGTCAGAGCGCACTTACCGCCCGCCGTGGTGACCGCCCTGTGGGCACGTCCAGCAAACGGGCATCAGATCTGCAAAGCCAAACAGAACATTAGCTGTCAGTCAGAGCTGTCACGTCGCACAGCTGAAGTCCCAGGGCCACGGAGCAGAGGCCAAGTGCAGCCTGGCAGGGATAAGGTGAGCCCCACACTCAGGACAGGGGAGTAGAGGGCAAGGCCAGCGTTCCCACAGGAAGAAGCCACACCCGGAGACACAGGGCACCAAGCCAGACTCTGGCCAGGGCTAGCTCTGTCCCAGCAAGTTCACACTATACGAGGGACAGCTTCCTTGCTGTCCTGCACCTGACTCAGGTGAGGTGAGATCCAGGTACACAGGGCCACCCCATACAGCCCTGACTGACCAAAGGCACCCTGGACTGACCCCACATAGCTCCAACTGACCCCACATAGCCTGCCTGATTCAAGCTGGCCCTGACTGATTGCACTTGGCCTGACTGACCCCACGCAGCCCTATTACCCCGAGGTGCCCTAATTAACCCCATGTAGCCCCAGGTGACCTGATGTGGCCTGACTGATCCAAGATAGCCTGACTGGCCTGTCTTGTGCCTCCTGCAAAGACACAACTGTCACCAAGGCATTTCCTGGGCCTTTATTCCTGGATGCCTCCACCATGAAGGGACAGTGTGCTGCCCTTTGGGGGCTCCCTGCTCTGTGGGACCCTACACGACTCTTTCCCCAGTGGCTACTTTGCACATATGGCTTTTCCCTGAGGCCAGGGCATGAGTCCAAAGCTGGAACCTGAGGGCTGACCCGTAAGAACTCAGGGCTTGGAGCTGCCCGCACCCTAACCTCAGGGCCCCTGCCCAGAGCACCCAACAGAGCCCCCTGCCCCCGCCCCGCGTGCTTTCCCTTCTAACAAGGTGAAAGAGGACAGATCTGCCCCAGGGCTAGCCTTCCACACACCTGCTCTCTGCCTTTCCCTGACTTATCAGCTATTTAAAAAGACCTCTCCTCATTAACTGTCACTGCACTCCCGCTGTCTAGGACACCTCTGCCCCTGGTAAAGTGCCTGCAGCAAGGATGCTGCTCTGCTGGCCTGTCTCACAGGGCCTGGTGAGGCGCATTCACAATGCAGACTGAGCAGCTGCGGAGCCCAGGCCTGTGTATCTGGAGCACACCGGCCACAGGGACCACCTGCCCTGCATCTGGGCAAGAGAGAGGGCTGGCAGCAGAGCGGGTGTCAGACGCCCCAACGGGGGACGGGATTATAGGGCTGCAGCTCCAAGTGGCTCAGGCTGCAACCTGTGACCATCCCAGGAGAACCCACGTGGACTGGACACACAAGACAGAGAGATGGGCCCCAGGTTCAACACAGAAGAACCAGCGCCTCATGCAGTGTGTCGACGGCGGCACTGGGCTAATACAAACCCTTCCCACTGCCTAGAGCGCCATTCCACGACTGTTCCCCACCTTCCCTCATACCAGGACCAAAGCCTCGGGCCTGGACACAGGGTCCAGTCTGGGCTCCTGACAGTGGGGGCAGAGGACCCCCTCCCCCTCAGGTGTGCAGTCACCATAGACTCCTCTCCTAGGGCAGCCACATCCTCCTCTGAAGGCCACAGGGTGACCTCTACCACCTGACGGGTGTCGGCGACTCCCTCCACTTTTGTTCAGAAGCTACGCCTTGCTGTATTGCCCAGGCTGGCCTTGAACCCCTGGGCTCAAGTGGTGCTGCTGTGTAGACTCCCTCCTGGGTGGCCAGCGGTGTTTGTGGTTCTTCAAAGCAGACCGACAAGCCTGCTGTGTGTCCTTCCTCCTGTCAGGGTTCAGGAGGGCTGGCTGGCTTCCTCTCCTCAGCTCAGCCTCCAACACTGCGTGAGACAGTGGGGATTTCAGAGCAAACGGGGGATTCCATGAGGCACCACATGCTGCAGAAAGAGGCAGAACCGGCTTCAGAGCTGCTGGGGTGTCCAGTCTCCCACAGGGAGAAGTGGAACCCAATCCAGAGGCACCTGCAGAAGAGGTTTGAGAACGCTCTCCTTGCTATGCCCGTGGCACCTTGATAGAGGCATGAAGAGAAGAGGTGGCCCAGGGACACCAGTGGTGGAGGGAGAAGGAGGGGAGATGGACAACAGCCCGTGGCCATACTGGTTTCTCATGAAACTCAGGCATCCAGAGCTTTCACAGTGTTGGAAAGCAGCTCCTCACAAAAGTCAAAGTTTGAGCAGCTGCAGACAGAAAGACCAGGAACTGTCTGAAAATAGCCAGAAGGCGACATTGAATGGCAGCATCACAGCTCACTGCAGAGTGACACGTGATGAGGCCTGTGCTGTGTGCACCAACCACACAGAGCTGGCTGATGCAAGACAAGTGCTGCCCAAAGAACGGGGACTGTGTGGCCTTTAGTCCACACAAGGTGGACAGCCACCACCAGGCCCCAAACACGATGGACGAGACTTGCCAGTGCCGTCACATAGTAACACGTGCATCCACATGCACACATATGCTTCCATTCACGCATGTACGTGGTCATATTAACACATAAAGCTTACCTGCAGGCACATACAGGCTTCCATGTGCACACGCTTACATACACAGACATATGCACACATGCACACATTCATAGGCTCATGGATACACGTGCTGACATGCACACACATGCACACTCACATTCACACATTTACAACACAAGCATGCCCACATATACCCATTCACATGCACTTACATTCACACATGCACAGTCACTTGTGCATGCTCACATTCACATGCAATTCACACAGTGCACCCTCAATATTCATACATTTATATTCACAAATGTGCTCACACACATTCACATGCTCATTCATATGCACACTTACATTCATACATACAGTCACGTTACACACTCACAATCACACATGTGCACACATTTACATTTAGAAGCACACCCACACACATTCCTATGCTCATTCATACTCATGCTTCCATTTACATTGCACACTCACATTCACATGCGCACACATCATACACATCCTCGTGCAGTCACACTCCTGTTCACACATGGAGACAATTCTCACTTTGGAGTGAGATCAGTTGCTGGCAGGAGCCTCCTCCGGGTCTAAAACAGACCGTTCTACATGTGTCTAAAGAAGGCACCAGACTAGACCCACAGCCTGTGCAGCGGGTGACGCTGCCCTGTACCACCCCGACAGGCCAGCTGCCTCACAGGGAGGAGGACACGGATCCTCCTGGAAGCAGACAAATTGGGTTTCTTGACAGAGTCACCTGGAATCTAGAAGGGCTCTCACCTGACATCTGCAGGGTGAGCTTTTCTGAGCAGCAGCTCCATGGCTGAGCTGTTCAGACACCCGACAGTACCCTGATCAGAGATTCTCTATACCCTCTGCCCCAGGCACCTAGACCAGCAGGCCTAGCTGGGTGGGTGGTCATTACCTGAGTATGTGTGATGGCAAAGGTGGATGTTATCTATGAACAGGTCTCTGTGTGCTGAGCAGAAAGCCATCAAGCCAAGGTGCTGGCCTGGTCACAGCGGTTGTGAAGGGACCTCTCCCCAGAATCTGCACAGTGCCCAAGTCCAATCTTCAGAGGACACAAACCTGCCAATGCAGCCTGCCCTCTGAGTGGTCACAGGCTCTGTCCACAACGCTCTCGGTGTCCATGTCAGTCACCCCGGTGGTGAAGCAGGTGCTATCACCAGGACAGAGCCACAAATGGGGCGTGGGGTGGGGAGGCCAGAGGAGCACCCAGGAAGCCATCACACCAGTGCCAGCCAGGCAAGAGAAAAAGCAGATGTGCCCCCTCCAGCATAGCGTGAGCCGCGGATCCCCGGGGCACCAGGCCTCCCGTAGCTGGTTGGGCAAGGGAAGGGTAGGGAGAAGGGGTCCCCACCACACTCCAGGGAAATGCGCTCTATAAAAATCCCATGAACCTCAGCTCTTAAACACGTTAGCCCATTTCTTGGCCTCCTCCCTCCTTATGTTACATCAGTAGAGACGGCCAGGCCTCCGATTGCCTGAGGTCAAGATGGCAGGGAGTTCTTGCCTGCCCATAGTTTCCTGATCAATAATTGGAAAGCAATTCCACAACTGGTCCAGACATGTCAGTGGACCCCAGCACAGCTTGTCCACCTGCCAACGATGGACACCACAGAAGGACAAGCGGGGTTGTTGGGGAGGCCGCCAGGGGCCTGTGCACTAGGAAGGCACCTTCGACTCTGCAAACGAACGGAGTCAGTTCAACTGTCCTCTCTGAACATTTCCAAAAAAATAAAAAATAAAGAGAGAGAGAGTTTTCTGTCTAGTTGTTTACAATCTTTAATTCCATTAAAAAATAGGAGATCCTGAACTAGGCTCTTTCCAAGCCTGAGATAAAGGCAGCCACACCTTCTCAAGACAGGAAGGACTGAGCTCAAGACACCTTGACCAGAACCACACTGAGCTCACTGCAAACAGTCTGAACACACGTGGCCCTGAGAGCAAGGGGCTAGAGGACAGCTTTGGTCTACACGTGGCCCTGAGGAGCACAGACCAGGGAGGACAGCCTTTGGTCTACACGTGGCCCTGAGGAGCACAGACCAGGGAGGACAGCCTTTGGTCTACACGTGGCCCTGAGGCGCACAGGTCAGGGAGACCAGCCTTTGGTCTACACATGGCCCTGAGGAGCACAGGTCAGGGAGGACAGCCTTTGGTCTACACGTGGCCCTGAGGAGCACAGACCAGGGAGACCAGCCTTTGGTCTACACGTGGCCCTGAGGAGCACAGGTCAGGGAGGACAGCCTTTGGTCTACACGTGGCCCTGAGGAGCACAGGTCAGGGAGGACAGCCTCTGGTCTACACGTGGCCCTGAGGAGCACAGGTCAGGGAGGACAGCCTTTGGTCTACACGTGGCCCTGAGGAGCACAGGTCAGGGAGGACAGCCTTTGGTCTACACGTGGCCCTGAGGAGCACAGACCAGGGAGGACAGCCTTTGGTCTACACGTGGCCCTGAGGAGCACAGACCAGGGAGGACAGCCTTTGGTCTACACGTGGCCCTGAGGAGCACAGACCGGGGAGGACAGCCTTTGGTCTACACGTGGCCCTGAGGAGCACAGACCGGGGAGGACAGCCTTTGGTCTACACGTGGCCCTGAGGAGCACAGACCGGGGAGGACAGCCTTTGGTCTACACGTGGCCCTGAGGAGCACAGACCGGGGAGGACAGCCTTTGGTCTACACGTGGCCCTGAGGAGCACAGGTCAGGGAGGACAGCCTTTGGTCTACACGTGGCCCTGAGGAGCACAGACCAGGGAGGACAGCCTTTGGTCTACACGTGGCCCTGAGGAGCACAGACCAGGGAGGACAGCCTTTGGTCTACACGTGGCCCTGAGGAGCACAGGTCAGGGAGGACAGCCTTTGGTCTACACGTGGCCCTGAGGAGCACAGGTCAAGGAGACCAGCCTTTGGTCTACACGTGGCCCTGAGGAGCACAGACCAGGGAGGACAGCCTTTGGTCTACACGTGGCCCTGAGGAGCACAGGTCAGGGAGGACAGCCTTTGGTCTACACGTGGCCCTGAGGAGCACAGGTCAGGGAGGACAGCCTTTGGTCTACACGTGGCCCTGAGGAGCACAGACCAGGGAGGACAGCCTTTGGTCTACACGTGGCCCTGAGGAGCACAGGTCAGGGAGGACAGCCTTTGGTCTACACGTGGCCCTGAGGAGCACAGACCAGGGAGGACAGCCTTTGGTCTATACGTGGCCCTGAGGAGCACAGACCAGGGAGGACAGCCTTGTTTTTCAGTTTGTTCTGATCTAGTGAAGGGGCTGAAGGCCTTGTTTAAAATCCCTTGCTTCTAGTGTCTTCCAGGGTGTCACGTTGAGCTGTGGCACTCCACTGCTGTGGGTCCTCCTCACTCTGTTCGCACACCTCTTGAAAACCACAGCTTGCACGATGCAGAAGGCAGTGGCACTGGTCCAGCTTAGCCTAACCTTCTCACTCTGGGGGCTTCAATCCACAGACCCACTCTCTGGAGACTGAGCCCTAGTCACCCAGATCCTGAGACGTCACGCCAGTGCCCCTCCCCTCAGCCCCGTGCATCCTGGCATCCAGATGATCCACCTCCTGGGGTCCTCACCCTTTGAAGTAAGGATCTGCAAATGCTGGGATCACATCCCCCAGCAGGGCTGGCAGAGTCTCCACAAACTCCTGCTGTCCCCTGACATTGGTGCGTCCCCTTCACTGCGACACCTTTTTGGTACATGACTTCACGGTCACTCCAGGGCCTCACCTCCAGTTCAGCGTGGAGTCAGGAGACCATGTGTGTGGGAGGTTTCTGAAAAGCCTTCACTGTGCTCCACAGCTCACGCCAGGCAGAGTCAGAGATCCTGGTGCAGCTGGTAAACCAACCAGTGCTGCTGGAGGAAGGGTCACCCTCAATCGGCAGGGGCCCCGGGGGCCTGCGAGGACAGCGAGGGGCAGCCCAGCTTCCTGCAGCTGCTGCAGAGTAAGAGCCACTCCCCACACACCTCCCTGCACAGGTCACACCGGAGCTCAGAAACCGCAGAACCAGCTTACTCCCTTATATTCTAAGACAAACACGTCAACTTCATTTGCAAGACCACCAACAGAAGTCGGCCCACCACAGAGGTACGGAGCGACTTCATGATTTAGTCTTACTTGTGAAGGATGCACCTGCTTTATAAATATCATCTTTACTAATCAGATTTTAATATAGGCATTTACTTCCTGGCGTAGTCTTTGAATGTTGACGATTAAGATATCAAGCAACCTGATTGTTGCCAACTGCTGAACTAAGTGCACAGAATGATTCCACTGCAGGGGAAACGGCATCAGCCCTCTCCTCCCTCTACTCACTCAGCCATCTTGAAAGGTGATGTTGAGTTTTGTCCTCCTGGCTTTGCTGCAGGAAATCCGTGACTGGCCCTGAGCCCAAGTGTTGCCTCAGTTTACCTCCCCCCGAGCCACCCCTCCCACATCTGTGCCCAGCTGGGTAGAAGCAGCAGAAGTGGGACATACCATTCACCTCTACCAGTGCACGTATACGGGGGCAAACACTGTGATCCATTAGACTCCAACATCAAACCAGCCACCACCCCAGACCCAGGGCTGCTAAGTTCTGGCATGAATAACTCACCTTCAAAACGCAGAAAAGTGATGCAGACATCTCTGATCTCGTCCACAGAGAGGAAGTGCTGCACTCCTTACAGGACTTTTGGTGAAGCCCGGTGTTGGGCGCGGTCTGGGCGAAGGTTCTGCAGGGGCACAGCTCTGGGCAGAGCCCTCCACCTGACCTCTGAACAAAGCCACGATGGGGACATCCAAAGGGCTAGAGGGAAGAGCAGGTCTGAGCCACCCACGTGCCCTCGTGGAACGGCAACATGTCACAGGGCACGTCCCCCAGGGACAAGCGCTGCCAGCTCACCATGCAAGAGTGCCGCATGGCAGTCAGTGAGGCCTGCTGCATGCTCTGAGGGTCGCAGCAGGAGAGAAGCAGACCAGGCACCCCACGCAAAAGACCCTGCCATAACCAAGCTTCTCCTCTGTCAGATCAGCAGGATGTCTGCAAAGGTTATTGAGGTTGGTATTTTCCTCTTTCTTGTAAATGCTAGGTTTGCACAAAAATGTATGACAGATTTAGAGTCTGTAAGCTTTTGTACAAGATATTATCTCTGTTTTCTTGGTAAAAACTTACAAGACCTGTGTATGGCCTAAAAGGAACTTTTCTTTCTTTTTTTTTTTTAAGGGGAAAAATATCTTATGTAGACTCCTTCTATATGTAAACTTCCAAGTCCCCACTGCCCCACATGGGTATAAAGTTCAAAGAATTTCAAAAATCTCCGTCCAGAGAATGTTTTAGGCTCTCCAACAGTTTCTCTGGACCATGAGTTCAATAAACCTGCTTCCTGAAAATCCCGCAGGTGTCCAGCCTCCTCTGTTCTATTTAAAGAGATCGGGCACCCTCTCAAGATGGAACCGCCCTTCTCACGAGCTGCCACAAGAAGACAGGTGACATCTCCTGCTATGTCTTGGGGTTCAAGACTGTCCCTTTAACTCAGCTACAGCAGCTGAGGACCCGATGCTCAAAGCACCCCTCAGGCTTCAGGGTGGGAAGTCAGTAACACAAAATGAGGCACCAACAGCCTTATCACAGACCAGAAGAGATACCTAGTAGCCATGGTGTTCTACAACAGTTAAAGTTCCGTTAAAATGTGTTTCCTCTGAACTAAGATGTTTCCAGTTGATAAGTCATGTGGGTAGAAGGTGGCCAATTGAAGGTGAAGATCGTGGACTTCATTGCCTACCCCAAGTTCCTTGGCTTGGGAGCTTTGCCTTCACTGTGAGGATGAATAACGTCAGCTTCTGCCCGGAGAAAGGCCCGCTCACGACCCAGGGGTGCAGTGCAGCTGGGAGCTGCTGCCACCCCCAGCACCAGACGCCAGGGCTGCTGACCGGCTCCAGGAGCGGCCCTGCCATCCCAGCTGCAGACCCAGCTCACAGGACTACCCAGAGCAGGTGCTGGCTTGCGAACACAGACGACACCTGCTGCTGGAGGGTGTCTGGCGTGATGCCACGGAAGCCAGAAGACGCCCGTGGTTGGCCACCTAGAGCTGCCTCTTGGCAGCCCAGCTGCTCACGACTGAACCTCAACCCAGGCCAGGGTTAGAAGACGGGCTTCTGTGACGGGGTGTGAGGTGACAGGCTTGCCCTTCCAAAGCTGGGTGGGAAGAGGGCAGGGGCATGAGGGCAGATGCTGGTGACCATCTCTCAGGAGGGCCAGACCGTGCAGCTTCTCATGCCCCCATCACAATTCCGTGGCAGCAGGAAATCTGCCATGGATGATCCAGATCCATGATGTCACTGTCCCCTTAAAACAGATTTACAAAACAGGCAGTAGGACAGGTCATGGCTCTCCAAGGCCCGGGGCAGCAAGAGCCTGCACCTGGACACATGCACCGGCACCAGCCAGGTGAGCACCTGCTGCCATTTCCACAGCCTCTGGGAATGGGCTCAGCGGCCCTGGTGAGTGGAGATAAGGAGCACAGTGGCTGTGAGGTGGCCACCTCACCACCGGGAAGATCCTGCCTGCCACTATGGCCACTGAACAGGCACATGCCAGGGGCAGCGTGCTGGAGGGCAGCCAGCAGGGGCTGGCAGCCGCATCCCTTGTGTCCCTCCTGGAAAGCAGGCGCTCCTCTGTCCGTGCCCATCCTTCTCCCCCAGACCCTGGACTCGTTCTCTCGGCCTAGACTGCACAATCCTGGTTGCAGCCACAACCAGCAGGAGTATCCACTGTCTTCTCTCTTTACTTTTTAATTTTTTTGAATTTATTTTTTTCCTTTTGATTGGTGCATCATAATCACACCGTCGAGGGCTTCATTGTGACAGATTTGTGCTGCACCTAATCTCATCAGTTTCATTCTCCAGTTTACCCGCCCTGGTCTCCTCCTCTACTGCTGTCTCTTCTATTTTCATGGAATTACCCCTTTTTATCAATTCCTTTCACTCTCCAGTTTCCACAGATGAGAGGAAACATGTGACTTGACCTTCGGAGTCTGACCTATTTCACTTTACATGATGGTCTCTAGTTTCACCCATTTTCCTACAAAAACAATTTCATTTTTCTTTATAGCTCAGCAAAACTCCCTTTGTGTATACACCAGGCTTTCTGTGTCCATTCCTCTGTTGATGGGCACCCAGGCTGGTTCCATAGTGTGGCTATTGGGAATTGTGCTGCTATAAACATGGGTGTGCAAGTATCCCTGGGGAATGCCTTTAGTTCTCTGGGGTAAATACCCAGGAGTGGTGTGGCTGGGTCGTGCAGTGGTTCCATGCCTAGTCTTTTGAGGAACCTCCACACCAACTTCCACAGGGGTGCACGACTTTATTCTCCCACCAATGGTGCATGAGAGTTCCTCTCTCCCTACTGCCTCTTCAGCATATATCGTTACTGTGTTCCTGATGACTGATCACCTGGCCTTTTCTCATCAACCTACAAGACCTTTGGCTCAACTTTCTATCACAGCTTGTGCAGGGGCCAGTACACAGCTGGAATGTCATAAATGCTTCCTAATTTTTCTCATACCGATGACTCAGGACAGAACTCCCACTTATCCTCAGGGGATGCATTCTAAGACCCCCCAGGGGAGTCCCAAAACCAAACATGGTACCAAATGTTACACAAGCTACACCTTTCCTACACACACACATATCCTAGTCACAAATTAGACTCACCAATAAATCAGCATCTTAAAACACAGAACAATTGTGACAATGTACTGTTGGTCAGCAGCCCTCCTCTTACACTGTGGGACATTGAATAAACCCAGGGTGACTTGACCACACGCCCTGTGATCTGCCAGTAACTGGCAGCTGAGCTGAGCACTCATGGTCAGCACGCGGGTAGACTACACAGCTACAGGGGGGATCTACATCCCAGGTGGGACAAAATGGACCCACAAGACCTCATCATGCTCTTCAAAATGTTGCATGATGTAAAACTGATGAATTATTTATTTATGGATTTTCTCATATTTAATATTTTCAGACTGCAGTTGATCACAAGTAACCAGATCCCAGGAAAGCCAACCCCAGGTCTGTGGATGACTCTTCTCTCCTCACTGGGAGGGGTCAAAGACATGGGACTTCCCATACCATGACCAAAACTGGGGCTGGGAAAGACATCCTGGTGCTCTAGAAAGAGCCCAGGTGCAGGACGGGGCAGGGCCCCAGCACTCAGGCCCTGCAGGAAGATGGAGAAGCCCAGCAAGCCCCGGGCCCAGACTCCACTGGAGGGGACTGGAGGGGCCTCCGGTGCTACCGGGTGGCTGCACAGGAGCAGGCCACTGAGTTGCCAGGCACGGTGAGCATGTGACACAGCTGTGGCTCCCGTGGACCCTATTGTTCCTTAATGAGAGCAGGCAGAGAAGGCTGGGCCCTGAGATGCTGGCCTGAGAGCGGTCACTGACCAGGGGGCTCCCTGAGGAAGCAGGGTGCAGACCAGGGCCTATCTTTCTCGAGAGCTCAGAGATGCTGGGTCTGCACCAGCCCAGAGCAGGGAGGCAGGACGTGTCCTCGGCATTGTGCAGGGCCCCCAGATACCTGGCCTCTGTGGGCCACTCACAGCCAAAAGGCTCTCCTCTCAAGACCACGTCTCTGGATTCCAGCCACTCCAGGCCGCCCTTCAGCTCAGGATGTGGACACGCCTGTCCACACACACCACTGGGGGCAGGGGCGGGGTCCCGGAAGATCACGCGGCCCAGCGCAGTACAGCCCAGACTTCTGAGTGCCGTTAGAGTTTACCTGGGGAAGTCAAAAAGCCTTCGAACTATCTGGAATTAATTCATGAAAAAGAAATCACAGGTATATGACCAGAACTGGCAGAACTTTTCCTGAGCACCTCAAGTCACTCACCGAGGGCTCCCTACAAGCCAAACCCTAGATAGCCTCTAATCCCATTAAACTCTACTTGACACCTGCATTAGTCAACCCTTGTTGCTACAGGAAACACCCTAGGCAGCCAGCGAAAAAGGTTTTAGCTCCTGGCTCTGCAGGCTCAGAGCCAAGGGCAGCTACCTGATCACATCACCTCGGGCACGGAGTGCATGCCGGAGTGAGTGCTCACATCTCGAGTCAGGAAGCAGTGAGGGGACCGGAGAGTCCTACCATCCCTTTCAGGGCATGACTCCAATGTCCTAGGCATTTCCTGACAGGCTCCTAAGGTTTCTCCACCCCTGAGAGCACCACTCTGCAGACCCAGCGTCCATCAGGAAGGACCCAGGGCCTCCAATAAACTCCCGCTACCCAGACCACTGCAACATGCTGCACGCAGGGCCATGGCTCACTGCAGCAGCTCCACCACAGATGTCCCAGCCAAGTGTGTGTGTTCAGCAGGCGTACACGTAGCTATTTAAACAGCATGCTGACAGTAAGCATATGGCAATGCTGTGCAGGTGAGCAGAGCCCCCAAGCCCAGAGAGGCAGCTGGAAAGTCCTGAGACAGCTGTGCTGCCTTTCCTCAGGCCCAGGCAAGCCAGTGTGACGAAATGCCAGCAGAACTGGCTGGGCAGCGCAAGCCTGCATCAGACATGTGCCTCTCAGGTGCAGGCAAAGATAAGCTGCTCCCCATTCTGATCACTCCTTCAGCTCAGATAATAATTTGCAAACGTACCAAGTCTCTCCTTTGCAGGTGCCAGAGTCATGAGTGTAGGTACAGGAGATTTTGAAAATAAGATTATTGATTCATTTTGTGCTCTGGAAAAGTTGCAATGGAGGGGGTTTCTCACTTTTCACAATGCAAACTCCTAGAAGAAAAGCCATCCTACACTGTGACTCCAGGTCAGGGCTCTGCTTCCCACTGCACAGTGTGTGATCACTGCACTCAGCCACTCCCACTGCGTGCTCTGTGACTCCAGGTCAGAGCTCTGCTTCCCACTTCCCAGTGTGTGATCACTGCACTCAGCCAGTCCCACTGCATGCTCTGTGACTCCAGGTCAGGGCTCTGCTTCCCACTGCACAGTGTGTGATCACTGCACTCAGCCACTCCCACTGCGTGCTCTGTGACTCCAGGTCAGAGCTCTGCTTCCCACTGCCCAGTGTGTGATCACTGCACTCAGCCACTCCCACTGTGTGCTCTGTGACTCCAGGTCAGGGCTCTGCTTCCCACTGCCCAGTGTGTGATCACTGCACTCAGCCACTCCCACTGCGTGCTCTGTGACTCCAGGTCAGGGCTCTGCTTCCCACTGCACAGTGTGTGATCACTGCACTCAGCCACTCCCACTGCATGCTCTGTGACTCCAGGTCAGAGCTCTGCTTCCCACTGCCCAGTGTGTGATCACTGCACTCAGCCACTCCCACTGTGTGCTCTGTGACTCCAGGTCAGGGCTCTGCTTCCCACTGCCCAGTGTCTGATCACTGCACTCAGCCAGTCCCACTGCATGCTCTGTGACTCCAGGTCAGGGCTCTGCTTCCCACTGCACAGTGTGTGATCACTGCACTCAGCCACTCCCACTGCGTGCTCTGTGACTCCAGGTCAGAGCTCTGCTTCCCACTGCCCAGTGTGTGATCACTGCACTCAGCCACTCCCACTGTGTGCTCTGTGACTCCAGGTCAGGGCTCTGCTTCCCTCTGCTCAGTGTGTGATCACTGCACTCAGCCACTCCCACTGCGTGCTCTGTGACTCCAGGTCAGGGCTCTGCTTCCCACTGCACAGTGTGTCATCACTAAAGTCACTCCTAATGTGTGCTCTGTCACTCCAGGTCAAGGCCCTGCTTCCACTGCACAGTGTGTCATCACTATATCCACTCCCACTGTGTGTGCTCTGTCACTCCAGCTCAAGACTCTGCTTCCCACTGCACAGTGTGTGATCACTGCACTCAGCCACTCCCACTGCGTGCTCTGTGACTCCAGGTCAGAGCTCTGCTTCCCACTGCCCAGTGTGTGATCACTGCACTCAGCCACTCCCACTGTGTGCTCTCTGACTCCAGGTCAGGGCTCTGCTTCCCTCTGCTCAGTGTATGATCACTGCACTCAGCCACCCCCACTGGGTGCTCTCTGACTCCAGGTTAGAGTCTTGCTTCCCACTGCACAGTGTGTGATCACTGCACTCAGCCACTCCCACTGCGTGCTCTGTGACTCCAGGTCAGGGCTCTGCTTCCCACTGTACAGTGTATGATCACTGCACTCAACCACTCCCACTGCATGCTCTGTGACTCCAGGTCAGGGCTCTGCTTCCCACTACACAGTGTCTGATCACTGCACTCAGCCACTCCCACTACGTGCTCTGTGACTCCAGGTCAGGGCTCTGCTTCCCACTGCACAGTGTGTGATCACTGCACTCAGCCACTCCCACTGCGTGCTCTGTGACTCCAGGTCAGGGCTCTGCTTCCCACTGCACAGTGTGTGATCACTGCACTCAGCCACTCCCACTGTGTGCTCTGTGACTCCAGGTCAGGGCTCTGCTTCCCATTAGCATGACACTGATCACTGCACTCAGCCATGTCCACTGCATGCTGTTTGACTTCAAAGCCCCAATGTGTAAGGCTATTGCCGTCACTTGAGTTTGGGCATCCCACTTCATAGTCACAGCCCAAAGCAAGCAGGAAGCTTTGGCAGCACCACTGATCCTCTCCAGGCACTCACCCAGGTGCCGTGTACTGTGTGATTCTTCCTAATCTCTCCCTAATCGTTACTTGTTCCTGAGGTGAGAAGAGCTGTGCTGTCAGTCTTTCTACAATCATGAGCCTGTGGCTTTGTAGTGATGGCAAGGGGGTGCTCGCCTCTGTCCAGTGGCTATGTCCAGCAGAAACAAGTCTGTCCCATGGAGTAGGATAGAACTGGAACGTGGGGAACAGAACAGTGGAGTTGTTCTTGGGTAGGGGCTGCGATGTGCTGTAGCCACAACAGCCGTGGTACAGGAGGTGGGCAGCTGTGCTGGGCCTCCAAGCCATTCACCAGGGTCCTTCAGCAGCATGGAGCCTGGGGCCAGAGACCTGCCCACTTTGAGGGCCTGCCCACTTTAAGGACCTCTGGGAGGCAGATGAGGCCAGGTCTGGGCCTCCAGAGAGCCTCTGTGTGCCACCGATCGCTGCTGTCCCCAGTCCCCACCTGAACATGTGAATGGGTCACACCAATGATCAGGGTGGCTCCCTGGCACACTCACAGGGGGCACTGTGGGAGGACAGCCTGGTTGCTCTCTGGGTCCTCGAGTAACCTGGCTCAGCAAAGCAACCTGGTGGCCACCTGACCTGAGGGCCCCAGTCTCACAGTGCAGTGGGCAGGCATGGAAGTGGCCCTGGCAGGGACCCTGACACACAGGTATCTCTCGAATGACCGATGCTGACTATCCTGCCTAAGGTTTTGACACTGTGACAAACGGCAAGACAGAACAGGGTCCTGCCTCACTGATCCATCTGTTAGAACAAAGCCAGCTGCAGCCCGTCAGAGCTGTCACATCCTGCTCCCAGACGCCACTGGTGCTTGAGCTGGGCCATCACCTGGGTGGGCGCTGTCCACCAGCACAAGGTGCCTCATCACCAGCCACGTAGGAAACAGTGTATTCCGTCCCCACTGCTGCACACGGACTCTAAAATGCCCTAGCCACAAAATCAGAGGAGCACAAATTCTTATGTTGTCGGGCTCAAATTTAACCAAAAACCTCACCTCTGTGATCACAAAGAACTTCAGTTACAAACCAGTCAGTTCCTCCCACGTGGAGAGGCTCTGTGACAGCTGGAAGACTTGACGGGCCACAGAGCCAGCCAGCTCTCAGAAGGCCTCCCCGCCCCTGTGGGCAGGATACTCTGAGGCATCTCAGTCTGGATGGGGCTTGCCCCTGCAACACTCACTCACGAGGGTCTCCAGGGGGCCAGCAGGTTTCGTCCCTTCAGCATGGAATGCAACTGAGGACACAGGTCTCCTCCTGGGATGTAACAAAGCAGGCCAGGATGCCTGTGACCAAGGCTGCTGGTAAACAGGCCCTGACCTGCAAGTCCCAACAGGCAGGAGTGAACGAGCCTGTCTCCCACCCCCCAAGGTACCAGAGAGCAAGCATGGCAGACCAGAGGTCATCTTCCTGCCTCCTGCAGAGGCAGCACCTGGGAGACAACACCTTATAGCTGCAAGGAGACGGCACACGCACAGCCCCGGGAGCTGAGTGGACACCACGGGCGACTTGTGGAGCCTGGTGTCATGGCTGGCAGCCTCCTACCATAGGTCTCCACTGGAAGCCGAGTTCTGATTCTGCTGGCTGCAAGAGAGCACAGCACGTTCCCAGGAATTCATGTCTAGATGACCACACTTCAGCCTGAGGAGAGGACCGTCCAGAGAAGCTGGACCTGTGCTGAGGCATATACCTGGGGTGTTCCACAGTAGGGGTGCCAAATACTTTCAGGACCTTGCTAAGGCGTGCATTCTGGGCATTCCTGAAGACAGCACTTGGGGCGGACTCCTCCAACTGTGTAGGGGACACTGGTGGGTGTGGAAGCCCGCCAGCTTCCACCTTGTGATGAGGTCAGCAGTCTAGACCACTATGCCACAAGCTCCTCTCAGATGTGCCACGAATGTTTGGTTCTGAAGTGGTCCAAGGTCACAGGAAGACAGGGCTGGTGCAGAAAGGTCCTCTGACCTCCCTGTCCTTACCTCCATGGGTGCATCCCAGTCAACTGCAGCACAGCACCAGGTGTACAGGGCACTGCCCACTGTGTCCTGTGTGCAACTCACAACCAGCACCCAGGCAGGGCACAGTCATCCAGAGATCCCCCTCCGTGCCCCTGCAGGCAGCCACAGCCCAGCTGGTGATCTTTGATCATGATGCCATATTCACTTTTCATTAAGGCTAAGTGCACAAACCCGTGACAGTGACTGGCATGACCCCTGAGCTATAAGGCTGCACCAGGGCAAGGAGCCTTGCCAGCACAATGTCCAACTGGCATCAGGGAAAGTTCCTGGGCATACTCAATATGCCTGAGACAGTGAAATGGGTCTACACCAAGTCTGACCCCAAAGCACAGCATGAGCTCTGCACACAGTCAGTCCCCCCCCTGGTGGTTCTAGATCTGCTGGTGGCCTTCTAATTCTACTCCACAGCAATGGACGCTCCAAGTCAACCAAATCACCCACACACTCGGAGAGCTGCAGCCTGCCTACGACTCTGCCAATAACAATAATCCCCAAATGCAAATTAAGTCCATAATGAAACATCGCTTTATCTTATCAGATTTTTGAAGATAAGAGACAAAATCAGAAGAGCAAAATGATGATTAAGCACCCAAGGATCCCTTGTGTCTGCCAGTGGCCGCGCAAGCCCGCAGACCTGGCCGTGGTGTGGAAGCCCCAGTCTGTTCTCACGCAGGGAGGGTTCCAGGGGATGTGGGCTCACGCAGAAAACTCTTTAGGAAATGGAGGCTTTGCTTTGGTAGCGTGGAAACCACAAACTGGACGCAGTCAGACATGTATCTCGTACCTAGTGCCAGGCGCCGTGGTGGGGATGAAGCAATGGTGTGAAGGAGGGGAGGTAGCACAAGACAAGAAGACCCAGGCAGGGACGTGTGACCAGGCAGCATGCAGAACAAAAGGCTTCACTTGACATGAGTGGACCAGGGGAGAGAGCTCCCGTACTGCTGCCGTGGCGACAGAACAACTACCCCCACCACCTCAGGTGACCCGTGTGCACCATTACACTGGAGCCCGCGGAGGAGGCCCCAGACACCCCTGGGAGCAGTGGCCCAGGACACTATGCAGGACAGAAGAGCCCCCCGGGCCCAGCTGACCCTGCACAGTGGAGGTGCTGGTGAAGAGGGTGGCTCCATATCAGATGTCAAGAAGGTCTGTCATGCAGCAGTGGGCAGGGCACTGCACAGACGCCAGGGAAGTGCTCCGCGAGGCGCTCCCACCTGCCACTCTGCACGAGGACACTGGAGCAAGAGCCCTGCACCCCACACGGAGGAGCCCTGAGAGAGGCCCCTGTAGGAACTGGGGCCACGAGGTGTCAGATAAGCCAGAGATGGCCCACTTCACACTGCCAGTAACCGTGGCTGCAAACGTGAGCTCTGGCAGGGCCTCGGCTGCAGGAGCCATAGAGGGCAGCGTTGTCCCTGCGACTGGATGTACTCACATGCAACATGTTGTGTGTTCTGATGATAGGCCCTCAGCCACCATCACGTGAGGGGTGGCTAGGAAGCCCTGAGACTGCCTTTGGGAAGTCCCTCCAGAGCCCTGGCCTGGAGGCGCGGCCCGGGGAGGGGACAGGGGAGTGTGAATGTGGGCTGGGCACCCATAGGAAACAGGTTGCCATTTGGATGAGGCCAGCGCAGATGGAAAGAGAAGCCCCCGCTGGTGGCTTGCAGCCATGTTCCATGCCAGAACACCACCCTGGGGCTCAGACATCAGTGAGATGCCCACATCACAGGCTAGCAAAGGGCCTTTGTCACAGTGGGGTACGGAAGGCCCGTCACTGAACATGGCTGACTTGATTGTCCGTCCTAGCTCTTCAGACACGGGGTGCACAGCCTCCACCTCACCAGGCCCTGCACATGGGAAAGGCCCATCCCCACCCAGGACCAGGTCCAGTCCACCTGGCTGCCAGTTCACCAGCCCTCAGGCCCTCCTGCCCATCAGCCAGGTGGCAGCTCCTCACGTCTCTCATCCCTTCTTTCCTGTCCCTTTCAGAGATGGGAACGGACTTAGGACTTCGGGCCATGTCCTGGTCACTGGGCCCAGGCTCCATGTCCCACGTCACAGTCAGCCATAGGCCTCGGCACCTAGCCCAGGAAGGGAGACCCACTGTGACTCTCAGTGCTGTGTGGGAGCATCCTGTGAGTCTGCTGAGGAAGGTCACACTGAACGTTTTCCTACTGGCATCCAGGCCCCTTTCAAAGCTGGCTCTCTGTTAATAGTGAATTGTTCATTTCTTGCACACCATTTTCTCAGCATGCGTCTAGTTAAGAGAGTTTAATAGGGCTATCTCAACAAGATCTCTCCCCCTTCAATCACCGACGAGGCCAAAGGACCACGATGAAACGTTCTTTGAATGCCAGCCGGAGAAATCCTGTCTGGATGGCAGGGTCTGAGATCATCACAGTGACAACTGAGGAGCCTGGGGCCTGACCAGCAAGGTGCCAGGGCTGGCCTCACCCTCCACCTGTGTGGAGGCTTGTTCACTGCTCTGACCAAAAGACCCGACAAGAACAACACAGAAGAGGGAACATTTATTTGGGGCTTGTGGTTTCAGAGGTCTCAGTCCATAGGTGGCTGCCAGCCCATGGCTCTGGGCTTCAGATGAGGCAGAACATCTGAGAGGATGTTCTTTCCCTTAGAGGAAAGGCATGGCAGAGGACAGCAGCGCAGGACATGGCACTAGGAAGCAGAGAGACAGTGCTGCTCGCCAGGACAAGATACAAACCCCAAGGCATGGCCCCAGAGACCTACCTCCTCCAGCCACACCCACCTGCCTCCAGTTACCACCAGGTAATCCTTATCAGTGAATGATCCACTGATTAGGTCACAATCTAATCATCTCACTTCTGAAAATTCTTGCATCATTTCACGTACAAGTTTTGGGGACACCTCTTATTAAACCGTAACAATACCCCTCAACCACAACCTCATCTACCATTCCTGGGGCTTGTATCTACAAGGGACAAGGGCATCGGCTGACTTAGATGGATGGGGCTTGAGGCTCAGGTGAGGGCTCAGCAGGGTCCCTGGAATGTGGCCCGAGCCTTGTAACTCAGTGCACAGGAACAGTACACCCACCAGGGCACGGGCACGGGGCTCACGCGTCCGCCTTCTAAGCACAAGGGACACTCACACACACTTGGCTTTGAGAACTCGAGGGGGTGCGTTTGTTCTTCAAGGTGTCTGTCTCTTGCATACGCAGTCTCAGCCCCTGGCCACACGCACATTAGAAAGCCCGCCCTGACCTCACTGCCACCGCGGGGGTGGATAGTGCCTTCAAGGAGGTCAAGCTCTCTGGCTACAGAGGGAAGCGCATGGTCCTCTTTTTCTACCCACTGGACTTCACTTTTGTGTGCCCCACAGAGATCGTCACTTCAGCGAACATGCTGAGGACTTGAGCAAGCTGGGCTGCGAGGTGCTGGGTGTCTCCGTCGACTCTCCGTTCACCCACTTGGCTTGGATCAACCCCCCGTGGAAGCAGGGAGGCTTGGGCCCCCTGAATATCCCCCGGCTTGCTGATGTGACCAGAAGCTTGTCCCATAATTATGGTGTGCTGAAAGGTGGTGAGGGCATTGCCTACAGGGGCCTCTCGGTCACTGATGGCAAGGGAGTCCTTCGCCAGGTCACTGTCAGTGATCTGCCCATGGGGCGCTCTGTGGATGAGGCTTTGTGGCCAGTCCAGGCCTCAGTGCCCAGATGAGCATGGGGAAAGTTTGTCCCACTGGCTGCAAGTCTGGCAGTGAACAATCAAGCCCCACGTGGATGACAGCCAGGGATATTTTTCCAAGCACAACTAGCCTGTGTCCTTGGATTCCATCTGTGCCCCTACCGGGGTGCTCTGTGCTGACCCAGGAAAGGCAGGACCTGCCCCTTCCAAACTCCAGAGTATGGGGGAGGGCTGGTAAACCAGGCCCAGGCTTTCCACGTCTCTCCCCTACCTGGGATCTGGTTAATAGTGACCCCTTTTCATCCAACTGGGTACAGGCACATAGGGGACCAATAAACATTAGGAACATAAAAAAAAAAAAAGACAGTGCCCATCTCGCACACAGCCCCTTCTGAGCCCAGGGGCATTGGCGTCACCTCCCACAGCCCTTAGGTCAGCTGTGAATTACAGGGTTTTGTAATTGCTTCTTCAGCTTGAAACAGGCCTGGGACCTTGGGGAGAATTCAGATTTGTGTTCACTCTGGAGCAAAGCAGTAAAAGGAAAGTTCAACTGTCACGCTCAGGAGTCTTGGGACCTGCAGGGCTTGGTGCTGCCCTGAACACTGCGGCTGAGGCAGGCGAGCACACACTCGGTTCTGGCTCTAGAACCAGTGACCTACTCAACATTTCATATGTAAAGAGTACTTTATAATCAAAGGCGGTTTCTGTGACCAATAAATGTTTTATTTCCAAAAATACCTTTCTGCAGGAAAAGTTTGAGAAAGTTCAACATTAAGATTTCATCAAAGGACTGGCTGGAAAAGGATAAATATTAGCAATCAGGAGATGGCATGAGACTTTTTGTTCAGAAAGTGCTCTCCAGGCTGCTGAAGGAAGTGCAGCCCTGTCACTGGGTTCCAGGGGGAACCAAGAGAGGCCCAGGTGGGGCACCCCTCTTGTGGTCACCACAAAATGAGGGGAACACTGAAACCACCCTCCCCAAAGTCCACAGTGGCAAGTAACCAGCAAAGGACATTTCCTCGTGAACAACCGTTGACCTGGGGGTGGAGACTGTGGTACCGCCAGCTCTGCTTGGCCACCCAGAAGTACCTGCAGAGAAGTGGACAGACAGGTGGACATCACAGTCACACACAGTACCTGGAGAGAAGTGGACAGACAGGTGGACATTATGGCCACACAGAACCCAGGGAGAAGGAATTCCACCCTGCAGCTCACAGAGAGACCAGAGAGCACAAACAAGAGGAGACGCAGCAGCAGGACATCTGGGTGACCAAAACACAGCAACAAGGTGGCAGAACATGCCTGCCGACACCCACTCAGGACCCCGAGTCACAGGACAGGGACGCCCATCCCCAGCTGTCTCCAGAGAGCCTGCTCAAGCGGAGCAGGGTCAAAGGCACGACGAGGGAGGCAGGAAGGAAACTGCAGAGGAGGATGTCCACAGCCGTCGCAGCAGCGCAGAAGACGTGCGGCCAGGCGCTGCCACACCACACCTGGGCGAAGACTTGACCAGCCACTGGAGGAGACCCCAGGGCGTTCAGAGGACGACGAGACCAGGAAAGCGGCACACAGGAGGGAGGCACCCTCTGCGCCTGCAGAGCAAAGCGCAGGAAGAGAACAATCGTAGGAGCACAGCAAGTGGAGGCAGGCAGCACCCTGGGTGGGACCAGAGGCACTGGCAAGGAGAGACTGAGGTCACCTCTGAGAGGACACACTGACTCTAACTCAGTTTGCAGAGACGACTGGCACCAAGAAGCCCTGAAGATGAGGCTGGCTCAAGCACATTCCGTCAAAAGCCACCCATCAGGGAGGCACCACCCACCCCAGGGGCCCTGGGGACCGAGCCCAGCCCCCATGCCCAGTCATTAAGCCCCAGGTCTCTGGAAATGCCACACCACGTGCCCTGCACCGTCCCCATCCAGGAGAATCACGGCAAAGACAAGGGAACCACATGCCCAGAGCCCCAAGGAAAGAATGAGTATGAACCCAGGATTCAAAAGAAGTCCCGTTTCCTTAAGCATAAAAGTTCCAAAAAAAATCCTTAAATGAACACCCCTGGCCATGTTGAAAAGAGCCACTTAATGATAAAATCAACCAACCCGGAGATCAAAATAAAGAAGTCACGATGGAAAAGCCACCATGAGAAGACAGGTCTGAGGAAACTGACTGGAAATAAACAACCAGCTTTTGCAGGGCTGGGCTCTCTGCTGCAGACCCAGCAACCCCTGGCCTGCACTCACATTCAAGCACGTGTGCACGTGTTTATGTGCACATCTGTATACATGCATGTGTGTACATGAGTGAACACGCACACAGGTACATGTGTGCATGTGTTAGAGTGTGTGTGCCTATACATGGTGTATATGTGTGTATACACTTGCATGTGTATACATGTGTTTCGGTGTATATTCATGTTTACACATGTGCATGTATATATAGATCTGTGTGCACACATGCATACACAAATGTGTGTGTCATGTGCCTGCACATGTGCATATGTATGTGTTTCCGTGTCTGTGTATGTGTGTGTTTGTGTGCATATGTGTATGCACACATATACTTAAATTTTTGAGGTAGAGGGTAAAACCCAGGAGAAATGTAAGAATGGAACTCTGAGTTTTAAATTTTCTCTCCTTTTATGCTTAGGCTTTTTAAGGCATTGTATCTACTGGGATGGAGACGCATTCATGTGAGGCACAGCACTGACTTTCATGTGTCATCAACTTATTCATCAAATGAAAACCCAATAAACCACATGCTCCCTTACACACGTGCACACCACAGCTGGCCAGCATTTTCCAGCGCACTTGTGACCACAGAGCTATGCACAGGGTGTCAGATGGTTCTTCCTGGGAGGAGCATGGGATGCTCCTGCAGACCTCTTTGCCAGTTTCTGTACTGGCTCAGTGTCTTATAATCTATATTGCTTTTCACTGAAAATCAGGTGATTTGATAATAAAAAGGGAAAACATCAAGTAAAACCATTCAAATGTTCTAAATATTTAAACAGCATTTGTAAGTTAAAAATTTTTTCTAATGAGTTATTTGAACATTTTGATTCATTTATCATGTAAATTGATAGGAAATGATTTTTCAGTCTAAGACATGAAGTCTAAAAGCATACTTCCAAGCAGAGCTGACTTGGACTCTGAGCCAGTCAGTAGCAAAGGACCTTTCACAAAACTGGGGTCTACAAATCCGCGTCCTGACGCGTGTTCCAAGTTAACCCGTCCACGAGGCATACACGTCCACTGGTCCATCATGTGCGTGGGTCTCTTCTGCTGTCCCCCTCTGCTGAGAATGCTGCAGCTGGTGATTGGATCATGATCCTGGTGCACAGGAAGCCCTGTTACCCTCAGGTAGATTCCAGGTCTGTGACAGTTCCACAGAGAAACTCTGGGAATGGTGTAAAACCAGCCGCATTAATGTCCAGGTAGACCTCTGCCAAGGGCACTTAACCCATCCTTGGGGTTTTCTTCATTTCACTGCAAATTGCTCTGACCATCAACAACCCAGGCTGGAAACTGAACACTACAACAGCAGGCACAGCCAACTGAGGGTTTCCTGGACTCACAGAGATCCGGATCCTCAGGATGCTTTTATTTTTGTGCAGTGCTGGGGAATGAACCAAGGCCCTTGAGCACACAAGGCAAGTGCCCTACCGCTGGGCTGCATCCCAGCCTTCCTTGGAGTACGCTAAAGTAGGTTCTTTTCAGAAGACTCTGAAGTACCTATACCTCCTGCAAAGACCCATCTTTGGGATCTCTATAGGTAACAAGGTTTAACCTTTCTCTCAGTTGGGAACTCACTGAGACTCTCTGCTCACGCAGAGAAGGCATCTCACTACCAGCCACCTTCAGCTTCGGGTGCAAGCCGTGCTCTGCACTCTCCACCCCAGCTACAGCCTTGGTGTGCAGCCACAGGCTCCAGACAGCAGTCTGGCAGCACTGCTCAGAGCACCGCTGCAGAAGCAGGGGCCCATCCGGCAGTCAGACCCTGTTTCCCCAAGTGACACCTGGACCCAAGACCTCTGGTCTCCAAACAAACGTCAGTGACCCCAAGGGCAAGCACAGGTGTTCTGGAGGAGGGCTCACAGCCTGCACCTGTACCCAGGGGATAACAGAAGCTGCTGGCCAGGAAGACTTGCATGCTGCCAGAGATGCTCTTGCCTCCTACGAGAGCTCCGCTGGCCTGGAGCAAGACCAGGGTTCCCTGGGGCCTGGAGACCTCAGGACACAGTTCAACAAACTGTCTTCAATGAATATGTGGCTGGTTTCCTCCTGAGTCTGGTGCCAGGTAACTAACAGTGGGCTTGCCCTCTTCTGTCCAAGGACAGTTCACAAAGGGAAGGGCAGGGGTTCCTGTGGGTCCCTGGATGACGGCCAGAGAAAGGAGATTTCCTCTCTTCCTTAGTAATCTGTATCGTCCACACTTGAAGCACTGACCCTCCAGGGTGACACATGCACAGCTTGCTAGGCATTTCTACTTGTGCTGATACTGAAGTGGCACCCCCTTTCTCCACAGAGAAGTCTTCACGGGCTTCTCCAGAAATCTTCACCATGGCTGATTTTAGGACTGTCAGCAAAAGAGTCTCTGCAAAAGAGTTCAATGTAGATAAACTTCCAATTTTCATGTTGCCCTGTTTTACTTGGCCACTGGCTGGAAAGAAAGCAGCACTCCAGGTGCAGGACACCCCTTACTAGTTTTTCACAAACATGTATCTACTATAGTAGTTTGTAGAAATGTGTAAACCAGGCCTCTGGCCTTGAGCTAGGGCTTCATAGAGGTGTCTACATTTCTAAAATAAGCAAACTTACCAATTGGGCTCCATGGTAATAGCTGTCAGGGGGAGGAAAGGAAGGAGAAGAAGCTCTCCCCTTCTCAGGTGTGGTCCTTGAAGGGTTAACTTGCCCAGAGCAGTGAAAGAAAAGCTGCTTTTATGTGAACTTCTGCAGACTGTGAACTCCTGAGCCCCTCCCTTACACACTGGGTATAAAACTCTGAAACTCCCTGAACTCGGGGTTCAGGGGACCGATTCATTTTAGCAAAAGCTGTGCCCTGAGCCTGGCTGCCGCCAAATAAACTTCATACATGTACTTCGGATTTCCTGCTGCCTTCGGTGCCTTGCCGCGTCTGTCCCTACAATAATACCACCCCAATAAAGGGTATCATGGGCCAGGGAGGCCTGAGTTCAGCAGAACCACCCTCTTGCCCTATGCGGATAGCCAGGTCTGAGTAGCCAGTGGGGCGCACCCAGGATGCAGAAGCCCCCGCCTTCCCGGCCTTCCACAGTGCCTCTACCTCTGGGGAGGAGCACTCCTGCATCTCGCACAGAGGAGGCCAGGCCTGGGCAGCAGTGCGGCTCAGACAGCTGGTATATCTGGTGGAAACAGTAAGATCCACCCATGCAAACTAACAAACAAACAGACAACTATTAAACTAAGACAACTATTAGACCAAGAAGGGGACTTGGTTTCAGTTATAGGGAATATGAATATTGTCAATTAGAAAGACCATCCACAAATAAAATATTCAGTAGCAAAACTGTAAGATCTCATTGATATCCAACAGGAAATGCTCCTATCAAATAACTACAGTTAGATTTTAACTTCTTAAAGTAAAAAAAAAAAACTCTACAAAAACCAGAGAACTTCATATAAGTGTGACCCACTTCTACCAAATGGTGTTTTATTTTCAGTTATTTTTCTATTGATTTAAAAAAAAATAAATGACAGCGGAATGCATTACAATTCTTATTACACATATGCAGCACAATTTTCCATATCTCTGGTTGTATATAAAGTATGTTGACACCAAGTCATGTCTTCATACATGTACTCTGGATGATGATGACTATCACATCACACCACCCTTGCTAACGCCCTGCCCTCTCCCTTCCCCTCCCACCCCTCTGCCCTATCTAGAGTGCATCTATTCCTCCCATGCTCCCCCTCCCTACCCCACTATGAATTAGCCTCCTTATGTCAGAGAAAACAATTGGCATTTGTTTTTTTTGGGGGGGGGGATTGGCTAACTTCACTTATCATTATCTTCTCCAACACCATCCATTTACCTGCAAATGCCATGATTTTATTCTCTTTTATTGCTGAATAAAATTCCATGTGTATATATGCCACATTTTTTTATCCATTCATCTACTAAAGGGCATCTAAGTTGGTTCCACAGTTTAGCTATTGTGAACTGTGCTGCTATAAACATTGATGTGGCTGTGTCCCTGTAGTATGCTGATTTTAAGTCCTTTGGGTTAGACTGAGGAGAGGGATAGCTGGGTCAAATGGTCACCCATAAAATAAAGGCATTTCTGTATATCAGTGAAAAATCCTCTGAGAAGGAAATGAGAAAAACTACCCCATTTACAATAACCTCAAAAAATAAAAATAAAATACATGGGAATCAACTTAAAAAAAAAAAAGAGGTGAAAGATCTATACAATGAAAACTACAGAACCCTAAAGAAAGAAATCAAAGAAGATCTTAGAAGATGGAAAGATCTACCTTCCTCTTGGATAGGCAGAATTAATATTATCAAAATGACCACACTACCAAAAGCACTATACAGGTTTAATGCAATTCCGATCAAAATCCCAATGGCATTCCTTATAGAAATAGAAAAAGCAATCATTAAATTCATCTGGAAAAATACGAGACCCAGAATAATAAGAGTGAAGCAGGTGGCCTCACTATATCAGACCTTAAATTATACTACAGAGCAATAGTAACAAACACAGCATGGTATTTGGCACCACAACAGACGACTGGTAGACCAATGGTATAGAATAAAGGACACAGAGACTAACCCACAAAATTAAAATTATCTTATATTAGACAAAGGCACCAAAAACATACACTGGAGAAAAGATGGCCTCTTCAACAAATGGTGCTGCGAAAACTGGAAATCCATATGCAACAAAATGAAATTAAACCCCTATCTCTCACCATGCATAAAACTTAACTCAAAATGGATCAAGGACCTAGGAATTAAACCAGAGACTCTGTGTCTAATAGAAGAAACAGTAGGCTTAATCTTCATCATGTGGGATTAGGCCCCAACTTCCTTAATAAGACTCCTATAGCACAAGAATTAAAACCAAGAATCAAACTAAAATGTTTCTTCTCAGCAAAAGAAACAATCTGTGAGGTGAACAGAAAACCTACATCCTGGGAGCAAATTTTTACCCCTCACACATCAGATAGAGCACTAGTCTCTAGGATATATAAAGAACTCAAAAAGCTAAACACTGAAAAAAACAAATAACCCAATCAATAAATGGGCCAAGGACCTTAACAGACACTTTACAGAAGAAGATATACAATCAATCAACAAATATATGAAAAAAATGCTCATCATCACTAGCAATTAGAGAAATGCAAATCAAAACAACTCTAAGATACCATCTCACTCCAGTCAGAATGGCAGCTATTAAGAAGACAAACAACAATAAGTGCTGGCGAGGATGTGGGGAAAAGGTACACTCATACATTGCTGGTGGGACTGCAAATTGGTGCAGCCAATATGGAAAGCAGTATGGAGATTCCTTGGAAATCTGGGAATGGAACCAAATGGTGTTTTAAATATTAGAATCTAATTTTTTTTTTTTTTTTTGGTACTGGGCGTTGAACCCAGAGCATTTTACCTCTGAGCTGTATCCCCACCCTTTTTATTTTTTATTTTGAGAGAGGGTCTCACTAAATTGCTGAGGCTGGCAAACTTGTGATCAAACTTGTGATCCTCCTGTCTTAGCCATCTGAATTGCTGGGATTAAAGGTGTGTGCTACCATGTCCACCTATTAAAATCTAATTTTTTCACATTGCCCAAATAAAAACATATCTAAGGTAATATGTACTCCTCCCCCATTTACTAAATCGCCTTCAGTCTTTGAGGTTGCTATACTGAACAGAATGGCAATAGAATTTACTTTAGGATCTGGGAGAGAAGGTTTCTAGATATCAATTCCAGGTACCAAGCAGGTGCCAGACCATGGGAAACCAGCTTCACTGACTCTCCTGATTTGGTTGAGACATTCTGTTTCCCAAATCATTAAAGCCAGACGCACTCAAATGTGGAACATACTGGTAGTCTACAAACGGAAACAGATGACTTCCTGAGTCGGCTGTCACATACAACTTGAATCACACGTTAGGAACTTGCTTTACCAAGTGTGGCTCCTCCAATACCCAGCAGTGCTGGGTGACAACTGTGTAGTCTTCCAGCACTGCAGCATCAAAGGTGATGATACACAGTCCCCCAGCACCCCAGCATCACCAGGTGACAATGCACAGTTCCCCAGCCTCAGCATCACCAGCTGATGACACACAGTCCCCAGTACCCCAGCATCATCATCAAGTGATGATGTATAGTCCCCCAGCACTACCAGGTGATCACTGTGCAGTCCCTAGCACCATGGCATCATCAGGTGATGACAGAGTTTCCTACCACTCCAGCATTCCAAGTGACAATGCAAAGTCCCTCAGCATCACCTGGTAATGATGCACAGCCCCTCAGCACCCTGCATCACCAGGTGATGACTGTGTATTCCTCCCAACACCCCAGCATCACTAAGTGATGAGGCACAGTGCCCCAGCACCCCAGCATCCCCAGGTGATGGCAGTCTCCCAGCACCCCAGCATCACTTGGTGATGACGCACAGTCCCCCAATACCCCAGCATCATCAGGTGATGATGCGCAGTTCCCTAGCTCCAGCATCACTGGGAGACAGACGTGAGTCTCCTAAGAAGTACACCATGCTGGCTGAGATGCATCCACATAAGATCCTTGGGTAGCGGAGGAGTAGACTTAGAGGAGCACAAGAGACTGCTATTCTTGGGGCTCTGGTTCTTGGAAATCTCTCCAAGACAACTATCAGTAGAGATTGCTAGAGGGAGACCTGGGTCAAAATAACTCCTGCTGACTTCCCACAACTCCCCCAAAACAATAACAAATGGCGCTGCAGGCAATGGTGATTGCTAGCACAAAGACACCAGTTCTGTCCTGAAACCGTGGCTGTGCAGCCGAGGCGACACCTGCAGAGCTCAAGTGCACTGCTAGAACTGGGACATAAAGGGCTAACAGACAGGCTTTGTTCTCCACTCCAACTGCACTCCACAGCCAGACGCCAAAAGAAAGTTCCTGGATCTCGAGCTGCCCAGAGCCTGCTCTCTGTGCAGTCAGGATGAAGAGCGACCGTACCGGGTCATCACAAACAGTACCATGGCCCTTCCCCAAAAGCCAAAGCCAAGAAAGGCTCACTGGCCTGGGTCTCCCAGGCTCAGATGTTGGCATTTAGAGTCGATCATAGTCAATACACCAATGTGCCTGAGAGCCAAGCATGTCCTGTACCTTCCTGGACAGGTTTCAGAGTCCTCCCAGGAGAAGCTAGCAAAGCAGAAGGGCTGCCTACGGCCATCAGCAATGGGAGAGGAGCACCTGAGCAGACAGCTCCCAAAACAGCAGGCGTGGGGATTCCTGCAGCAGGAGGCAGAGAGCAGGGGCTCAGCGTGAGGCTGGGGTCCAGTGACTTCACACAAAGGCCTGGGAAGACTGGCTCCCAGGGGCTGCAGCACAGGGGCACCCAGATGGCCAGTGTCAGATGCAGCAGGAAAATGGGGACAGCCCCCAACAATGAAAGGAGGAGCCACACCATTGGCCACAGGAGAGTGAGCCCAGGAGCTCGGTGGCCCAGGGTGCGGAAGTTCGGCGATAGACAGAATTCACCTGAAGAGATGAGCTGGGGTAATGCTCGCAGGCACCTGGGTCAGCAGGGGGCAGGAAGGGCCCACCGAGAGGGGCCTGCGGAGATTCTGGGAAACTTAAGCGCATCCTTAATGCTCATTACGCCACGCCTGAAAGCCTTAGTTCCTTGCGCGTAAATAGTGATTATCATTGTAAAAAGTGTGAGAATAGAAGGGCTACAGATAAAAACTTCACTTTTACATCACAAGAACAGCTCGCTGGCATGAGCTCTCCCCCAGCACTGCTCTGCCGTGGGTTAGCTGGGACCTGGCAAGCCTTTATTCCGAATCCCAGAATGCCAAGACACTTCATCCTTTTCTTATGATTAACCAAATTTGACTCACCCCTCAAACAGTTAAGCTCGTCTGGACACTTTGAGGGCGATCTCACATGCCATCTGTTGCTTCCCAATGTCCCTGGTAGGGGAAGCTCACCGGCTAGTCTGTGCTCCCTGCAAGGTCTTCACTCCACAAGACTGAGGCCGCTTCACAATGGGACGTCACAATGAGTAAGAAAGCCCCCACGGAGGGCCGGGCCCTCATGTAATTCCAGGAGCTCAGAGAGAAGCCCAGGGGTGGAGACAGGAAACCACTGGTGGGCATGTGGGGGCAGAAAAAAACGGGTGCAGAAACGCAGGGGCACTGGGTGTCGGAAATGAGTAGTGGCTCAGTGACAGCCATGGAGCTGGGAGAGCAGAGTTCAGCGGAGGGAGAGAAGACAGCAGTGAGCATCCATGGAGAGAGCCCAGACCAGGGAAAGAGGGTGCCCCCTGAGCCTGCCAGCAGGACCGCGTGTGCACAGCAGGTGGGCGGTGGCAAGGGTCCAGGCCTGGGCGGGGCGGGGCCCACGGCTGCCAGGGATGCACGAGTGGTGTCAGGCTGAGGCCAGTGTCCGCGTGCAGAATGAGGCTGCCTTCCACCTCGGAAAGCCAGAAAGAAGCTCTCAGGATCAGGAGCTGAGGCCACACATGAAGGACATCAATAGGGAGCTGCTTCAGAGGCGACAGCGAAGCCGATGGCCACAGGAACGAGGAACACAGGGCCACCCTGGGACCTGACCTGGGACCGTAGGGTGGGGTTCCCCCCACAGGGCCTGGAGGAGACAGGAGCACCAGCCCGGGAAGCAGCTGGAAAAGAGGCGCAGCATAGAAGCCACAGCACCTCAAACGTCTGCAGTCCCTGGTGGTGGGGTGGCAGGCAGGGAGTGAGCCCTGTGCGGCCTGGCACTCAGGGACTGGGACCCAGGAGAGCAGAGTCTGCAAGCCCTGGCATCCATGTGGCAGGTAAGGGGAGGCAGCTGCCCCAGGCCACGCCACACTGAAGCAGCAGAGGCACCAGCGGCCTTCGTCATGGGCAGCGGCTGCCAGAGAAAGGCGCAACCAAGAAGGAGAAATCACGTTTCCTGTCCTTCCTACGAAAGGCACAGCTAGTGAGCTGAGTTAGCCAGCTAATAAAATAGTTCAGGGAAAAAGAACTTAAGGCCAAGTATTAGCCAAAGCCCTGGAGAAAAGAATGAAAACTTCCACTTTGCCAAGAGACTCTCAGGGCTTCTGCTTACAGACACTGGTTCTTCCAGATTTGGGACCTGAAGCTAAAATCCATATGCACTTTAAATGTACATATTTGCAAAATTCTATTTTGCATCTGAGGGAGGCTGGGGACCTCTTCCCTGGTTTGAATACTGAATGGTGCTGGCAGATAGGGACGTTGGGGGGATGCCTTCCACGCGAAAGCCACGTGAGTCATGTGCCAGCGTGTGGGACTGTGAAGACCACGGAAAGTCACTCAGAGCTCTGAGTCACAGCCAGCGCATGTGGAGAGAGCCATGACTTGGAAGCCATGGCCAGGGCCACGCAAGTTCTTCCAGTGGAACCCCCAAACTACAGAGAAGCACCCATTCCTTTAAGATACCCTCAGTTCTCTGTAGACAGCACATGTGAAGCAAAGACTCCCACTGAAGAATTGAGAGTGAGACGACGATTCTCAGCATCTGCTTATTGCACTTGAAGGACACCAGGGTGGAGCAGAGCCCTGAGGGGCCGCCAGCCACAGCAGCAGCAGGTGTGCCCGTGGCTCACCACCCACCTGGACCGACTGCCCTGCACCTCACAGAGCACCGAGTCCAGAATTCAGGGCAACACACAATCCCACAAGCTGCGTGGGCCAGGATGAGTAACCATCCTGTTTGCTTCCTGCGTTTCCAGGGCAACCACAGAAGTGAGAGTTCAACCAGAAGCCCTGGAAAATGGACGCTGGGAGTCCAGGGTCTTCAGGGCTGCTCGGTTTGACTCCCCACCATGGAGGAATCGGACCTGCCACAGGAAGTCGGGCCGAGGGAGCCACCATACCCCTTAACTGGCCCCTGCAGACATGAAACCAGACCCAAGAGCCTGGCTCCTCACACACCTCCCCAGCCTCAGAAAACACTGGGATGGTGGACCACCCCATGGCCGCAGACCCCCAGCAGGAATGACCAGCTCATCCTGAGCCCTCTGCATCCTGGTGGTCCCTCCAGGGCAGGCACCTATCACAGACCAGCCTCCGACTGGAGCATCTAAGTAGGAGGAATGGCAGAGGCGCGTCTGGAACAAAAGGAAAGGTCACGGTCATGGCTTGGTTCCACAGAAAAAATCAGAACTTGAACTGACCTCACCCCTCCCTTGCTACATCACGGCAAGCTGCCTCCTGTGGATCCTGCAGGTTGCACAAGGCCACACTACTGACACCTGTCACCATCAGCAGGTGGTGGTGCCAGGTGTGCTCCCTGGGTCTCGTCCCCTCCTTCGGCCCTTCTCCAGACCAGCTTGGCAGCATGGCTGGCTGCACAGAGAGCTTGGAGACAGAGCCCTGACGCCTGGCACGTGGGGCTCGGTCTGCTTTAGTCTCACACTCTTTCTTTGTAAGAAATCAAGTTTATGCACAGTGTAGGACCAGGTAACAACTGGGAGCCACCTGGGTGGAGGCAGTCAGACGTCCGGGTGCCGCTGCAGACAACCCTCAGAGCCAGGCAGCTGAGGAGGCCCCTTGGCTACGCGCCCCTGTGCACGCGGGGCAGAGTGCTCTGGGCCCCGAGGTCCTTCCCTGACCCCCAGGCAGCCTGTGTCTCCCGAGAAGCCTCCTCTTTGGGGTTTTTCTCAGAGAGAAAAACACCAGAAGGCGTTTCTCCAGGAGTAGATGGGGTGCCTGTCATGGTCCTTGTCCATAAAGAACATATACCCCCCCCCCCAACAAGGGACACAGAGGAACAAGGGCATCAAAAGGCCAGAGACAAGATGACCTTTAACATTTTCTGTTGCCAAACACCATGTTTTAAGGTCATTAACAAAGGTAAAATATTCTGCCTTCATGGGTGCTCTGTTCTCAAAACGGGTTGGATTTTTTAGATTTCATTTGTCAAAACATAAGAAAGCTTATATCTATATATTTAACTGCTCTGCTCTCCTTCAAAACATGAGCATCTCTATCTCTAAAGTTCTTTCTCCACTTATCCCACTGGGTTGCAACCCCTGGGGAAGAGGGAGAGTATGTTCCACTGAGTCCTGACAGTCCTGACAGGCTGCTGTTTCCCAGTTACAGAATCAAAGGTTCTGGGAGATTAAGAAACTTGTCCACTGGTCTCAGGCAGAGCCTAGGCATGACGTCCAGACTCATTCATCCCTGAGCCAGCCATCAACCCTGCAAAGCATGAGAGGACACCGGCCAAGCAGCACAGAGTGAGGGTCGCAGCAGGCTCCGACCTTGAGCCCCTAAGAGATCTCTTCGGCGGTCACCTGTGACCCACACAGTGTGGCTCAGCCTGAGACCAGTGACACATGAGGCCAGCTCTGGCACACATGCCATCGAGACCCAAATATGTGGAAACACTTTCAAACTATAAAGTGCTTTGCAAATATTTGCTTTGCTTTCCTCTTAAGATTTATTTGGAAGTAGGTCTGAAACATTTAGCACCTGTTCTGCTTAAGCTCGCACACTTAGACAAACAGAAACAGGAAGCACTTGTGTTGAGGGACAGCCTACCAGCTGATCACGGGTGACCGTGCCTGGGAAGCAGCAGGCGCATTTGTGCAGGCTGCTCTCATTGACCAGCTTTAACGGTCACTTACAGGGAAGATACTCAGTGACCTAAGACACAAACCTGATGCAGTGGTGGCTCATTAGGCCCACGTACATGTCATCTCTCACACTTAGTCCCTGAGGCAGGCAGCATGTGCCAGGGGGTCATGTGCTTTGCTCCTAAGCCTGGGTGACAAGAAACTGCCCTCACTGATGGTCCCCTCCAAGGTCCTGCTGTGCAGTAACCCTTGCCAGTCCTGGGAAATGAGACTGTGGCAGCGCCCTGAGCAGGGCACATGCTTTGTGTTCTTTCAGGCTGCAGGACTGAAGGCATTTGTTGGATCCTGAGATGCAAATGAAGCCAGGGCACCCTGGGGTTCACAAGGGTCAGCATGGCAGGCTCCAGCGTCTGATCAGCCACCTCACTCCACCCTGAGGACTCAGCTCACCACAGCTGTCCTCTGCCCAAGGTCAGATGGTGGCAAAACTGGGCGAGCCTCAGGACTCCAGTCTCTGTTCACGGATGTTGCCACCGGGGGTTCTGAGATGCACACTTCTGGGAGCCCTACAGATGATTTTCTGCTGTGGGGTAGGAACAGGCACAAATGCTATGCCGCATCCCCAAAGGACCATCACAAACATCTGTTGGCCTGGCTCTCCTCTGCAGGGATTCTGGAACAGCAAGACACAGGAGGGGCAGGGCCCACACACCAGGCACCATACTGTGCAATTCTAATTTGCAATTCCCCAGCTAACCAGTGAGGATACCGAGTCTCAGGAATGTCAGGAGACATAACTGAGGATATGTGTGACACAAGGGGACTCTGAATGTAAAAACACCTCCACCGTCATACTAACCCTAAATGTCTGAACACCCACAATGTCTGAGCGCTGACCTTGTGCTCTGTGCACTCAGACTAACCAGTAGAAGACTCTGGCCACCAAACACCAGCCCTGGGTCACGCTGCAAATGGACAACACTATTTTCCAAAGAACTTCCCACTTAGAAGGGCAATTGTACCAGAAACAGAAAATTAGAGTGAGTATATTCACTTGGCAAATATTTCTTGAGTAGCTACTCTGAGCAAAACCCACGAAGGAATCAGAGACATAAGAGAAACAAATTCCCCCTCTTAGAGGTGCCACAGCGTGGGGCAGAACAGAAACAGACGTGGCACTAGCGGCCGGATGGCACAGACATGAGCAGCGGGCACTCAGGGGAAACTTGCCAGATGAGCCATGCCTTCCACATACTCGAGGTCACTCACATGTCTGGCCTGGAGCCACCCCTGCTCCAAGAGAGGGACCAGCTGCCCACTCTCCCCTCCTGAGCTGCAGGCCAACTCTGGTGTTCCTTCTCCCAGAAACGGAGGCCCAAACCTCCACCTGGGTTCCAGACATTATTTCCTTAAGTCTTTAGACACGGAAATCTTCGGATCTATGAATTCTGTTGGAACAATGTGTGTGTGTGTGTGTGCGCGTGTGTGTGTGCGCGCGTGCGTGCGCCACATGCATGGTACTGGGATTGAATCTGTGGGTGCTCCACCACTGAGTTCTACCCCCAGCCCTTTCTTATTATCTATTTTGAACCAGGCTCTCATTATGTTGCTGAGGTTTGCCTTGAACTCAGGATCCTCCTGCCTCAGCCTTCTGAGTCACTGCAGTTACAGGCTTGTGCCATTGTGCCAGGCTTGACCATTTCATTTTACACCAAAGAATCCTCATCTTAAACCTCCCCTCGTTCTCATCTGTCAGTAGTACAGTAGGTTTTCTTCATGAGGTTTTATTTATTTCTCCCAAAATAAACAATTTCTGTGACTTCATTAAAAACTCTTTATAAGCTCTTTCCTAAAAATTCCCCATGTGGTATGAGCGCACACAGGCATTCACGCCCTCGGCTGCCTGCTCAACAGCTCCTAGCAGCAGAAGTCAAGGAACTGGATAAGAAGTTTACCAAGACACACTTCAGCCAGTTGGCAATGAGACACGGTAGATGGGCAGCACGCGCTCAGTGCCTCCTGCATGCCAGGCGCAGTCCTGAGGGTGTGCACGCACTGATGCAGCCAGCTGTCCTGTCTGATGGCCCCGAGTCTGCCCCGCCGCTGCCCGTTCTTGGGTGAGGAAGCAGAGCACAGCAGAGCTCAGGAGCCGGTCCACACTCACACCACTAGCTGGCATCGGGGCCAGGGCCCACTCGACTTTGGAGCATGTTCTCCTCTGCTCCACACACACCAGGAGGAAGGCACACAGCATGTGGGCTCAGGCCCCAACCACACAAGAGGACCCTCACAGCCTGCAGAGGGCTCGGGAGTCAGGACACTGTGTCCAGTCTTTCTGCAGACAGCAAGGCAGGGAAGAAACACACATCAAGACTCACTGGATTTAAATCCAAGATCAACTAAAACTCCTCATGAGAAGACAGCCCAGAGTGGAAAGAAATATGTTCAAACCACAGACCTGAGGGGAGAATACTACTGATCATGTACAAAGAATTCCTGCAAGTCGCAACAGAAAAACCAACTGGAGGTGGGAAAGGACTTGAGTGGACATTCCTCAGAAGGTGCATAAATGGCCGGCCAGCAACTCTTCCAGGTGACCAGCTCCACAGCTCCTCCCTGCTGGTGGCATCTCTCCCTCCACCCTGCCCTGTGGACCTGCCTGCACAGCCCCGAAACCTGGCTGCAGCCACAGACTCCCTTCCAGCTCCAGGGCCACAGCTGTGTGGGATTCATCTGGGTCAGCAGCTCAGCACCCAGCACATGCTCAACATCATGGACCTAACCAACAGGGAGAGAACGTAAAGGAGCCCGCCACGTCACCATTCTCAAACTGTGCTCAAGGGCACCCTGGGGAACAAGCATGACACAAGACCATTTAAAGTGTCCCAGCAAGAGTTTATGGAAACAGCAAGACTCAAAATCCACCGAGCCACACAGCTACACCCTGTCCTGTCTTTGTGAAGCAATTACCAAGTTGGAGGTGTCCCCCAAAAGTTCACGTGAAAGACAATGCAAGAAAAGTTCAGAGGCAAAATGACTGGATTACGATAACCTTAACTCAATCAGTATGGTCATCCACTGATAGGATTAACTGCTGGTGCCTACGGGCAGGCAGGATGTGGCTGCAGAAGGTGGATCCCTTGGGGCAAATATTTGGTCCCTGGCAAGCAGAGCTAGCTCTCTCTCTCTCTCTCTCTCTCTCTCTCTCTCTCTCCCCCCTTCCTGTTGCCATGTGCCGAGCTGCTCTCCTCTGCTGCAATCGCCCATCTTGATGTTCTGCATTACCTTGGTCCTAAAGCTATGGAGTCAGCGGACCATGAACTGAGATCTCTGAAAGGAAGAGCCCCAAATAAACTTACCCTCTAAAAGAGTTTTTGTCAGGTCTTTTGATCACAGCAGCAGAAACACTGACTAAAACACCAGTGAAGATCAGTGCGGAAAAGGCAGTGAGGGTGGGCTGCCAGCTGGACCCCAAAGTCGGAGGAGCTGAGTGATGCCCACAGGGGCACAAATGCCAGTTGCAAGCAACTATGGCTATTAAGGTCAGAATGCAAATACTTCTCCTTCAGACACGTGTATTCTTAAAACAGCACAACCTTGTTAGCCCTAAACACTGACCAGGTTGACTGGAGGGCTTAGGTATTTATTCTGGAGAGACACTCAGTGGAAAAATCACTCACACACAAGGGTGCAGGAAATATTCCAAAAAGAAACTGAGAAATTGTGCCAGGGTGAACTCAATAGACTAGGTGAACGCAGCACTGTCCTGGATGGACAGAAGGACAGCACAGAGCCTTCACACACAAGCTGTGGACTGCACAGAGCAAGTGAGCACCTAGTGTCAGCGGCTCTGCAGGCACCAGTCGGAGGTAGAGTCACCCACGACATTCCTCAGAGATCTGAACATGCCACAGACTTCTCATGCGTGACAGTAATTCTTATTGTAAGCATTAATTTACAAGTACACGTGTTTTATTATAAAATAGGCTTGCCCCTGGTAGAATATTCCATGGCATGACAATCTTGTTACAAGGCTTGATTTACAGGGACATGTGTTTTATTATAAAACAGACTTGTCCTCCTGTAGAATACTCTGCAGCATGACAAGAATAGCAATGGCACAGCAACCTGAAGCCCAGCTCGTCGTGAGTGTCCCTGTTAGCATAACCCAGTGAGAAAACGGTGTGACCCATCCACACCCCTTCAGGATCTGCTTCCCGCACCGGTACGGACACATTGCCGTTCTTCCCAAAGACTGACTGAGCAAGGGCAAGGTTTGGCTGACCAGAGTTTGCTGTTCCCTGTCCCCAGCACACCTGAGGATGGACACGTGAATTTGTACTTTACAACAATAGGAAGACTTTAAAATGGTTTACCGCATCACAACCTGTTTGTCTCACTCTGCTTCTTCCTCGGTCACCTTGGATTTTCTATTTGGTCCCATTTTGTTCCTTAACTTTCTCTATCTTCAAAGCCCAGTTCAATGGGTCAAATTCTTAAAGTCCTGGGTCTATTTCCTCCCTAGAAGTAAGATCCACGCACCATGATCAATGATGGGAACTTCCACCCAGCCCTGCTGAATCTCTCATGTTCGGGTGTGATGTGCCGCAGTCTGGCTGGGCACAAAATCACGAGCCACTCCAGCAGGAACAGACTTCATTTCCAAAAACTCCCACGAACGCCACGCACGGGCCTTCTCCCGGGACACACCACACCAACAGGAAATCCCTCCTCCGGAAATCCCTCCTACCGCACTTTCCCAACCAATGGGAACTCTCCGGGAGCCCCCAGGAGAGCTCCAAAGTAGCAGGCCAAGGCGGACAGCAGGGTCTAATCTCCAATTGAATGCGCATCTTAACATAACCATTATCATCTCAATGGCTGGCTGGCAGTCACCTTTCAACCAAAAATGCCAAGTGTCATTCCTACTTGGCTATGGCTCTCAGCACCCAAAAATGCAGCCCAGAGGCTGAGGTCATAGCTCTGAGGTAGAGTACATGCCCAGCATGCTTGGGGCCATGGGTTCAATTCCCAGAACTACAATTATGCCAGGCATTGGGGATTTAGCTCAGTGGCACAGGCTTGCTTAGAAAACCCACAGGTCTCAAAGCGCAGGCCCTTTGGGTGGACTGGCAATGTTACACCTCAGATCAAGCTGCTGTCAACCCGAGTCCTTCTGTGAGGGGAGGGCAGGAGGGATTTTTCACTTCTAGAGGGATTATTTTATATCTGAGGATAAGAAAGGCCACAAGGTGAGGGGCAGGGGCAAGACCTGCCTTGCAGAAGCCAGCAGGGGCTCGTTCTTCAGAGTCTGTCAAATCGCCATAGCCCTCCACTCAAAGGTGCATGTGACAAGAGCTAGATCACCGGTCAGAAAAAGAATGAGACCACAGACTATTACTGTTGGGGAAGGAACACGCACTGTCCCCCGCAGGCACGAGGTGCCAGGTGCCCTTCAGCCTCAGTCTGTCCCCAGTTGCTGGGTGAGTGAATCCCCAGGGCAGTGAATGCTGACTCCTGTGGGCTTCATGTTCTCCTTGTTTCACCACTAGGATCCCATCAGAGGAGCGTCCCGCCTCCACCATGGCCCTTGGTGGAGCTCTGCTGGCTGGTCCAGAAGCTGCTGAGGGTCCTGAACTCATCTGGTCTGAGAGCAGCCATCGTCCAGGTCTAAGCCCCTCCCAGACACTGCTGAGGAACAGACATGTTTGCTGGCTCCGTGGAGCCCCTGGAAGAAGAGCTCACAAGTGTCTGTGTGTCCCAGCAAGAACCTTTATGGGTCAGTCTTTTCTATTTTTTTTTAAATTTGTTCTAATTAGTTATATATGACAGTAGGAAACATTTTGATTCATTGTACACAAATGGAGCACAACTCTGCACTTCTCTGGTTGTACACAATGTAGAATCACACCATAGGCTAAGTCATATATGACCTAGGATTATGATGTCTGTCTCATTCCACCATCTTTCCTGCCTCATGCCCCCTCCTCCTCCCTCCTTCTCCTTTGACCAAAGTTCCTTTATTCTTCCAACACACCACCCCCTATTATGGATCAGCATCCACTTATCAGAGAGAACATTTAGCCTTTGGTTTTTGGGAGATTGGCTTACTTCACTTAGCATGATATTCTCCAAGTCCATATAATTACCTGCAAATGCCATGATTTTATTCTCTTTTAATGCTCAGTAATACTCTATTGTGTATATATATACTACAGTTTCTTTATCCATTCATCTACTGAAGAGCATCTAGGTTGGTTCCACAGTTTAGCTATTGTGAATTGTGCTGCTATGAACATTGATATGGCTGATTCACTATAGTATGCTAATTTTAAGTTCTTTGGATATAAACCAAGGAGTGGGATAGCTGGGTCAAATGGGAGTTCCATTCCAAGTTTTTCAAGGAATTTCTGTACTTCTTTCCAGAGCAGTTGCACCAATTTGAAGCCCCACCAGCAATGTATGAGTGTACCTTTACCCCCACATCCTCGCCAACACTTATTATTGCTTATATTCTTGATAATTGCCATTCTGACTGGAGTGAAATGAAATCTTAGAGTAGTTTTTATTTGCATATCTCAAATTATTAGAGAAGCTGAATATTTGTTGATCAATTGTGTGTCGTCTTCTGAGAAGTTCAGTTCCTTAGCACATTTATTGATTGAGATATTTATTTTATTGATGTTAAGTTTTTTGAGTTCTTTATATATCCTGGAGATTAGTGCTTTATCTGATGTGCATGTGGTAAAAATCTTCTCCCACTTTGTAGGCTCTCTCTTCACATCATTGCTTCTTTTGCCGAGAAGAAAATTTTTAGTTTGAGTCCATCCCATTTATTGATTCTTGATTTTTTTTCTTGCACTTTAGGGATCTTGTTCAGGAAGTTGGAGCCTAATCCAACACGATGAAGACTTAGGCCTACTTTTTCTTCTATTAGGTGCAGGGTCTCTGGACTAATTCTTAGGTCCTTGATCCACTTTGAGTTTTGTGCATGGTGAGAGATAGGAGCTTAATTTCATTTTGCTGCATATGGATTTCCAGTTTTCCTAGCACCATTTGTTGAAGAGGCTATCTTTTATCCAGTGTAAGTTTTTGGCACCTTTGTCTAGTACGAGATAACTGTATTTATGTGGGTCTGTCTCTGCATCTTCTATTCTGTACCACTGGTCTAATGTCTATTTACCAAGCCGTTTTTTTGTTTGTTTCTTTGTTTGTTTTTTACTTTTACTTTGTACTGTACTTTAAGGTCTGGTATTTGTGATGCCTCCTGCTTCACTCTTCTTGCAAAGGATTGCTTTGGCTATTCTGAGTTTCATTTTTCCAAATGAATCTCATGATTGCTTTTTCTATTTCTATGAGCAATGTTGTTGGGATTTTAATTGTAATTGCATTAAATATGTATAATGCTTTTGCTAGTATGGCTATTTTGACAATATTAATTCTTCTTATCCAAGAACGTGGGAGATCTTTCCATCTTTTAAGATCTTCTTCAATGTCTTTCTTTAAATAATTTGTATATCTCAAATTATTAGAGAAGTTGAAATTTTTTTCATATATTTATTGATCAATTGTCCCTTAGCACATTTATTGATTGAAGTATTTATTTTATTGATGTTAAGTTTTTTTGAGTTCTTTATATATCCTGGAGATTAGAGCTTTATTTGTTGATCAACTGTGTATTTTCTGTTGTTTTCAATGTAAAGGTCTTTTTACCTCTTTTGTTAGATTGATTCCCAAGGGTTTTGTTTTGTTTTGTTTTGAGGTTATTATGAATGGTGGAGTTTTCCTAATTTCTCTTTCGGACGGTTCATCACTGATGCATAAAAATGCATTTGATTTATGGGGATGGATCAGTCTTTAGGAAACTGATGTCAGAAATTCAAATTGAGAAATTCGACCAGGGAGAGTGGGAGCTGCATTTTTTATTTTTGTAAAACAATGTCTTGCCACATTTTAGACTATTAGACTTGGGGACCAGCAGCTTTCATCTTGGAATGCATAAAGAAACCCAGTTCTGTCAAGTATATCAACAGGTAAGCTGTTTACAAAGGAAATTTTAACTTTAGGGGAAAAATTCCCAATTTTGAAACATCTTATTGATAGTATACAGGCTGAATTGTGACCAAACCAAGAATTCAGGTCCCTCCTGTTCCAGATAACCACCCCTACATCTTTAAGATCCAATGGACCATTTTAATAAGCACTCTACAAAAAAAAAATGGCAGATTACTGCTACAACTCCTAAAATAGTCCACCAGGATGCACCAGCTCAGAAGTAAGTGCACAAAATACCCACCTCAGTTCCCGGAGGCACCCAGGACCCCAGGGGAGAAGGACACTCCACTGTACTGGGAGGTGTTCCGACACAGGCACAGAAACTGCGTTTGACCTTCCTATTCCAGATAACCATCCCTACATCTTCAAGATCCAATGAACCATTTTAGTAAGCACTCTACAAAAAAAAAATGGACTGTCTTGTGCCCTCTGCTGAAGTGGGGCTTCCCACCCCTTGCACATAAAAGCCACTGCCTTAGAGAAGAGGTAGGTACCCTCTTGGTTGGCAGGTGCCCTTCAGGAGACCTCTCCCAGTGAGGAAGGGTGTCATTTCCCAGCTCCTGCAGATGGACAAGGGGCAAGGAGGAGGCAAGCACGGGGCCCCTGGCCACTTCTGCTCTATCAGAAGTGGGCATAGCTGCCAAGGTTCAGGAAGGGGCCAGAAGGAAGCAGAGATGCTGCTTGTCCCTAAGGAGGTCAAGGTCTTAGACAAATAATCATGATCAAGGCCACCAACCCACGTCATGAACCACGGACTTTTGATAATTTTATTGAGAGAGCATTAACTGGCTGTACACGTCACTCATTTGAAGTGCCGAATGGTTTTCAGTAGGTCTACAGAACTGTGTGACCATCACCGTCAACTCCAGAACATTTCACCACTGCAGAAAGGAGCCCCATTCCCATGGGCACCAGTCCTCACCTCCCATCCGCCACCTGAGACCACCATCATCTCCTGCTCTGGACGTCTCCTGGAGGGGGCCACCTGCACATGCAGCTCTTCCACAGCGCAAGGCCTCCTGGGCTGGTCCCCTCCCGCAGCCAGGTAACATTCCACTCACTGATAGGCCTCATGCGTCCCCGATTTCTCGGCTGATGAACATGGGGCTGCCCACACACCTCAGAGACTGTGAACAGCACAGCTGCATCTGCATTCAGGTGTTGGTGTGAACACAGGCGTCATCAGGAGTGACTGGTGGGTGACGTGCTGACTCTTTAAGGTATTCAGTAAATGCCACTTCACACTCCTACTAGTAATGTATAGGGTTTAAATTCATTCAAACTCCCCCAATGCTTGTTATTGTCAGTTTTTTAAAGATTACTGCAAGCACCCTAGTGGGTGAGAAGTGGTATCTCTGTGTGGTTTTGACTTTGGTTCTCTAACAGCTGCCGAGTTAGGCATGTTTTAAAAGCCTATTGGCCATCTGCATGTCTTCCTTGGAGAAATACTACTTAATCTTTGTCAGTTTTTTTAAAAAGCAGTTTTAGAATCAACGAAAGATGGAGCAGAAGATACAGTAAATTCCAGTATGCCCTAACATCCCCTGTTCCCTTCCTCCCTGATTGACATAATTAACAAGCCAACACTAACATATTAACTGCAGTCCCCGGTGACATTAAGGTTTGGTGCTGCACAGTTCGTGGTCTGACAGATGTGTGACAATGTGTGTCCACCACACAGTGTCATGCATGGCAGGTTCACTGCCTTAAATCCTCTGTTCCTATCATCCCCGCCCTGGTGACCACCCGTCCCTCTCCTGGCTCCTTTTCCTTTGCCAGGGTGCTGTGTAATGACCACACAGAGTGACTCCTCTCCACTGTGGGCATAGCAGAGTTTGCCACTTGCCCACAGGGGTTAGTTGCTCCAAGTTTTAATAACAGTGAATAACTATGCAGGTTTGCAGATGTGATCTGAAGTGCATGTGGGAGATACTCAGAGGACAGACGGCCTAGTTCAGAAGAGGCTGGAGAGGCTGTGCCACTGCACGGCCACCAGCGGCAGGGAGCCTGTTGCTCTGCTCTGTACCACCTCCTCATCAGGTGACTGGGGGCCCTCCATGTGCCTATGGGCACCGGGGAATGTCCTTCAGCAGGAGACTCCTGAGGGCTGGGCCCACTTTTCACTAGTTGTTTTTGCTACTGAGTGGATTAAGTTTCTGCCAGGTGATATGGAAGGACCTTCCCCCAGTTGGGCCTACAGCCTGTCAGTTCATTTCTGAACACTATTCCTCACCAAGCAGGAGTTTTCTTGTTGTTTTTGTTTGTTTGTCTTAATGAGGTCTGAGTTACCAAACTCATCCCATGGATAGTGCTTTGCTGCTGTATCTTGCCGCAGTCTGGCTGGGCACAAAATCACGAGCCACTCAAGCAGGAACAAACTTTATTTTTGAAACTGCCGCTAATGCCCCGTATGCTCCCGGGAAGATTGCCGATCGACCCACGCGGCCTTCTCCCTGACCCCAACAGGAAGTCCCTCCTCCGGAATTCCTTCCTACCGCACTTCCCCAACCAATGGAAACTCTCCAGGAGTCCCATAGCAGGCCGAGGTGGACAGCAGGAGTCCAATATCCATATGAATGCAGATCTTAACATAATCATATCATCTCAATGGCTAGCTGGCATCACCTTTCAACCCAAAATGCCATGCATCATATTACTTGGCTGTGGCTCTTAGCAGTATCTGAAATGCCACACCATGCCCAGGTCATCTGGTCACTCTTCTCTCTAAGCATCCAGAAGTTCCATGGTTTGCATTTTACGTTGAGGTCTATGCTCCATTTGGTTTAGTTTTGATGAAAGGCTTACTGTCTTTCTCTAGGCCATTTTTGTGAGTGTGGACATCCACTTATTCCAACAACACTTTTGAAAAGACCATCTTCTTGCCATGAATTGTACCTGCAGGGTGCCCCTGGGCTCGGCTCTGGTGACCCCCTTGTCCACTCACTAGCCACGCTGACTGGGTGGCTGCAGCATCTGGGCATGCTGTCCTCCAGCTCTGCACTTCTCCACACCGTGCTGCCTTCCCTTACAGACTGCATCCCTGTGTCAATACCACAAAATAACTCCCTGGGATTCTGAGTGCAGCTTCTTACCTTGTATGAGAGTGACATTTTAACAACGCTGAGTCTTCCTATACGTGAATGAGGAATATCCATCCACTAACTCTGATTCTGATCACTTTAATCAGAGCTTTGCAATTTCTGCTTATGGATCTTGTATACCTAAGAATTTCTTTTACTGATTGGAGTTGATTTTATGCTGTATCTTTAGTTTTAAACTTCAGAATTTTGTTGCTGGTGTACTGTGAATTTCCATATAGTAACCTGCAACTGGCAACCCTGCAGCATGTGCTGGCTGAGTGCAGGGGAACTGTCCTGGCCTTTGTGTCTCTACATAGACAATGATGTCATCTGACAAAGAGACAGGGTTCTTCCTTCCTCTGTAGTCCTTGAGCCTTGCCTTACCTGACCATGTTGGCCAGGACCAGGGTGATGAACACGGGTGCTCTGGCTCTGTTGTTGGACAGGATGCCCAGTGTCTGGACCCGAAGCGTCAGATTGGCTGTGCATTTTGTAGGCATTCCTCATCGATACCAGCAAGTTTCCCTCTAAGCCCAGTTTGCAGCGGATTTTTACCTGAATGATATCAGATTTTGTCGAATGTTTTTTTCATGCAGCTATCGATAGGATCACTTTCCTCTTCTGTAGCCTATTGATGTGATGACCTTAATGGATTTTCAGATTTTGAGCCAGCACTGAATACTCAGGATAGCTCAAGTTGGTCCTGCTATACAACTCTTTTTTTTTCCACATTGTTAGATTTGAGTCGCTCATAACTTGTTGAAAACTTCCATGCCTATGTTCATGAGATGTTAGTCTGCAGTGTCTCATTCTGGTAATGCCTCTGGTTTTGGTGTAAGGGTGCTGCTGGCCTCAGAATAAGTTTAGGCACTCTGCCCTCTGCTCCGCCTTCTGGAAGAGCCTGAAGAGCACAGGAGTCATTTCACTCCTCAAATGCCTGGCTCAGCTCACCAGTGAACCCATGTGGGCTGTGCTCACCGTGGGGAGTGTTGTTATTACCTCAGTTTACTTAACAGATGTGGGCCTGTGCAGATTGCTTCTTCTTCTGAGTGTTGACAGGTTCTCTTCCATGGAGTCCTCTGTTTCATCTGGGTCGTCAAGTCTGTGGTCACAGAGTCGGTCAAAGTATCTTCTGCTCTCTCTCCTGTCCGAGAGATCGATAACAGTGATCCTTCTTTCATTTCTGCTACTGGTGCCTGGTGTCTTCTCTCCTTCATTCTTGGATAGTGCAGCTGGAGGAATCTTTTTAAAAAATATTTTCAAAGAATAAGCTTTGGCTTCATTGATTTCCTATTTTGGGTTTCACTGATTTCTCTCATGATGCATATTATTTATTTTCTTCTGCTTATTTTGAATTTGATTTTTATCTTCTTTCTCTAATTACCTAAGGTGGAACTTTAGATTGTTTTAGATCTTTCTTCTTTTCTGATATATGCATTTACTGCAATATAAATTTCCTGTAATCAATGCTCTTTGGAAATCTCACAGATTTGGTAATTTGTACTGTGATTTTAATTTAGTTAAAATATTTTTGAATGTGTCTTAGGCTTTTTGTTTGACTCATGTACCATCTAGAAGTATGCTGCTTGACATGCATGCATTTGTGGGTTTTCTGGCTACCTTTCTGTTGCTGTTTCTAGGTTAATTCCCTCCTGGTCTGGGAGCAGTCACTGCAGGCTTCTGTTCTTTGGTTCATCAGACCGTGTGCCTGTTGTGCTGACACTCCTGAGCTTAAGACCGGTACTTGCCCCACTGGACTGAACAGACCTGTCAACACACACAAAACAGGCTGATGCTCTCTTGGCACTTCAAATATTTCAGCCCACTCTTCTCCTGCTTGCATGGTCTTAAAGAGTAGACTTTTCTAATTACCATCTTTACTCCTCTGTAGGAGGAGGTCCTTGTCTTCTTTCTCCCCTGCGTTCCCACTGCCTGTATCAAGCCTTGGCGATGATCCCACAGTTCTTGGCTCCTCGGTTCCACCTGCTTTCGCTCTTTCTTGTCTTTGATTTTCTGCTTGTGATGTTCAAGTTCCCTGACTGTTTCCTTGGCCCTAACCAGTGTGCTAATGAGGCCCCTGAAGACATTCTTTGTTTCTGGTGGAGGGAGGCTGGTTCTACTATATCCTTTGAATTTTTTCTTAGGCCTACTTTCTGCTTGTGTTCCCCATATGTTCTTGCACTTGTCCACTTTTCAGAGACCTTGACAGTTCTGAACTGATCATCCTAAAGTCTCGCCACATCTGTGCCTGCCTCTGACACTTGGTTTGTTACTCAGACCACCTTTCTGCCCCTCGGTGAGCCTCAGAGCTTTTCTCCACGTGCAGAGGCTGAAGAGTGGGTGGAGGGCCTGGGTGGAGTGGGTCTCAGCTGCAGGGCCTTGTGGGTCCAGGGAGTCAGACTGTGTTGAACGCTGCAGCTGCGGATTCCAGGGGCATCATCCCTCTCCACCCCTGCTGTTGTGTCTCCTGTTCCCTTCATTTTCCCTAGAGATTCCTCCCCTAAGCAGGTCTGAACCTTGCAGTGACCCCCTTCAGCTCTAATTCTTGTCACTGGACGAGGAGCCCCTCTGATGTGGTGGTCAGGCCTATGGGGAGGGGACCCCTCCCATAATGCTGTGATGGGGTCTCAGTCTGGTAATGAGCCCACACTCCTGGCCATGCCTCCCGGTGCGAGCCCAGCAGGGTGTAACCAGGTACACCTCGCCCCTTTGCTTGGTGCTTCTCAACCCAGGTCTCTCTCTGGTGGAACAGGCCTAGTTAGGAACAGAAGGCTCTGAGCACGTTCTGAAATGGTTACTTTCCCCACTCTCGGGAGAAACATGAAGGGAATTTTCTCTGATCTTCTTAAGAACCTGGTGGGGCTGCTAAAGGTGGAGAGAGCCCCCAGTTTTCTCTCACATTAGCCCATGCTCCAGGTCGGGCACCTTGTCAATCACAGTTCACGGCCCTGCCAGCTGCTGTCCCCCGTGGTTTGGGTGTCCACTCTTGCCCCTCCAGGGGAGAACAGCAACTTGCCCTGCCACTGCACGTCTCTGACAGAACTAAGAACTGCTGCCTTTCTCAGCTGGACTGGACTTCTCTTAGCAGGATGGTAGCCTGCCTCCAGCCCCTGCACCGGGCCGGACGCCCACTGGCCTCCTTTCCTTGGGATCAGGATCATCCTGGAGTCAGGGAGCTCTTGGCTTCCAGGTGCAGGCTCCCACCAGACACTTACTGGAAATGCTTCTCCGCTCTTTAGGCGACTTACTCCCTGATTGGGGCCTTGGAAGCATAGAAGTTGGTGATTTGATAAGGCCTGGTCGTCTAAATGTGTCACAGAGGGAGGACACAGGGCACGTGTCCTAGCTCACAAGGAGAAAGCTTTTTCTGATTAAACAGACAGTATGTGTTTTCGTGTAAGGCTTTCTGGTAATATCCTGACAAAGTCTAATCCCACATGTTTACTTGAGCCGTAAAGCCGCCACGTTCTCCTCTCCTCACAGAAGAAACAAGTCCAAGTTCAAACACAGTAGCACAGCCCTGGTTTTGAGTGGCGCAGCTGGAAAAGCACCCCCTCTGCAGGGAGCCGCTGTGCACAACTGAAAGGCCAGCACCCACTGACCTCAGCACAACTGACCTCGGGGCTTTCCTGATTCTATGTGTGACAGTGGTGTCACCCAAGGAGGCTATGCAGACTGGCTGTCGGCAGAGCTGCCGGCTCCTGGCAGCAAGCTCGGCTATGCGGGTCCTGGGGGTGTCCTTGCTTAGGTCAGTCAGCAGGACGAAGTGGAGAGAACGAAGGTGAACACAGGCTCTCACGCCAGCCAGCGCTCGCCCCACGTCCTGGCCGAGCCACGTGTGGCTCTGTGCCACCAGAACAGAGCCTTGGGTTTGTTATGTTCATGACTTGATGACCATGGGCTCCACACACCTGGAGTCTAAACAGTGCTGATGATCCACTCTCCGTCCCACAGCCCCAGAGTCAGCACAGAGATCAGGACTCCCTGGAGCACTCAGCCCCGGGACCTGGCTGTCTACCCACGGCTCTGCTGTAGCCACACTGTGGCCCTGGACGGGGAGGGAGCAGCATCACGCCCAGCATCACTTCCCCACAGACACACCGGAAATGAGGAGCCTTGGGAATACCAAGGAGACAGCCAGGACGTGATGAGCTTTGAAGATGTATCATGTTTGTTTGTAATACAATTAATTTTAAATTCATATCGTTTGATTTTTAAATTGGCATGGAAAATTCCTGAAGGCTTAACAACTGCTTCTCATAAGCCAGTGTGAACCTGCTCTCACACCCAATGGCTTGGTCTACTCTTCAAACCTGCAGGAGTGTGTTAGTCAAGGCTCTCCCGAGACACAGAGTCAATGAGATCAATACAATGTTATATACAGAGAGAAAAAAGGATAAGGAGTTGGTTCGTGCAACATGGAGGCCAACAGGCCCTGAGATCTTCAGGGCAAGTCGGCAGGTTGGAGACCTGGGGCTCCAGTCTCAGGCTGGGGACCTGGGAGAGCTGGGAAGTGGGTACCAATCTCGAGGTTGGGGACCCAGACAGCCAACGTCCTGGTTCCAAGGCTCTCAGGCAGCAGGGACTGCCTCTGCTGGGGACAGCTGCCTGCTGGTCTACTCAGGCCATCAGCCGAGTGGGCAACCCTAGGGAAGCTGGTCAGCTCTGCTCATTTGTAGGTTCTAACATGCATCTCATCTAGGAAGGCCCCTGAGGTACCCCAGAATGGAGCTTGACCACGCGTCTGGGCACCTGCCACCCAGCCGAGTTGGGGACTGCGGGCCCAGCACACTGGGCATCATGGTCACAGGACAAGAGCACCTCTCTGTTGGAAGTATTCCAGATCCCTCTGGACTCTCTAAGGCAGTAAATGACTTATTTCAGTGGTGACTGTGAAGTGAAGCTACTCAGGCATTTGAATTTGTAAAGTTTCCAAAATCTAGGACCTATTCACAATTAAGGAGAAAAAAACCCCTCAATTTAAGATGATTTTGCATTTGGATGTTAAAACAACACTGCACCATAGGATCTGAATCTTTCCTCTCATTTCAATTGAATCATAAGCTATCACATCCACATCTCTCCTACAACTAGCTGATTGACGCACAGGAGCCTGAACTTCGTGAGGCTGTATCAACCCTTACCTAACCGTATCTAACCCTTACCAAGCAGTTCCTCTTTCTCAGAGTCAAAAGAGTAAAAGCAGCCTACTTATTCTCAAAATCCCTCAGACCCACCTTTGCTCTGAAACTGGAGTAGGCCTCAGGCCAGGCTCATTCCCATGGCTGAGGAGAGCACACTGCACAGAGAGCTGAGGCTGGAGCACTCCTGCTGCCCACAGAGGTGGACACTGACCAGTGGCCATGAGGGACCCAGCCAGGCAGCAGCGGGGACACTACCTCCACCAGCAGCCTATTCCATTTCCGCATCTGTAGCACCGAGGTGGCAGACAACCCAAATTTGACTGGCCCTGTTCAGGAGAAACCGCCTGAGGGTCGCAGCCTCTGCAGCAGTGCACAGCCGATGAGGCGGGGGGAGCGCTGGCCACCTGCAGAGCCGTCCACCTGCAGCAGCAGCAGCAAGGGCCAGGCAGCAAGGACTCCATGGTGGCCTGCCTCTCTGGCGGAGACCTGTGCTCTGCAGGCAGACACTGAGAAAGGCAGCAAGACCTCACAGGGGCTCAGCACAGACAGTACCTTCCGGAACAGAGAGGCGGGAGCGAGAGTCCAGCCAGGTCTGAGGACTCTGTCAGAGCAGAAACAGAGGAATCAAAGTCACCTGGCTGGGGCTGTTATTGGGTAGATGTGGCATAGCAGGTGCTGAGCCAGCCCGCTGCTACCCAAGCTCCTATCATCCTGTTCAGCGCCCCCAGGGGAGCTGGCTGGATTTCAGCCGTGGGTCTCAACAGACCTCTCTGATCCACACTCCACAGTCCAGGAGACACGCTTGTTCCCGTGACCTTCGACGACTACAGGACGATTACACAAACACTTGCAGAAAGCATCCTTGCAGCCTGGATGGACTGAGAAGGTCAATTCAAGCACAAAATAGGATGAGCCGTTTACCCAGAAACTCACCTCAGGAGTTGTTCTAACATGGAAGTGTCCCGACACAAGTACTTAGAAGGTCACTGTAGTCATGATTTCCTGGAGAGCTGTTCACAGTGGCACCACGGTACCTGTGCTGTTCAGGTCCAGACGCAGCACTGGCTCCAGCAGCTCCCTCCCAGGAGGCTCCACTGGAGGTTCTACAGAGCTCAGTCCCACAGCCCCAGGACGGTCTCAGCCCAGCGCAAAGCCTGCTGCCACACCAACAGTGGCTACTGCGAGGCGGCACAAGGATGGTGGCCAGCTCCACTCTAAGTGTGTGATCAGATCAGCTTATTTGTGAAAATGTCATTGCAATGGCAGAGGTGGGCCAAGGCCTCCGGGGAGCTACGGTCTCCACTGAGATGGGCTGAGAGCAGGGAGTGGTGTCCCCACGTCTGAGGCGATGCAGCACCTACAGCTCAGGGCAGACCTGGTGGGGACAGTGCAGCAGATACACAGCCCGCTGCCCACACCCATCTCAGGACTGGGAAGAGAGAAGGGCCGGCAATGAGCCACTGCCTGAGGGCTATAGCCATCTGGGAGCTCAGAAGCCGTCCTCAGAGAAGGGTCTGTCCCAGTGCATAGCGGCCAGACTCCACCAAAGGAAACTCAGGCTCGTCGGCACCCGTCCACAGGAGGGGACACATGGTCCTCGGGAAGGAGGGGAAGAGGTGAGAGAGTACGTGGGAGCACAGTCAAAAAGCCTGGGCCCATGGGGCAGGGAGGGGCTGACCTCCTGAGGCAGAGGCCCGGGGACAGGCCAAGACCTGGCAAGCCTCCAGCTCGCATCGCATCTGGTTCAAAGGAACACCTGCACTTTGAGATGTTACCAGAATGTTAGAGGTGACCGTCTTTGATTCATCATGGGCTCCGAATAAAAGGTAGGGTCAAGGAGACCGTGTGCATGGGGACTCGGGAGGGCTCCTGGGCAGGGAGAGAGGCGGGAGGACCAGCACAGGAAGCAGGGCACTCAAGAGCACAGAGTCAGGCGGGGTTTCCACTGGGGCATGGACCAGTGTCAAGTGCATCTAGACCCAGGCCACACACTTCCACATTAAGTGAGTCCTGAGCACACCGGATGGGCCTGGACTGACCGCCATGATGTCCCCCACATCCTCCACAGCCTGGCTGTGGGGGAGTCCCCGCCTCCCTCAGGCAAGGCCAGTCTGCTTCCTGGGAACAGCCCAGACTTCCCACTGGTGCTGCAGACCCCCATCACGGCCTCCACTTGCTGCCTGAGGTCAGGAGAAGTACACTTCCCACTGAATAGGGAGACAGAGGGCTCTTATGAGAGATCTGCGGGGACGCTGGGCCGGGCTGTCACATGCACCGAGTGAGAGCGCCCTGTGGGCACTGAGCGGCTGATCCCTTATGTAACATGTCGTGAATTGCTAACGTTCTTAAATGACGTTAGGATCTTGAAATAATATTAAATTGTCTTAATAAGTGAGGAATTTCTGGTTGCCAAGGCAAGTTCTAAATGAATTAAAATTCACAAAATTTAAAACCTCAGATTTTACTGTCTGAATTTCCTTTTTTGTAAAGTTCTAATTAAGATGATAGCATTAGTGTGGTTATTCCTTGCTTACAGGATGTTAAGGATAATTATAGTTTAATGCTTACTTTACTATCATCTAACGACATGGGTATTTTGTAATGTGAAAATACACAAATAGCTACAACGAAACTAGGGAAGAAAAGGCGCACATAAGCACACACGTACGTGTGTGACACAGGTAGGGGATGATCCCAGTGCACAGCGCTGGGTGTGCTGCGTGCCAGGCGAGCGCCCTCGCTGGGTGGCTGACCCTTGCTTATCAAGTGTGCCTCACCTCAGAGGACCGCTGTGAAGCCTGCTCTCCAGCCCTGCGGCTGGAAGGCAGTGCGCTCAGGCTCCTGTTGTCCTCAGGTGCCATCCCTCTGAGATGGTCCCGTGGCCACTCCTCACCAGGATCAGGCCAGGGTGAGCGGGGAATGTCACCACACAGGTGCTGCCACAGGGGCACCTCTGGGGTGGAGACAGCACATGCAAGCACTGGCACCAGACTCCTTCAGGCACTGCCCACGCAGCTGGAGAGGTAGAGGGAGCCTGCTGCTGGCTGCCCGCCGGGTGACCATGGCTGCTCCATCCCCTCGGGGGCTGTTACTGACTGCACAGTAACTGGGGCTCTCTAGCTTGCTCCTCAGGGAGCGTGACAACAGCAGAAGGTGGCCCTTCCCCGGAAAGGAGGAGCAGCCAGCACAGGTGGGTGATCAGCAAGGCCAGGCTGCTCCAGGAAGGGCTGGTGCAGAGCCCGCACTCCCAGCAGGGTGACAGACGCCTTTCTTCTGAACAGGGCGCTGACCACAGCCTGCAGCAGTAAGAACACAAGCCTTGAAAGAGACCAAAGTGCAACAGTGGTCCAGTCTGTGCTTGAACACTGCCCTGGCTGCTCTGCCACTGGGACTTGTAAGATGGACACGTTTCTTCCTCTGCCTCTCTCCCTGCTCCTCCCTGATCTCTCCCCCTCCCCAATCTCAGGGGAAACAGGATCACTTTCTCCCCATCCTAGGCAGAGTTATCTGTCCTGGGCACACACCCACCACAGGAGCCAGGTAATCAGACTTTGGGGATGGCACCAGAAGACCTCAGAAACGACCATCTCCCAAGTAAACAGTGGATCACAACTCAACGGAGCCCACGTGGAATGTAGGCTTTGAGTCACCTCTTGAAAGCCCCCCGTTCCTGCCGATGGCAGAATCACAGCCTCTGGGCCTGGAGACCCCGTGTTTCTCCCTTGTTAGCGAAGACATAAACCTTTTTCCTTTTTCTCAAAATCCTGTCCTTGTTATTGGGTTGGCATCAGGAACAAGAACTGAGCTTTCAGCAACAAAATGTTCTACTCGGCATGTCAGGTGAGGGAGGACCCATGTGAGGACCCTCCCCTTCCATCTGTGTCTAACTTACCCCTTTGCCTCAACTTTGCAACTTACGATGAAATTCACAGGCATCTTGTTCCAAGTAATGCCTTGGAATTCAGCAAAAATATCCCCTGGAAAATTTGAATGTAGATGGTAAGATAATGAGTTATATAATTAGAATTTAAAGGAACACTTTTCAAACCCTAACCTTAGGGATGTCATTAGTGTCAGCATCTAGATCGTGCTCCTTTTAGCCGCTGTTCACCTCCCACCCACCAGCCTTGCCACGGAGGGTCGCGCTGTCCTGACTCCTGCGGGTCCTCCTTAGTCAAGCTGCCATAACCACGGCCATGTCCGCGTTGTGGCTCTTCTGTGTCCTCTGGCAGAGACAACAATCCCTGGCCCTGCAGGACACTGACCCGCTTCAGACCCTGGTGAGCTGTGGACAGACATCCAGTCTACACCGCAACCCCTCTGGGCAAGCCGCTTGCTCTGCTGCCTGCCTCCTTCAGGGAGTGAGGCGAAGCCATCATTCATGGAACTGGCGTTTCTAACAACTTGACAATCAGGTTTTTACAGTGAAAACAGATTCACACTTATTATTTAGTTTAAAATAAAACCAAACTGCATGTGGACAACCACTTGCCCTTCATCCTACCAGACCACACACCTTCCACAAAGAGCTTGCACCTGTGACCCCAGCTCATGCCCTGACACCGGGGGCTGGGACCAGCCCAGTTCCCCAGAGTATCACCCTGGAGTTCAACCCACTGAAAGGTCTGCAGGGTAGCAGCCGTCCCGCAGGGAGGCCCACATGTGGACACACTCAGTGCTCTCTGTTCCGCCAGCCTGTCCCTGTGCAGGCACAAAGCCCTACCTTCAGGTTCTCCAAAGTCATCCCACAACTCAGAACAAGGCTTCCAGCCAATTCTAAACCTCAGGCTGCAGACTCACCCTCTGGAAGCATTTCTAACAGGACAGAGCCGTCCGCCAGGCCTGGGCCCCGCCCTCACCAGCCAAGACATTAAGTGAAAAGCACCAGCCAAGCAAGAGCAACCAGGCATACACACAGTGCCACGCCAACACCACGCCAGCATCACGCCAACGCCACACCGAGGCTACGCCAAGGCCACGCCAACACCATGCAAACACCACGCCAACACCATGCCAACACCATGCCAACGCCACGCCAACTCCATGCCAATACCACGCCAACGCCAAGCCAACGCCACTCCAACGCCACGCCAACGCCAAGCCAACGCCACTCCAACGCCACGCCACGCCAACGCCACGCCAACGCCACTCTTCTCTCTGGGATACCTGGCTTCCTTTCCAACTAACTATTTAGAGATATATAAGCAAGTTCTCAGGAAATGAGGAAATGCCACCATTCAGTATATTCCCTATCAATCTCAGGTCATGTGCAATGTCCCCCGAACCTGTGATCTCAAAGTTGTGATGGCCAAGTCCTGCCCTTTTCACTGGGGGTGGATCACATCCATGGAGATACTGACTTGTTGCTGCATCACCTGCAGCACCAATATTTGAAGAGCCACACATCGAAGCACACACTCTTAAGCTTTATGTAGCCACAGGAAGTCACGTGGAGCCACCCGTGCTCCCTCTGCAGCTGGTCACAGCAAGACCTCGCAGAGGCCAGTGGAGGACGTGCTGCCTGGAGGCAGCCCCTGCAGCTGTGCTCAGCTCTCCCCTCACAGCCTCCTCCACCAGTGCTGCTCCTGCTCAAAGCTGCGCGAGGTCCCTCCAGTGCCCATGCCCTGCTGCAAGAGCTTAAGGCCTGCGGAAGCGCTGTAAGATTCCACATGTCAGAGCCAGAGTCAGGCCTGGAGACGGTGGAATGCAGAGGCCCCACTCAGCAGCCCTGCTTAGTCTTCGTCGTCACTGCCACCTGAGGATGTGCTCTCAAGTTTAATTCCAGTCACTGTGATAATTATGGCCAGGGCAATGCCTGTGAAACACCATTCCAAAAATAAGGCAAGTTAGCAGCTGCAGCTTCCCTCCCCTCGAGACAGGGAAACCAGACTCCCCATGTAAAGAACAACTTCACTCCTGGTCTCACCCAAGGGAGACACCAGAAGGGACTGGAGGCAGGGGCCACATGGTCCTCACGGCCAGCTCTCCTGTGTGGTTCACCATAGCCGAAGACAGAAGAGTCAACACCCATCAGCAGGTGAGAGGGCAAACCAGAGGGGCAGGTGCCTCAGGAACTCCTCAGTCCTGACGTGCACTCTCAGGTAGGGGAACCCTGGACACCCCACATCGAGCCAGCCAGACGCGACACACGACTCTTGTGATTCCGCTTGGCGAGCTGAGAGCATGCAGAGACAGCCGAGTGCAGCGGACGATGGGAGCACAGCAGGCTGCAGGTGGGCAGGTTCTGTGGGAGACGAGACAGGAACCCAGAGGTGACGCACTCACAACACAGCCCACCCACGTCACACCCCAAACTGCCACTTAGGAATGGCTAGGACGGCAAATTGTGTTACATATGTCTACTACAATGATCATTTTAAAAATTATGTGTATTTTGGGCTGGGGTTGCTGCTCAGTGGTAGAGTGCTCGCCTAGCATGTCCGAGGCCCTGCTTTTGATCCTCAGCACCACATATAAATAGAGGTACTGTGTGCAACTGCAACTAAAAAATAAATATTCAAAAAAATAATGTGTATTTTCATGTACATAGTTTCCTCCACTAACAATAAACCACACTAACTAGAGGTCACCAGCCTACGCCTTGTTGGAAGTCACTTCCATGCTGGGCTGGCTCAGCAGCAAAGAACCTGCCTCACATGCACGAGACCTGGGTTTCGACCCCAGCACCATGAAGAATGCATAAATGACTTGCTCACTTCTTCTAGAAGAAAGTACACATCTGAATGACAAAGGCTTCTGGAAGATGAACAGAGCTAGATAGGCAAGGGTGAGAGACTCGACATCTCCACTGCTGATGCTGACGATATAAAATGGTCGTTTGAGGATATCAGCATTTGAAAGTTAAGGATTTATCTTTCAGAAACAACTGTAAGCAGAGAGATGTTCCCTGCTGCCCTGCTTAAAACAGCACCACATGGAAATGATCCCAGTGCCCACCAACAGTGTGACCCAGCTAAACAAGGGAGGCTTAGGCGGATGACTGGAAACAAGGTCGTCCTGAGCATCATGGAGGGCTGAGGATGAAGTGCCGTTTTCCAACTCTAGAGTCCAAAAGCTCTTAACTGCTATGAGTCCAGAACAACAGCCTTTAGCCCGACCTCCACGGCCAACAGAAAACCTGGGTTTCTCCGGTTCCACTTTCAGAGTCTTCTGCCATGGAGAAGGTGGGGAGGCCCCTGGAGGCCCCTACTTACCCCTCAACACTGTCCTGGTTCCAAAGCCCTGAGGCTGGGGCATCCACTCAGTCTGGGGTCAGAACTCTTCCCCAGGTGGGCTGAGGGCACCATCCTCCTCACCGCATGGTCAGCACATCACACCCACATGCCTGGAATCTGGCCCCTATTCCCAAAGTCCCTTCCTGAGGCTAGACGAAAGCCTGTTTCCTCCTCTTCCAAGTGACTCTGATCCTTCAAGCAAGCCCTCTCTCTGCATCTTCGGCAAGCCATCTGAGCTCTCCCCAAGCTATAAGCTAGGACGTCTGAATGGCAGTGCAGCTTCTGCATCCACCTGAGCATCTCTAGAGCAACAGGTTGCAGAGAGGCTGCAGGGAACAGAAAAGAAGGTGGGACACATAGAAAGAGAAAACCCCAGTTCATACTTTCACTGCCTGCTCATTGTAAGGTGTAAGAAGTGGCAAAGAAGATTGCAGAACAACCATGTACACGATAACCCTGTTTCCATTTAAATAATGTTTAAATGCACTAAACATTATGAGGGCACTAAAACAGTGGGAAAGCAAAACCAACTCAGCAAAGACTCCCTCTTGGGCAGACCAAAAAGGACTTCTCTTGCCTGTGTCTCTGGTTTCTGAGGTGTTTGGATTTCTACAAGCACATTTGTTAGATCTGTAAACAATGTGTGCACACCACGTGCACACGGGGAGAGCAGTGTGCATGCTGCGAGCTCTACAGCTGCTGTGTGTGCACAGAGTCCTGTTCAGGTCTGCACAGCACAGGAAACACAGCTGGCTAGGAACGGGCCTGGCAAGACACACTGGCCCTGTGCCCTCTGCACAGCTCAATGTACTGTGTGCCCTGTGCTCAGCACTGGCTCAAGCATCCACCTGCAGCTGCATAACCTCAACCTCGCCCTTCAAGGAGCTCCCTACAGGGTGTACAGCTCCACTGTCATCTCAGTCTGTGAACAAGAGCGATGAGAAACAGAGTAGTAATGCAAACTTCCCAGGCCACAGAGCCATGATGGCTAAAGCCAAGATTCGCCGTCTGTGCTCTTACTCTAGGGCAGCTCACACTGCTCAACACCACCATCCACAGCCTTCTGGGAAACGGCAGAGGAGAAAGAAAGCTGTGAGGGCCGAGAACACCACGCCGTGGATGAAGACGTCAGAGGCTGTGCTGGTGTCACTCCACTCAAGCGAGGGTAGCACAGTCCCAGGTGGAGTCCAGGCGAGACTGCCTGAGGAAGAGAGGTGACGAGTGGAAAGTTCAATAAACAGGCTAAAAGACCTGAATGGTGCCTTGAGGGGCAGAGAAAAAGATGCTGAAACAGACCACAGAGCACACGGCAGATAGCTCTGACAAGGCACACCGGCCCCCAGTATGGTGCTGTTGGGGGCACCCCAGGCCCCAGCGCCTGCCTGGGGGTTGAGCCCTCGTGTGCAAGGGGCCGCATGGGAAGGAGGGAAGATGCATTATCAGAGTGTCATCGAGGACCAGGAGCCAGAGCAGACAGTGGAGGCCCGAGGCAGGGAAATCCCAGGAGGACACATATCTGCCCCTGGACTGATGCAGTCAGGTTCTTGGCACCAGAAAGCCAGGGGGGAAGAAATCAAGATCGGCACAACTGCAGCCTCGGGAAGACAGCGCACCTGTGGTGAAGACACACCCTGGATCCCAGAGCAGCGAGCCCCTGGGAGAGAAAAGGCAGCTCTGAGGCAAGCCTCTGGCGCAAGACCTGCCTGCCACAGTTCCCAAGGTCACCCCCAGCCCCTGGACTCGTGGCCTTCCTCGAAAGTTGGCATTGCTCAGGCACAGACTAACAGTGCAGGAGGCCCTGGCCGCCTCTGCACCAACACACATGCCTGGGGAACACTGTGTTGGTCTTCTCAGCAGCCCTCACTTCCCTAAAGGCCCTGAGGAGCTGACCACCCCTGAAATGTGGAGAACACAGGTGTGTTTCTGATTTATTCAGTTAAGTATCTGACACAACAAATCCCATCTGCATGTCTAAGGCATCAGGAACAACAAAATCCATGCTGGGCCCACCACACACACACACACACACACACACACACACCTCCAACTACCCGTGTGAACACGGAAGGCCATGCATACAGACACCACCCCCACACAACTCCAACTACATGTGTGCACGGGGAAGGCCACACTCACACCTGGACAGCCCTACATGCCCAGCTGGGTGCCTATGTGGCTGTCCCTTCTTGTCATTCATATCTCTGCCATATCACATCTTGGAGGCTTCCCAGTCCTCTGACAGCTATACCTCCGGACACCCAAATAAACTTCAGGAGATGTGAACTTAGATGGTGAAAAGGGTTGCAGTGTTACCATGCATGCACTTGCAGGATCAGACCTCGATTTGGTGCAAGGTTGGCATGCACAGGTGACCCTAGCCAGGCCATTGCCTGGATCTGGCCTGCAGACTAGCATGTTTGGACCATCCATCCCCAGTGCCCTTGTAGCTTGGAGGTGCGGCAGCTGTGTTAGTATATGTTAGTATGTCTCCCCCTCACCTGGGTACAAGGGCCATGTTGGCTCTGTGCTGGACGGCGGCCTCTGCGGATTTCATGTGCTTTCTCAGACTGCTGTCAGCAAGACCCACACTGGCTGGGGCCACCTGCAAGCAGTGTGCCTCCCACCACCTCTGGGCTGCACCTGGCACCCAGGCTCACCACCTCCAATCTCTGCCACATCCTGCATCAAGTGTGCAAGCCAGTGGACACCCACCTTGACAGCCCTGCGACAGCGTCCACCCCAGCCAGGACATGGCTTGGCAGCCCCACGCTGGTCCTTTTCCACAGAGGGTGTGGCAGAAAAGGCTGGCAGCTCCATCACCAAGAGCCCGTGGGCAGGATGTGAGAGGCCTGATGGGGCAGGTGGGTTGTGTTCCTACCCATGGACAATCAAGTGGAACCCAGAGATCGCCACGGCATAGACACAGGAGCACAGTGGGAAACCTGCAGCCATGTAGGAGGAAATACCAATATCTGGCCACTGTAGGTGCTTCTCTCAAGACCAAAAATCAGAAGGCCAAGAAGGGCTTCTGATGAGTTTGGTTCCAAATACGTAAGAACACAGGACACCTTGCGCGTGATGGGATCGAAGACTAGGGTGCTGGTACTTCACCCAGGGCTGAGCAGGCAAAGCTCAGCCAAGGGAGAGAACCCTCTCCAGCCCCCGATGTCCTCCATCACACTTGCTCATTCTTGGTGGGATCGCAGGACCTTAGATGTAGCTGTTTGCCTCCCAGCATCCCAGCTTCCAGCCACACCACCTCGAGTGTCTCCCTAGCAAGTGCACAGGTGATGGCTCTGGGGAATGTAGTGCAACCTCCTCCCTTACACTGTGGGTTCACTCATGAACATGGACACCTCTGTCCAGTCCCCATCATATAGCACCATCTCAGAGGCCACAATGCTGCCCCGTCACATGGCTCCGGGAGAATTCATCACCTTCTCTTTTCCAGCCAGCTCCCTTTGTGAGATCAAGAACATCTGAATTCACTGAGGTTCCAGAGCAGGCACTTCTCACTTCCCATATTAGTCTGTATCCTATTGCTGTAAGTAAATATCTGAGGCTAGGTAGTATATAAAGACAAGATGCTAATTCTGATCACAGTTTGGGATGTCATGGACACTGGTGAGGCCCATGATCATCCCAGGGCAGACAGCACCAGCTGGGAGTATATGCAAGAAGCAGCAATCACAGGGAGGACAGGAAACCAGAGACAGCAGGGAGCTAGATCATTCTTTTTGAACAGCCCTGTCTTGAGAACCAACCAGGATCCCATGAGAACCACACTGGCCCCTCTAGAACAGTGATCCTAACAGCCTAAGCACTTCTCCTGGACCTGCCTGCTCCCCGCTTCCCAAAAACCCAGTGCAGGGCACCAAGCTTCTAGCATGCAAACCCCTAGGGACACACTCAACTATATGCAAGGTACAGCACCATCCCCCACTAGTGTCCCTCTGGCCTGGAGGGGAGGACCCTCTCCAACATATGGCTGTCCACAGTGTCAAAATTGAGAGGGCACACACCTGTCCGTGGTGCCACCTCTGCAGAGGGCATGGGCCTGTCCACAGTGCCACTTATGCTGAAGAAAGCAGTCTCACCTGCAGATTTCCCACCCAGACTCACCACTGGGCTCTGGCAACCCTTCTGCCTCTGTCTAGAGGTAGGACTTGTGTGTTTACCAAAATTTCATCAAGTTGTGCCCTCTACTGTGAGCATGTTTTACTCCAATTATAGAAACAAAGGATGAAATCAAACATGGGCCCACAGTCACCTGACACCCAAGGATCCTGCCCTGCACTCATGCCCCACCCTGTACCACCAGGACAGAGGAAAATCCAGGGGGAGCTTTCCATGGGCCCCCATGGAGGCTGCACAAGACCCACTCCTCCAGGCCAGACCTGACCAGCGTGGAGCAGGCAGACTCCAGGTCACCTCGGGAGCCCCAGGGGGACACCAGTGGAGGACAGCATCCTGACTGGGAGTGTGGTTCAGTCCAGGCTGCTGGCCAGGAGAACAGTCTCTGCTCAGGGAACAACATGGGACAAAGGCCAGCGTGAATGGAGCAGTTGGTGCTACAAAAGTAGTGTCCCTCATGGTGACAGGAATGGAGACTTGGAGGGAAGATCTTTTTGGAACAGCAGTCAGGGGTGGGGTGCAAGGACAAGATGACCAGGTTCCTGGGTAGATGGTTCTCTGGCCAGAGGGAAGGGGGCTAGGGTACCTGGAAAGGCAGGCTGGCCAAGAGGGACATGGCCTGTAGTCAGGGTCAGCAGGCAGCAGCTCCATCTGCTCTCACAAATTCAGTTTTACCAGGACACAGCAAGTTCATGTGTCCTCACCATGCCTGTGGCTTCTTAGTGGCTCAAAAGCAGACCTGAGCATTGAGCCACAGGGCTGCAGTACATGTGGAGCCCAGCGTGAAATGGAAACCAGGGCTCCCCAGAACTCCTGTGGACTCTCAAGTCAGGGCAAGCAGAGCTCCAGCCCTGCGAGGGGCTGGTCCTGTGTGAGGACAAGGCTCTGTAACAGAGAATGCCTGCACCGCCAGGCAGAGCTGAGGGGTGTGGCTCTGCAGTGGCCACACCTCTCAGCAGCAGTGACATGCCTTGTCCTGGCAGACACACTCCTGAAGGCCACCAGGCCTTTCTAAAGGACAGTTCCAGGCAGCCCCCAACTCAAAGGTAGAAATCTCCAGTCAGATCTCGGGTGGATTCCACACAGCAAGGTCTCCTATGGGAGCTGCTTCCCCAGGCGCTGGATTCAGAGCCGCTGTGCTCTGCTGGCTCCCCCTCAGGCCCAGCTTCAGCACAGGCTGGGGCCCAGCAGGTGGCTTTCCTGGTGGCCTTAGAGTTCAGGGTCTCTGCTCAGGAGCAGAAGACCCATGACCCATAGCACCACAGCCTGTCAAAACAGGACTCAGGCAGATGCATATCTAAGACACTGGGAGTGGCCAGGCTTGCCCCATCTAAGACACCGGGAGTGGCCAGGCTTGTCCCACCTAAGACACTGGGAGTGGCCAGGCTTGTCCCTTCTAAGACACTGGGAATGGCTAACCTTGTCCCTTCTAAGACACTGGGAGTGGCCAGGCTTGTCCCATCTAAGGCACTGGGAGTGGCCAGGCTTGTCCCTTCTAAGACACTGGGAGTGGCAAGGTTTGTCCCTTCTAAGACACTGGGAGTGGCCAGGCTTGTCCCTTCTAAGACACTGGGAATGGCTAACCTTGTCCCTTCTAAGACACCGGGAGTGGCCAGGCTTGTCCCTTCTAAGACACCGGGAGTGGCCAGGTTTGTCCCTTCTAAGACACCGGGAGTGGCCAGGCTTGTCCCTTCTAAGACACCGGGAGTGGCCAGGCTTGTCCCTTCTAAGACACCGGGAGTGGCCAGGCTTGCCCCATCTAAGACACCGGGAGTGGCCAGGCTTGTCCCATCTAAGACACCGGGAGTGGCCAGGCTTGTCCCTTCTAAGACACCGGGAGTGGCCAGGCTTGTCCCATCTAAGACACCGGGAGTGGCCAGGCTTGTCCCATCTAAGACACCGGGAGTGGCCAGGCTTGTCCCTTCTAAGACACCGGGAGTGGCCAGGCTTGTCCCTTCTAAGACACCGGGAGTGGCCAGGCTTGTCCCTTCTAAGACACCGGGAGTGGCCAGGCTTGTCCCTTCTAAGACACCGGGAGTGGCCAGGCTTGTCCCATCTAAGACACTGGGAGTGGCCAGGCTTGTCCCACCTAAGACACTGGGAGTGGCTAACCTTGTCCCTTCTAAGACACTGGGAGTGGCCAGGCTTGTCCCACCTAAGACACTGGGAGTGGCCAGGCTTGTCCCACTATTTGCCTTTATTTGCTTCTGATGTATTCGGCTCCCAAATGCTATGGAGAGCAAAGCACACTGATAACTGAAGGGCACCCAGTGTCCCAGCCCCACCTGGGAGACCTGCAACTACGAGGGAACATTGTTTGTCTCCACAGAACCAGCCCCTGGCTCCAGCAGCTCACCAGATCTCCGCTGTGGTGCTAAGGGACCTACTGGGTGAGGCCCCACCTCCTGGTCTCCTTCCCTGTTGCTGTCCTGCAGGTCAGGGCTGCTCTACTGGCTGCCCCCTGTGGACCCACAGTGGTCCTTGGCACATGCCCACACACTTCTAGTTCTGGTTGCTGCAGCAGAGAGGGAGGCAATCCCGACATCTGTTAAATGCACAGGATGGCCCTGAGTACCTGGCCCCAGTATCCAGGTGCCAAGGCCGGAAAGCCCCGCTAGAGAATCACAAGTTCCTCGCTCCCTCTCACCTTGAGGCCTGAGTTAGATAGCACACATGAGCCATTTGGGAAACTGCACAGCACAAAGAGAACTCTCAACACGGGGCAGCTATGTCACATCTGACATGTCATCTGCACCTCTCTGTGTCTGACCAGGAAATGGGTCTGGGGTCCAGAGCTAACGGGACTCCCAGGCAACAAAGGGCTGAGATCACAGGGCTGGCAGGACAGTATGGCACACTGAGTCGCTGCTGCCTCTGGTTGATGTGCATCAGTGCTCAGCACGAAATCCAGCCCTTGCACACTGTCTCGCACACACAGAACAGCTGGGGGGAAGACACAGCGCCATCCCCAGCAAGCGTGAAACCGTTCCGGCAGACCCCGAGATGTGTTTCTGGAGCTCAGACACAGGGCCAGAGCATGCAGCAGCCGCCCGAAGGCTGGGCCACAGAGGCTCCCGCAGGCCTCCCCTGAGGATGCAGCTCAGTAGTGCATGCACTGTGCTGAGACAGCGTGTCCTCATGACACAGCCAGGAGTTGGCAAGAACAGCTCTGTCCACACTCCGTGAGCCAGAGCAAGCTGAGCCGTGCCCCATAACCACCCCACAGCACAGTGACAAGGCACATGCTGGGCCTGTGTGCGCCTAATGAGAGCGAGGAGGGAGGGATCCAGAGGGAGGAGAGAGAGAGAGAGAGAAAGAGACAGAGAGAGAGAGAGGAGAGGAGAGGAGAAAGGGGAGGAGAGAGAAGAAGACAGGGGGAGAGACAGGAAAGGAGAGAAAGAAAGGCTAGGAGAAGGGGTGGGGGAGACAGAGGGGAAGAGAGAAGAGACAGAGGAGACCAAGAGAGAAGAGGAGGAGGGGGTGGGAGAGAGAGAGAGGAGAGAGGGAGAGGAGAGAGGAGAGAGAAAGAGGAGGAGGAGGAGAGAGGGAAAGAGAGAGAGGAGAGGAGAGAGAGGAGACCAAGAAAGGAGAGGAGGAGGGGAGGAGAGAGAGGGAAAGAGAAAGAGGAGAGGAGAGACACAGAAAGGAGAAGGGGGAGGAGAGAGGAAGAGGGAGAGAGAGAGAAAGAGGAGGAGGAGGGAGGAGAAAGGGAGAGGAGAGAGGAGAGAGAAAGAGGAGGAGGAGGGGGAGAGAGGGAAAGAGAGAGAGGAGAGGAGAGAGAAAGGAGAGGAGAAGGGGGAGAGAGGGAGAGGGAAAGAGAGAGGAGAGACAGAAAGGAGAGGAGGATGGGGAGGAGAGAGGGAGAGAGGGAAAGAGATAGAGGAGAGACAGAGCAAGGAGAGAGGGAGAGGGAAAGACTCAGAGAGGAAAGGCGAGACACAAACAGAAAGGAGAGGAGGATGGGGAGGAGAGAGGGAGAGAGACAAAGGAGACAGAGAAACAGAAAAGGACAGACACAGGAAGGGGAGGAGGGGAGGGAGGAAAAGAGAAATAGATGAGCACAGACAGGAGAGCGGGAAGAGACAGAGAAGAGACGGCAGGGAGAAAAGGAGTGAAGACAGAGGCGGAGGGGCGACTGAATGACGGGGAGACGCAGCTCTATCTAAATGACAGAACCTGAAGAAAACCAGGAAATGTTCCTGCAAACTTCCCAACAAAGACGCGGCCAAAGAAAGAACTCCCACTCCCCACTCCTGGCATTTGTAACCACAGGGTGGGGAGAAATACCTCAGAGGGATCTGAGCATGCTTTAAGGACGGAGATTCTCCAGCTGCTGCAGAGCCTCCCCACACCCCACCAGAAGGGTCAGCCTCCACCTGGCTCCTCTTGTGCAGGGCTCAGAAACAGCCCAGATCAGAACAAGACATTTCCTCATCAGCAGTCAACATATTTCCTTCCTAAGGACAAATTTTAAAATGTACATAAAAGCAAAATGGTATACAAACCCAAACACATCACAACTCTGTAAAAACAAGGCTCATTTATATTTGTGATCTCAAAATTGATCATTTGCAGTGAAATATCAATGCTTTCACTATCAGCATTCAATACAGAATGTAGTCTTTCTGTGAGACTAAGGTTGACTTCTTCAAGTTTAAGATCAGACATTTAAACAGTTCAAATACCTCAAGATTTTTTACCGCTTCCAATATAGTCAAAAAAGTCTCAGTAAATAATGTCTTGATTAGATGCACCATGAGTTCTTTCACAAGCTCTTCACAAAGTGGTCCTCACTGTCCGAGTGACAGCCTTGCTACTGCGTACTCCAGAGCTCCCTTTTCCAGAAGTGGCTAACAGTCACATGTGCCTACTGCACACTCGAACGTGACTTATCCAAGCTGCAGTGTTCCAAGGTGAAAACACACATCGGATTTCAAGCATAAAAAAAAAAAAAAAAAACAACTATATAAAGTATGACCTTAAACTTTTCTCAGTTATGTGTTGCACAGGAAAAGCAACGTGAAGAGCCTCAGGCTGCTACTCTAGAAGGGCTGCTTGCAAAGTGTGCCTTTCCTGCATCTGAGAACTTTACTGGTAAACAGTTCCCCACCCTATAAACTGCATAAAACTTCTCCTAAATGATAGTTGTGGCTCACTGTGCCCAAATTCTTCATACCAACAATGTGGTATACGTGGGATGCCTGCTTTCCTCCTGGGAATCTGGTATTTAAGGGACTGTGCTTAATCACTGTGTGCCTACGTGGCCAACTCTAACAAAAGCCTGGAATCCTAGGCTCAGGGGAACATCCCTGATAGGTGTGTGGCCACAAGTTACGCTAAAGGAATTGAGCCCACCCTCTATGACCCCACCCCCTCTCCCAGGAGGGAGAGTACTCTTGGAAGCTGGCTTCTGGTCTCCTCTGAATTTCTCCTTGTGCACCTTTTGCCTTTGCTGCTTGTGCTTTCTATTCTTGCACGGTAATAAATCTCATCTGTGGGTGACAGAGGCTGAGTCTCGGGAGTCTTCCTAGCAAATCACCAAACTGTGGCTGGTCTTGGAGTCCCTGGCACAGTTGGTGTCAGAAGTGGGATTTGACAGTAAGACACTGGCTCACTGAAATACGGTAGAAGCAAAGTTTGGGGAAAGCAAAGATGGAAGAATGGGAATGTAAACCTTGATTTCTGGTTGGCTCTCAAATAACCTATGGTGAGAAATAGCAGCTAAACGGCCATCTGTTATGAGAGGTAAAAGTCATCTATGCAATTTAAAAATGACAGACTCAAGCTCAGGACAGTGTGTCCAGAGTCCTTGGACTGGTCTTGGCAATCTGGGCTGGTGTGAGCCCAGGTGACACTTTGGGGTTTTGTTCTCTCTTCTAGGTGAGAGGAGAAAGACCCCAAACATTCCTAATGAGAGTTTGGGTCTTCCTAGGGTACTAAAACTTTGTTACTCTTTCCTCCAAGTGGAAGGAATAAAGGTTAAATTAGATTGCAAAGCCTGAGTGAAAGCATCAGATAAACCAACAGGAAAAGAGGGAGAAAACCCTTCAGTTGGTGTTTGCTTCCAGACACATCTTCACATGGTAACAGCATCATCCCATAATGTCAAAGTCAACAACAGCAGTTTGGGTAAACTTGAGATGGGGACAAAGGAGGAGGAGAATTTTTGAAAAATATATTTTGTGGCTATTTGATCAAATTGTATAACAAAAAAATTATGCAACGGACTGTTCTTGCAATTCCATAGTGCTGGAGGGAGTAGAGAAAGAAGGTGGGGGGAAGGATAGGAAAAGGAGTAACCGGAAGAATTAAATTAAGCGAATCGTTAGGTACATCTATAAATAACCACAATGAATGCCACTTTTATGTCTATCTATAGAGCACCAATTAAAAACAAACAAACAAACAAATAAATGGAAGACCAGTATAGGAAGGGGAACAGGGGAGAGGAGAGGAAAAGTGGAAGCACTGGGATTGAATGGAGCAAATTATATTCCATGCATGTATGAGCATGTCAAAATGAACTCCACTATCATGTATAACTAGGAACAAATAACACATTTTTTAATACATAAAAGCTGCAAAAAGAAAAATGACATTAGTAGGATTCATCTCTTGCTCTTGCCATAGATGGCAAACTGAAATTTAAACTCTTTGGGTACTGGAACTAGAATAAGTCTCCAGACCGATGAGATTGGCTATTCTTTTTTTCCTGTTGAGCATGTGGAAAAAAGAGAAATAGCAGAAAAAGTGGCTGTTGCCAGATGAAGGTATGCTTTTGGAATTTTCAAAAGCAGTTCTTAGTTGCTAAAAAGCTCAGGTGAGACCAACATCTGATCCCTCAGAGTAGATGTATCTTGTGTGTGTCTGTGTATTGCATGTTTTTGGGTGGGCAACGCAGACCCACAAACTGGCAAAGCAGAAGAGCTCAGGGAAGCCCTGCCTGTCACCTAGATTCAGGAAGTGTCTGTACAGCATGGCTGCATCTCCCCTCTGATGCTGTGCAAAGAAAGCTGCCTGCGGTTTCTAAAACCCTGGATTCACAGGCTCTGATTGCCCAGACTTTACCTGTGCTGTGAGCCAGGCAGGATCCAGATGGCTGTGCCAAACTGATACCTGGAGAAGCAACTTCTCCCACACATGACTTGGGTGCAGGGCCGGCACAGCCTAGAAGGCTCAGCTCTGGGACATATGTGATGAGCAGCATGGATGCCAGCAGCATGGTTGAGTCTCATGCCACACCCATAGCACAGGGGGTTCTCTGATGGGGCCACTTGAAGTCACACTGCACCCAACCCAGCACTTGTGATCCAGGGACTGACTGCATTCCTAATGAGTGGTTTGTAAATCCTGTGTTGGTGGACCTACCTTACTGGGACTGCCACCCCCTCGCCCCTCCCGACAAAGGAGACCCTCCCAAATGCCAGGTCCTCTCGCAGCGGCTGCCACGTGGGCTCCGCTCACCACACTACTCCAGGAAGGCCATGATCATTTCCCCACTGCTCATTGGATGAAAGATAGGTCAAAAGGGGCCAAGGGCTTGCGGAAAGCTACTTGGAGGGTGTGGCAGAGGTCAGGATTCCTTCCCGACCAAGTCCAGAACGAAACGTGTGCTTCTATGGCATTCAGAAGTGTGGCTCTAACAAAACGCTCTTCCTCCTCCCTTTGCATCTCATCTTTCCTGGGGGAAGCTCTGAGTGAGAATAAAAAATGATCAGGAAAAAGCCAGACTCATGGTTGTTTTTTTCAGTAATTTTTTGAGAATGCAAGCCTGGGAGGGAGAGAGGGCGTGAGGACAGATTTCCAGCTCCCAAGGCTGTCCCCCACTACTTCTCCAGGCTGCACATGCTTAACATGCAGTGACCATGGACCTCCAGTTGCACCTATCCACAGACAGCAGAGGTGGCCCTCCTTACTGCCCATGCCACACACCTGCAGACACCACCCACTTGCCCGCAGCAGGTGAACCAGTGACATGGTGGTGAATCTGATTAAAAGTGTCCCCTCAGGCAACACAAGAACACCAGGATGGAACCAAAATATCAAGACTGAGAGAGGTGCTAGGGTGACCACATGGGAGGCCACATCAGGCAGCCCTTCCTGGGCACCCAACAGGGGAAAGGCCCTGTTTCCAGGGCAGCCAGGGTGCCTCTGGGGAAGCACCACAGGTATCCCAACTGTCAGGGTGTGTCATCAATTCTGGAAGCTAGGCTTGGCCTGAGTCGATGCCACAGGTCAGCCTTAAAGCAAGTTAGAATAGGACCACACAGAGAAAGGCACTGTGTCTTCCAGGATAGGCCTTCACAGAGAGTGGCTGACCCAGGACCCCAGAAGAGCAGGCACAATGCTGCTGGGAGGCCACAACAGGGCCACCATAAGTGCCCTCTGACATGGAGCTCTCCTTGAATGACGCAGCAACCTGCACTAGACTCTGCAAGAACAAGCTGGACATGCTCAATGGAGACTGTCCTGGGAGCCGGGAATGTGGTGTGCATCTTAAAACCCAGGGCCCCCATCAGAGAGCTACCCTGGAGACACGCCTCACATGTTGTCCCAGGTTGTGACCCAAGCAGGCAAGGCCAAACGACGTCACTCCATGGGGTCCTCCTTCCGTGGGTCCCCGTGGATTTGTCCACATGGCGGACCTTTCCTGTGGATTGTCTGTGTCCCCCCGATCATAAGTCATATAAACGATGAGTACCAGGCTGAGCCTGGGATTACTTCTAGCAAACCACCAAGATTCAGCACTCTAGGGGACCCAGTACTACTTCCTCTGTCAGACACCGCTCACACCACAGAAACCACGCCACCTCGCCACCCCACAGACTCCTCTCCACCTCACGGACTCCTCTCCACCCCACAGACACCTCTCCACCCCACGGACTCCTCTCCACCCCACGGACTCCTCTCCACCCCACGGACTCCTCTCCACCCCACGGACTCCTCTCCACCCCACGGACTCCTCTCCACCCCACGGACTCCTCTCCACCCCACGGACACCTCTCCACCCCACGGACACCTCTCCACCCCACGGACTCCTCTCCACCCCACGGACTCCTCTCCACCCCACGGACACCTCTCCACCCCACGGACTCCTCTCCACCCCACGGACTCCTCTCCACCCCACGGACTCCTCTCCACCCCACGGACTCCTCTCCACCCCACGGACTCCTCTCCACCTCACTGACTCCTCTCCACCCCACGGACTCCTCTCCACCCCACGGATACCTCTCCACCCCACGGACTCCTCTCCACCCCACGGACTCCTCTCCACCCCACGGATACCTCTCCACCCCACGGACTCCTCTCCACCCCACGGACTCCTCTCCACCCCACGGACTCCTCTCCACCCCACGGACACCTCTCCACCCCACGGACACCTCTCCACCCCACAGACTCCTCTCCACCCCACAGACTCCTCTCCATCTCATGGACACCTCTCCACCCCACGGATACCTCTCCACCCCACGGACTCCTCTCCACCCCACAGACACCTCTCCACCCCACAGACACCTCTCCACCCCACGGACTCCTCTCCACCCCACGGACTCCTCTCCACCCCACGGACTCCTCTCCACACCACAGACACCTCTCCACCCCACGGACTCCTCTCCACCCCACAGACTCCTCTCCACCCCACGGACACCTCTCCACCCCACGGACACCTCTCCACCCCACGGACTCCTCTCCACCCCACGGACTCCTCTCCACCCCACGGACTCCTCTCCACCTCACGGACACCTCTCCACACCACGGACACCTCTCCACACCACAGACACCTCTCCACCCCACGGACACCTCTCCACCTCACGGACACCTCTCCACACCACAGACACCTCTCCACCCCACGGACACCTCTCCACACCACAGACTCCTCTCCACCCCACAGACACCTCTCCACATGAGACATTTCTCTATCACACAGTCACAGTAGCCTTCTGAACAGTGCTATTTCGAGGGTGACAGCCATTGATTGTAGAATTGCCACTGGCCACTTGATGATAAAAAATTCTTCTTCCCTCATTCTGGAGTCTACTGAGACCAGTGCCACGTTTTTGTGGCACATTACATGTTCTCTGTGCCATGCTAAACAGTGCACACCACACACATGCACATGCTTTGTATGTACAATGTGGTACATGTCACACATACACACAAATGCACACAGTACATCTATGTGGCACCCATGTATGCATTTACACACTGGATAGTGTATAAATACATGGGCCACATATGTGCTAAACACTGCTTAGTGCATACATACATGGAGCATATATGAGGTATGCATGGGCCATTATATTAATATGCATGTTGTACATGTATGGACCACAAAGTGCACTGGCATTCATGGTATGTGTGTGTGGTGCACAGCACATAGAACATGTATGGTGCACTATACCGTGTATTATGTGCACTGTGTAAATGTGGCATGCATGGTGCAGTATCTAGAATTACACAGTGTGCAAATGTTGTATATATCACAAAGCATGTTGACATGCATGGCATGTATATGTGGCATGCACCACATTGCACATGCAGGTGCATGGTGTGTGTGTGGTGTAAATGTGGTACATACGTGTATGTGGTGCATGCATGTAGTGTGTATGGTGCCATGTGCTGCTGTACACACGGCACAGCTATAAATGTGCTTGGAGCACACGGGCATACCACAAACCACATGGGTGTGCATGGTGTGTTCGTGGGCATGTGTACAGTATAGTACAGATTCCACACAAATCACACAGCCACTGGTCAAATCTGTGGATGGGACGTGGAGTCCAAGCTCAGTGAGGTACATCTTCCGAGGAAGAAGTGCACAGTAAATGTGGATCTGACTCACATGTTCCTCTGCACATTCTGTTCACGCTCTCATTCCCCAACTGCCTATGAGCCACCAAACACCACCTCACAACACAGGGACTGCTTCACCTGCATTTCCCAATTCATGTCACTCACCATCTTGTCATGGTGCCACTTACAGGGAATCTTACACGGAATGTGGAAACTCAGAGAATTTAAGTAAATGTCATAAAAACCATAAAATAAATAGCAGACCTCAAACACTAAGCCGCGTCTCAGGCTCCAAGTCCCGTGGTCTTTTCTCAGCTCCTGCAGACTCTATCTAAATTCGACTCTGTTGCTGGAATACCAGTCAGTGGCATTTCTAATTTAAAGATGAGGAGGCCGACTTTCTGTATCCCTTCATTTCTTTTCATAGTTAAAGAGCCTGGTGTGTATGCTGCTCATAAAGCAGAGCGCAAACTCGCTCCCCTGATGGCCTCAGACGTTCCCCTTCATCAGGACTCAGACCAGGCTCCCAAGTGGGTAAACCCTGCATCTGATGCTGGTGTGTTCTTGCACTAGCAGGGCTGGGATTTTCTTCCCGCACTCTAACAGCAGCTGTTGCTTCTTCAGAGCCTTCAGAAGGTGCAGAAGGACGGACTCCCCCGGCCTTGATCCTGTACTCACTGCCCCTCAGAGTCCTTGGGAAAGGCCAGTGAGTTTCTGCTGTTTTCTGCCATTCATTTGGGCCCTCTCCTGGGCCTCCTGGACAGGATGAGAGGCAGGCCCAGGACTCCGTGTCCCCACTCACACAGGCCTGTGGTCAATGCAAAGGCTGTGCAGACCCAGGGCCAAGCAGGGCCTCTCCTGTTTGAGTTCTGCCCAGAGGTGGACACATGGGATGCAAGCCTGTCTCCTGCGCAGGAACAAGTGACACTTTGGCCGTAGCATCAGAAACCTGTTGGGGTCTGGGTCCAGCCCATGAGCCCTTCCCCATGCCCCAAAGATTCCTTCCCCGACCATGTGGCAGGGTTCAGCACCACACACCATGCCTTCTGCTCATGCTGGTCTCCTCCCATGAGGCAGGGTTCAGCACAACACGCCATGGCCTTCTGCTCATGCTGGTCTCCTCTCCCCTCTGTCTCCAAAGCCCACTCAAATTCACCCTCACAGCCTGCTGGACCTCCAAGGGAGGCTCCCTCCCTCTCCCCAGCAGAAAGGATTCAGGGCTGTGCGCTATGCCCTCAACCCATCACACACTAGCACCACACCTAGGAACGTCCTCCTCTGTGCCCAGTGGAGGCATCGTGTATGTTCTGCACCCCAAATCCTGGAGCGGGACAAGACGCAAAGTGGAAATGCAGTTGAATTTCCTGTTGCAAGTCAACCTCCACATGCAGCTGCTTCCCCCCACCCCGATCCTAGTAAAGGCTGCCTCCATTCCCCTCCCACTGCAGCCCTAGCAAGGACACACTTCTGCATGTATGACAAGTCAGCCAAAGCTATGACTCAAGGTTACCGAGCTCTCTGAGAAGAAATGCAGAGATGGGTTTGCCACACTTGGCTCAGGTCTGGCAGAGTACTTAGCAAACCTTCCCTGAGTTTCTTGGTGCACAGGCTTGTGCGGGGCTGAGAGCTGCACTGCAGTCTTGACACCCCAAGACAAGAGAAGGATGGCACTGCTCCAATCCATGGCACCCAGGCTTTCAACAGATACCAAGGAGGAACGGCGATCTCGCATGCACAGAGGATGTCAGGACACGAGAGCAATAAAAACTAGACAGTCCTCAATTTTACTACAAGTCACCATGGCGGAAAGCTGAGGCTGACCCCAGTCTCCAGTCACCTGATCAAGGAACAGGGGACACGCAGAACAGCAGTGGTGCAGGAGTCTCACAGGCTGGCTGCCCACTGTCACAAGAGAAATCTGAGGCCTGGTAAGGAGAAGTGGAAAGGTGTCCTTAAGTCAAAAGCACAAGAGCTGGAAAACATGGGTTCCCTCAAGTGTGGGCCTGCCCCAGCCTTGAGTCCCCAGCACCTGCCAAGTGCAAAACCACGCTCTTCAGGGAGACGGCTGTTGGCTCCTCCCTCCTGGAGTCCTGCACCCAGCGCCAGGCCATCAAGCAGAGCGAGAGTCCTCTGCAAGCATCCCTCTGCCGAGGACCCAACCCTCCTCCCACTGCGGCCCTTCTGGTGGAATCACTTGTGTGAAATTCTAAAACTTCTATCTACCATCTCTTGGAAGAAACTTCCCTCCCACAGCCACACAGAAAGGGGATCATTTTTAATTTAGTTAGACCAGACATTTAAAAAGCAGCATGATAGAAATACTTAAAATACCCCTTCTGTTTTGATCTTAACTGGCATTGGTCAAGAGTGTGCCCAGTTGATCAGTTATAAAGAATGAGCACATCTTTGTGACAATGCCAAGGGGCAGCTTGCCACGTCCACTGCCCACGGTGATGGGTTGCACACCCAGCACACTTGGCACAGGGATGCTGGGAACCCTCACCTTAGTGCACCCTGGCTGACAGGGGAACACCTGCTCCACATGACAAGCCAGAGAACCTGAAGTAGGAGCACTGTGTTGCCGGATATGAGGTGTCCCCCCAAAAGCTCACGTGAGACAACACAAGAAAGTTTAGAGGTCAGTCATTGGGTTATGAGAGGCTTAATCCACTGGTATGGATTACCTGGGTGGTCCTTGTAGGTAGGCAGGGTGTGGCTGGAGAAGGTGGGTCACTGGGGGCCTTTGGAGTGCCTGGTCTCTCCCTCTCTCTGCTTCCTGTTGGTCATGTCCTGAGCTGCTCTCCTCCACACCCTTCCACCTTGAGGTCCTGCCTCACCCTGGGCCCAGAGCAATGGCGTTGTTGGTCTTTGGACTGAAACCTCTGAGACTGTAAGCCATAGAATAAAGTCTTCCTTGTCTAAAATTATTCTTGTCAGGTTTTTGGTCGCAGCAGTGAAAAAGCTGACTAAAACAAGCATTTTCCCCAGAACCACAACCTCGCAGCAGCACAGCACCTCAGGTGGCCCTGACAGCCTGGAGAACATGGCTGGGAGGTGACCTTAAAACGAAGTGGGGGCAACCCATCTGCACACCTGTGGTGACACTTGGAAGCCTGTGCATCCAAAGCCATCGCAGGGAGCCCTGGCACACAGGAACAGAAGCCTGGCACCGGCTGCAGCCTGCAGAACATTCCAGTAGGTTCTGGCATCTAGAAAGGGTGGCACTGATGGCACTTGGGCATCACGCAGGGAGCCATGCAGAAATGCAGAGAGGGTGAGAGCCACTGATCAGAGCCCGCTCACACACTCAGAAAACACACGCTCAGTTGATTAAAGGTCCTCTCACCCTGTTCTCAGAAGTCAGCAAAACATTCATTTATGAGCTGGCTCCCCCACCCCACCACGCTGTTCCTTGAGTGCTTAGTATCTCAGAAACTCCGACAACAGAAGAGAGTGATACGGGCCCCTGATCCAGCCAGGTGTGGGCTGGTGGCTACCAGTGGCCGGGTGGCAGGCCTTCCTCCTTAGCCAGGGTCCTCGGGAAGCCAGCCCCACTCCTGCACAGGACAGCTCAGCAAGAGGCCCTCCGTCCACACACAAGCCCCTTCGACCTGCTGAAGGAAGCGGTCACTGCTGGCTCCCATGACCCTATCCTTTGCTGATAGGATCCTTGGGGTCCTGCACACGAGGCCTAACCCCAGGTGCACCTTTACACCTGCTGTCAATCCCACCAATGTGTGGCTCAGAGTTGCAGTTGCTCAGTCAGGACAAACTGGTGAGCTTCGCACACGTACCTTGGCCTTCAGCATGTTCTGCTGGCATGTCCACCAGGCTGGACACTGCTCGGTGGGACAGGTCTTCTTCATACGATTGATTCTTGTCATGTTGCCTGTTTCCTAAAACTATCATTGAAAAACACCCTACTCCTACACAGCCCTCCTGCTACACTAGGCAATGGGACCAAAGCCCCACAGGCAAGCTTTAAACACAGTAGGAAAGCACACAGATGCTCAGCTTCCTGAGTGGAAAGAACCCCAGCCCAGATGCAGCTTGCCCACCACTGGACCTGCAGGTAGGAATAACAGCTCTCCAAGCTGGGCACATGGAGGAAAGTGCTAGGAACAGGAGGGTGAACTAGCTCCCAGGTTTAGGGAGTAGGGCATTCTTCTGAAAGCCACTGCTCAGAAACCATGAATCACAGAACCCAGCAGCGCCACCCACACAATCCAGAGAAGATCTGTAACTGCTGCAAGTTGCACTGCCCAGAGCAACGTAAGGAGAGCTATGTGGGCCTTCGACATTTTTTTTTATTAACCATGTTTAAAAAGTAAAAAGCAGCAGATAAAATTAAGTCTAATATATTTTATTTAATTAACAAATTCAAAATATCACCAACATAAGATCAACATAAAAATATCAGTGAGGTACTTTTTGTTTTTTTTCAAACTAAGTAAGTCTTGAGAACCTGGTGTGGACTTGACACTGACAGCACCTCTGGATCTGGACTGGCCACACACGGACACTCAGGGGCTGGGACAGCAGTACTATGCTGTGAGGCAATCACTGACAGAGTCCGGGCCCAGAAGGAGCAGGGAGACCCCAGGCCTCAGGTCCTGGAGGGTCTCAGAGGGGAGGCACCAACGGGGCTGTCCACATTGCCCAGTGGACACTGCGGAGGTCATCACTAGCAAGTGTGTCAAGGTTCAGCAAGAAAACAGCCCATGTTCTAACCCCCTGGAGAAACCCCTTCCCCCCAGTCCAGCAGGAGCTAGTGAAGATCTGTCCTATAAATCACTCCAGAAGCAATCTGGGACTCTGGGACTCTCAAAGAGAAGCAAAGAAGACGGTGAAGGTGGGAGGGTCAGAAGCCCCTCAGACGTTGAAGAGGCGAGCTGGGGAAGTGCTCTCCTGGACAGAAGTCATCCTCCCTAGGCTCTTGGGTCGAGGGAGGTGCCTCAGTTCTTACTTGAACAGAATCAGCCTCACGCTGGGGAAAACAGGGACGTTCTCACTGCCCAAACGTCCACCGCTACCAGAGCACCAGGAAGGAGGGTAAAGCTACAGGCGTCCCTGTCTCGAAGCCTCCACCCCGGGCCCTGGCTGTGCCTCTCATTGCCTTTCCTGAGTTGCACATGGCCATGGCACCATGCACACCTCAACGCACTGGGAGCTGGGCCACGTGGCACCTTCTGGGGTGCAGACCTGAGTGGAAGGACGGAAATCAAGGTGAACCCAAAGAATGGAGGCCAGACAAGCAGCCCCACTCCAAGGAGCTCCGAACAGATGTGTCCAGCCAGGTGCCATCTGGCAAGTGTGACAACATGCAAGCAGTACGCTCTTCCTGACCCCAAGTGTGGGCGGGGTCCATGCACCCCACTAGGGTTGAAGAAGTGTCAGCCACAGGGACTTCAAGGTGCACAGTCCAGGAACCAAGGAAGCTGAAGACAACACTGAAGAGCCTGAGGCCGCAGAGACCGAGATTCAGTCCACAGTCCACTGAGGCCAGCTTGAGAGGTAGGCAGATGTCCCCAGGAGTCGGTTTACTTCTCTGCCACAGGGCAGTGTGGGGATCTTGCAAGAAGTAAGGTGGACCCTCTTACAGGTCCCTTATAAGCGAGTGCATACCAACTCTATGAAGTATAACTCCTTCCCATCCTCACAGGGAAGGGAAGGAGCCCTCACCACATATTCTTCACCTTTCCCCAAAACAGTCTAAGACTCTGAAGAAAAACTGAAAATCAAGCTGCTTTCAACAAAGACACACAATGCTAATCAGTCTTCAACCTATTTTTTACCAACATTCCTCATCTTAAAGTTTTTCAACTTTTAATTTTGAAACAATTCCAGGAACATATAAAAGTTGTAAGAATAGCACAGGAATTCCTACACTCTCCCTGGCTCCCCAGCCCTCTCCTCCTGCTCACTGGTCTGTCTTTCCTGAAGCCATTTTCTGGCCACTTGAGATTGCACTGCAGGCACACTAGCAAATCCTCATGTAACCCTATCTAAAAGTGTCTACATAATCACAGCAAATTTCCAAAGTGCTGGAAATAAGACCAGTGCAATACTGGCTTTTGGTCCACTATCCACAAGTGTTCTTAGTACAGGCTGCGCTGTCTGCCCCCCTGCAGCTCTCCTCGACCTGGAACCATCCCTCCAGCCTTTCTTCCTCTGTACTGAGAAATGTTCTCTTTACAAATCCTAAGAAAGGACCAAGTTAGAGATGTCCCTGCTGTAAATCATTTGGAGTCTGAAACCCCTCGGCTCACAGCCTAGCTGTCCCTTCCCATCCCAGAGCCACCTGCTGCCAGGCGAGGGCACGGTTGGCGCTTCGGGAGACAGCCTGAGAAATCAGGGGGAGGCAGAGGCCTGTTAAAGAAACCTCAGTCCCCATACACTTGAAGCAGGAATGTGAGGGCTGGGGGTGTGTGCCTTGGCTGCAGTGCTTCCTGGCGGGCATTTCTGATGAGAGGATGCCCCTCAAATAAAAGGGAGACTGCACATTCCAACAAAGAGTGTCTGAGGCACTGCCGCGGCCCCCCTCCCTCCTGGCACCAAAGGGCCCCACTTCCCTCTCTGAGAAGACCATCCAGGAGGACTCCAGGGAAGGAATCGATGGCTAACAACTGTGGGCAGGTACGCAGGAGACCTTGATATCTGCTTTCTCATTTAACTCGGATGCCTGAAAAGTAGAGAGCAAGGGTGCAACAGGACCATGGAGACTTGTGCTGAACAGCCAGGCGGGTGTTTTCTCCTGCACACACAGTGGGGGGCCGTCAGCCCAGCAAAGAGGACCGGAAGCTGCAGGGAGTGGGGCATCAGAAACCCAGTGTCAGGGCCACCAGAGGCTCCTGAGAAGCAGGAAGGCAGGTAGCTGGGGACACCTAAGTGGCGTTCGACACCAGCAGCACATGTCTCCAGGCTCATGGGGGAGGCGCCAGCAATTCCATACCTCGGGCAGCCAGGGGATTTTAGAGTACCACAACATGGCCTCTTTCTGCCTGCTCTTGATGTGTCTTCTAGAGCCAGGGGGGCAAGGGAGCCTCGTCCTCAGCCTCAGCCTCCCATGGAAGGCACCCCTTCTCTGCTCCCTGGGCCTGGCTGAGCCCAGCACCGAGCCTGGGCACCTGCACCACTCCTGCAGAAGCCCACCTGGCCTGGGCCAGCCATGCACACAGCCCCCACGCGCAGACGTCCCCTGCCCTGGGACCAGGTCCAGCAGCCCAGCCACCACCAAACTCACGAGCACGCGTCTCCATCTACCGTGTCTCCTGCACACACGCTGCAGTCGGGCTACAGAAATTTCCGTCTTTTCTCCCCACAAAATCCCATCACAAAGAGCCCTGTGAATGTCATCGTCACTGGAGGACATTCCACTGTCATTTCGGGATACAGGGAGGAAGGGCCAGAGCTCCCAGCCTCGGCCCTCCCCCAGCTCAGCCTGTGGGCTTCTTGCCGCAAGGCCCCCCGCACGAGCACAACTGCAAAACCAGCCTCCTTGGACAGGCTCAGGCGTCTCTGAGCGCCAGGCCTCCCCCACCACCCACAAACTGAGACGAACCTGGGCTCCCGTTGGCCTTAGCCTGAACCTCCCCGTGCTGGCTGGCAGGAGGAGAGCAGCCTCTGCACTCTCAGTGGCCACGAGCTCCTGCTCCTCCCCAGGAACAAGCAGCAACAGCACCTGCATTCTGTAAGCCCCTGCATCCCATTTCCACTGCTCCCCGCGGCCTCCGCACGGTTCCTCACCCAGAGCACCCTCCCCTGCCTGGAAGGCTACCTGCCTGTGACTCGGCATGGACTGACGTCTCCTTCTGGGACCCCTGTGCGGCACCCTCTCGCCCTGGGCCCTCAGCACTGCAGCCTCACCCTCCTCACGTGCCAGGCACCTGCACAGCCTACTTGGCACTGCTGCCGTTGGCTGAGGTAGCCACTGCCCTGGCATGGGACAGTCTCTCTGGGCACAAGAAAACAGTCATATGCCTCAAGTATCCAGGAGCTGGCAGAGTGAACAGATGTGTAAATGTGTGTGTTTATACACACAGAGAGAAGTGTGTGCAGGTGCACACTTACTTCTGTTTGTGTGCATGTGTGAATGTGTGTGTCTGAGCACAGAGAGAGTACCACCTGTGTGCACATATAAATAAGTATATACACACTCATACCTATGTATGTCCCATTGGTTCTGACCTCTGGAGACCCCTCCCCAGTACACCTGCAGACAAAGGCCAGGAGGGACTTTTCCACACATGGACATGCTAGGGGCTCATTTTATGGAGTCTACACCATCCATGAGGCTGCCCAGGCTACCTGGACCTCACAAAGTCACCTCTCACAGCATCCCACACAGAACAGAGTCGTGCTTCATTTATCAGGCCTCAGTCTAGAGAGACCCTCTCCCCCATCCCAAGTATGAAACACCAAACCCTGAGCCACCAGCACCCACACATGCCCACATCATCACCACCGTGAATAACCACCAATTCGCTGAAGAGCTGAGTGAGGTCCTCCAGGTGCCTGTGTGTGTGTGTGTGTGTGTGTAGGCAGCATACCTGATCTGGAGGTCCCCGCCACACACCTTGCAGGTCCACAGGTCAACCCTGACCTCACCCTGTTGGCTGTTGGCCTGGTGACTCAGCCTTGCCCCCACCAAGCCATCCTGATCACTCTCCCGGTGACCACCCAGGCCCTCAGAGCACACAGCACAACGTGTCTGTAGTGCCTGCTATTGGCAGTGACATGTCACCTATGGGGCCCCATCCTGAGGACAGAAATCTGCACCGTGTCTCTGTGCTCAGGCCTCATAGGCTCATTATCTCTGGTACTAACTGAATCATCACCACCCTCCTACAGAGCAGAAACCATCACCAGACAGCTGTGTACATGGTGGCTAATGTGGCCCCCAGGCAACACGCTATATCTAACCCAGACGGAAACCAGGGAGTCTCTGTGCAGCCCCTCCTAAAGGGGCAGGTTCTGTCTATGTTCTTACATCTGCAGGCATCAGCACGGGGTTTGTGCTCCCACGTGACATGCACAGAGGCTGGGGGACCCAAGGCAGCATTACAGCACCTGCATTTGGACGACTAAAGGACACTTAAGGACAATCGACTGTCCTCTCCCTGCAGGAGAGGTAGTCTGTTTACTCTGACCCGGAGCCACAGAGGCCACTTGGGCCTGCTCACAGCTGCTGCCTTACTCAGCTCTTGTCTGACAACTCCAGGCCCCTGGCTGACCCCCAGCACTTCACTTTTTAAAAGCTGGCCCTGGAGAGGCTCTCTTGGGCTTGCTTTCCTCCAGCCTCCCCACTCCCAGCAACACTCCCAGATATCCCAAAGCATCTGCGCTACCTGGGGCTGTTAAAACACTTCCATTGACATGGGGCGTCACCAGCATGGGGGTGCCACCCAAATTGAAGTCTTGGCCTTGGGGACCTTTAAAAAGTCCTGTCACCTTTAATAAGACACACTTCAATGTCACTGTGTTTGGTGTTCTGAGAGGGAGGTGCTAATCCCAGTGCAGGGCCGGCCTGCCCTGAGGATCTTTCTTAGCAAATGTCCTCAACATAAATGCCAGTAATCAGGACTCGATCTGGAAGCTCTCCTCTGAATGCAGGGTTGAGTGTACGATCCCCACAGTCCCTGGAAGAAAACAGGAGTGAAACATAGGTGTTTAGGCGATTCTGGTCACCCACACTCCATGTCACTAAGGAACCATGGCAGTTCTCCTAGGGTCTTTCCCAAAATTTGACTCCAGCAGTGTCTGCCCATTGGAGCCGACACAGAGACCCGGTTGACTCCAACACGGCTCAGCCCTTGCTCACAGTCACTGTGACACACGATGAAAGCTTCTGGTTTGCTTTACATCCCTGGTGCCGTAGAAGGATAGGCCTTCAGTTTGTTACCAGTATCTTGTCTCAGAATAATTCACAGCTCGCCTGGACACATACTAACGGGCTCCTCAGAAACACAGCCCCGAGAAGCCAGGGCTTCTGACTCCCAGCCCAGGGCATTTCTTCTACATGTCAAAATTCCTGGATTCGTTTGCCCACAAGAAACGTCTTCTTTTCTTTCATTATTTGTGCATCAGTCCTTAATCTCTGCAAATTAACCCCAACTCATACCTGACAAAATGGCTACTTGCTCTAGACCGAGTGTCCTCGGTGTGATTTATGTGCCACCTGAGATCCTCTGGAGCAACAGGACACACCAAGCAAATAAGCCCTGCCGTGAGGCCCACCGTGTCCACACTCCACCATTCACGCCTGCCAGGTGGCAACTCAGAGCCGTCTCCACAAGACGAAGTCCAGACCGCGGCTCAGGCGGTGCTTTGGAATGTCTTTCAATTAGTTTAAAACCCAACCCATAACTGATTTCACCAGAGACAAAATGAAGTAATAATTTTTACAAACCGTCTCTTTTAGAATAGAATTTTTACAATAAAATGCCTTTTGGCATTGTTGCAAAAATTTTTTAAAAAGTTACTAATCTCTGATCACAAAATTCAGCCCAACTCCAATGACCTATGGCCATTCCTACCAGTAGCTCGGGTCAGGCTGGCCCTGCACTGAGACTAGCACCTCCCTCTCAGAATACCAAACACAGACCTGCTGCAAGCCAGCGAGCCCCCATCTCTAGTCCAGAGCCACCTGGCTAGCGGATCTGACACAGCTATGCCAATGCCTGCTGAGGGACACGTGGAAACGCTGCACCCCTGAAAATGAGGCCAGTCACCTGTTGCAAGAGCAAAGTCATTTCCAGGGAACCTCATGTCTGCAGCAATGCAGGACCTGTCCAGCTGTGCCACACCCCAGATGGACCACACCCCAGCTGCACAAATAAGCCTGTCATCCCCCAGTGAACATCTTCCATGCAGAGGTTTGGCCAGCACCCCCATGTCACTCAGGCCACCAGCTCATGTAGCAAGCAACCCAGCTCTCCCCTAAACCTTCCACTGTCCTCATTCAGACTCACACTCCCAAAGAAGAGCAGACACCATAGGAGCTCCTTAGGGTGGAGACAAGACCAGAAGAGCCAGATCTCAGCCCCAACAGCTCAGGGCGTGGGGCAATCTGTCAGAACAGGCAGAAGCCCCCTAAAGGCAAAGCCCCTGCATGGGGGCTGGCAGACAATAAGACAGAGAAGCCACCAGGGACAGCTGTGCTGTAGGGAGGAATCCCCACCATCACACAGACACACAGTGAGACCGGATGTACCCCATGTGCCCCGTCTTCCAGGAACCACCAGGAGAGCTACATGAACAGAACACCAACAAAACAATGTGCTTCCTTATATACAGAGATGTGAAAAACTGTGGTATATATGTGTAATAAGAATTGTAATGCAAAAAAAGTACATGTAGAAAGACACAAATTGGCGCGAACATACTTTATATACAAAGATATGAAAAGTTATGCTCTATATATGTGATAAGGATTGTAATGCATTCCACTGTCACGTATTTAAAAAATAAAATCAATTAAAAAAAGAAAAAAAGCCAATGCGCTTCCCACAAGAGCATGTACATATGCACATGTATCTGACACATGGACACACAGTACACACACGAGCACCTAGCACAAAGGCCAAGAAAGGCTCCCACTTGGGACCTGGGCAGCATGTGTCATAGGGACTAGGAGAGAAATTTAGGGAGCTGCCTCACCTTAGAAAATGTGAAGACTGATGCTGGGAAGAGGGATGAGCAGAAAGGAGATGAGACATGACAGATGGAGGTGAGAATAGTGAGTGACAGAAAGAGCCCACGAGAGCCAGCCAGACGGCAGCCACTCAAACCTGCACCACATACAGAGAGCAGAGCTGCACCATGCAGGGGGCCTGTCATGAAGATGGCAGTCAGGTGACATCCCTGCACATAGACGCCTGACCAAACAGTGAGCACAGGACACGTGGGAGCTGTGCGGTGCTGGTCACCAAGGCGTGCAGCACAAGCACAGGCCAGAGGGCTCAGCCGTCAGCCCCAGGGCGCTTTCCCTGCGTACCTGGCAAAGCACTGACACACTTACTCATGGACTTGCTTTTGGTTTCCGGACACCTGTGAGCTAACACAGCAGAATGACCTGAGACTGTCATTCCGAGAGGCAAGCTTCTAAAGTCAGGCCTTGTCTGGCATCTGGAATACAGACTTTGGGGCCACCCTGACTGCTGTGGCTTCCAGTGCCCACGCCACCTGTGAGCAGGGCAGCCAAGGTGCCACCCGAGCCTGGAATCCGGGATCCTGAACATAGGGCTGTCTATGGGGACAGACCCCAGTGATAGCCCTGGGCTCCAGGACTTGGTGAGGTTGCCTGCTGGACTGTGATGCCCACATGTGGTCACAGCTACTGCTGGAGCAGCCCAGAGTGTGCTGACTCCACGGGAGGGGACACAGGACACTGCCCTGTCTCCCTGCACTTCACCTCCTCCACAGCTGCCTGTGCTCGCTGTGCCGGGACCCTTCACTGTGAGATCTCAGCATTGACCTGATTGTGCACGGTGCTGGGACCCTCCTGTCCATCACTGGACCCTGGTCCTGGGGACCCCCCATGGCGGTTTCAGACCAGGGCAGAAGGTGGTTATTAACACTGTGACCCATGGATAAAGCTACTTCCATGCTAACACCACTTCTGAGTGGAAGATCTCAGGACAGGAGAGAGTAAGTTAGCACTGCAGAAATGCCACACTGGAAGTCTGCCGTGTCCCTCAGCACAAGGACTGGATGTGGGACACTGAACTCCACCAGGCACACCCCTCCCAGTCCCCGGCCCTGTCTGACACCTTCTCTTCAGTCTTACCAGAGACCACACTGCCTGTCAGTGGGATGGCTGGGCGAATCCTATCCCCACCACTGGGTCCCTACATAGGACTCCAGGGCCCCACGTGCACACCTGCCTCAAGGTGGGGACACTGACCTGACATGTGGTGACAATGGAGGAAGGTTGCTGGGCAGGGCATGTTTGGTTTCCGTGCCCCTGGGCAAGTAGGCTCTGCTGCCCTCCTCCTCTCCCAACACCTGGGTGAAGAAGACCCACGCAAGAGCCACATGTCCCCAGTCAGGCAGCGGCAGCCAGCAGGTGATCTACCCCAGCAGCACATCTGGTCTGTTTCAGAATCTGTACCCTCCCGCTATGCTGCTTACTTGGATTATTCCCTGTTAATACATTCAATCAACCTAATATCAATTTCATATAAAATAATGTGTTTTCAGATACTAAGACTTTTTGTTCTCAAAATATAGTGTTTAAAGCTCACTCTATAGATGGACTTCAATAAAATGTTTTAATTAGTATGCTTTGATACTTTCAATAACTTACAAAATATATTCAGTTTATCTTCAAACTAGCTCATCTTAACCCAAATATCTATGTCTAAAATACATAAAGGAAAAGGAAACAAAGCCTGGAGTGATCGTCCCGCAGTTAAGGGCTGAGTGAATAGTCTAACACCCTGATTCTCTGAAACAGACCCGCCACAGCCAGCTCTTCACCCCCCTCGGCCCACACTTGCAGGGCGAGGACACAGGGTCAGAGTGAGCCCCAAGAACCTTCCAGGACGTGGGCAGGCACGATTCCCCATCGTTGATGAGGAATGACGTGCAACCTCATCTGCACAGTTGAGAAATGGTCAGGAATCCATGTGGGTGATCACAACTGCCGCAGGCTGGCACAGGTGGTCACAAACGCCCGCAGGCTGGCACAGGTGGTCACAAATGCCCGCAGGCTGGCACAGTTGTCAGACAAGTGGCAAATCTACTTTCTACTTCAGGCTTAAAAAGGCAACCAACGCCGGCTATTCCAAGGAGACTTACCTGGCCAGAACCAAGGAACACGGGCATGTCCTAGCAGAGGGGCCCAAACCTGAGACTGGTGGATTGCAAGTGGGTGACCACATGTCACAGCAGCCACAGTGAGGCTCCAGTCTAGCAAGCCAAGACGAGCAAGTGCCTCACACCTGAGCCTGGGGCTCCCAAGGGCACTCTCACACAGCCACCCTACTAGGTATTGGCCGGCACCCTACCGTCCAAGGCCAGCTGTCCCAGAACTTTGTTCATTCTGACCAGCTTCACCACACTAGATTGTGCCTGTTGTGGGTGTATCCATGACAAGGTGAGGAAAGGTCCCTGGGAAAACACATTTCCTTAGCACAAAACTGGCTCACACTGAGCCCCCAGAGAGGGCCTCAGGACTACTAGCACACAGGCGTGCACAGGTGGAATCCAGCCAAGGTCCCTGTCTTCCTCACTGGTCCCCGGGGCCTCATCCCGTATCTCTCTCTCTCTCTCTCTCTCACACACACACACACACTAGGCTTCTCCTAACAGTCTCCTGTGAAGCTGTCGACACATAACCAACCACCCGAGACTGGCAGTTAAGGGAACAGCCACTTATCTGCCATACCTCTGAGGGCTTCTTTGCCTGGGCTGCGGACTCCTGGTATAGTCGGGGCACACCTGGAGGGCCCAGGTGGCTCTACTCACATGTCCAGCCTTTGGCAGCTCCTCTCTCTACAGGATACTTCCAGATGGCTGGCCTAAGCATCCCTAAGTGGCCACGAGATGTGGCCACTGCCTTGAGCAGATCAAAACAGTACCATTTGTGCCCCTTTCTATACATCAAGGCACGTCCCAAGGCCAGGCCAGATTCAGGAGTTCAGGAATCAGACTTCTTTTCTTCATTAAAAGGGGTGCAAAGAACTCAGTTTCCAACCCCATACCCCACCATGAAGCTGAAGAGATTTGCAGAGAGATTCCAAAGTAAGGGGCCTAACAACCTTCTAGAAGCTCAAGTATCAGAATCAACTGTCATGAAGAATGTCTACCTGGCAAGGCTGGAGTGTGTCCTGGATTAGACCAGGGCTGTTAAGTCCTTCCATGAGGTGGTGCCATCCTGACCTGTCCACCCCCTGAGCTGGACCCAAACCCATGGCCCTGCCTCACCTTCTGTCTACTGCCTAGCCTCAGCAGCATCTTTGTAAATAACACCTGCATCTAAGCTCACCTAAGCATGTTTGGTGGGGAAAATGGCAAAGTGGATGATTTAAACCATTTGCCACCTTCAGCCCTTCACCTCTGAGACTGTATGGATACGGGTTTCATTACTTTTTTACCTAAAGTAGACAAGCTATGGAAGAGCCAGACGCCACAAGTTTGTGCATGTCTATCTCCTCTCGTCTATCACTTCTTGCACATGATGGCCGTCCTAGGCAGCATGACCCTTGTGCTCCAGAGGAGGACAAAGCCAGCTCTTCTCACCGGGAGGTGACCCTGGGCAGATGTCACCCATGATCAGCCCTCAATCTGACCTCAACACAGCTCCCTGGGGGCTCAACCCTGGCTTCCAGACCAAAACCAACCAAGAAGCAGGATCTTGTTACTAGGTTATCATTCCCATATCCACTGCCCTAGAGATTAGATGCTATTTGGAATAATAAAAGGTGACATAAGGCCCTCCACTCTGCTTTGGATAGGAGGATGTTCAGGCTCAGATTGGCCATCAGCCATATCACTGAAATGGACCTTCAGTCTTTGTTATTGATTTTATGTACAGATGAATGTATGCATGTCTTCTCACATGAGAAAGAATTTAAGGGCACTTACAAAATAAGTGGGTGAGAAAATTGGGGCAAAGAGGAAAATGAAAGGAGAGGTATAGAGTGAAGCAGAGCTGTGGTTAATAAGCACCCAAACTTAAGATGTGGGACAGGTGGATGGACAGGGGTTTGGCAGGTGGAAAGAGCGGTGGATAGATGCGAGATGTCACAAAGCGATCCCACGTTTTGCTGTTTGTTTTTTTTTTTTCCAGCAGCTGACGAATGCATCATCAGTCACATTCTTCTGGAATTCCAGGGGAGGGGTGGGCTGTGCAGCCCACCACAGATCCTCTGCAACACCCTAAGCCCGGCAGTGAGCTTCCTAGGATGATTGTTGTGATGCCACAGAAGCAGCACCAGTTGGGCACCGGGATGAGGTAGGCCAGGAACACAGCCACCATGGCACGGGCTCAGGCCAAGCTCTCGAGGGAGGAACAGGTCTCACAGCACTCAATGCAAGGACACCCTGGAGCAAGTCTGCTTCTGTTCTCTGCCCTAGAGCTTCTGAAACATGGAGTAACATGAACTTGGAGGTCCTGTCTGTACCACAAGCACATTCTGTATTGTCAGTTAAAGGCAGAATCCTAGATTAGCATCCAGCCACACACAGGAATCGACTCACCCTGACACCCCAGAGTATGAACCTGCAGGCCAAGCCAAATGCCCACAGCACACAGGCTGACCACCAACTCTTGCGGGCATGTCATGGGCTCCAGTCAAGCTCCAGGGTGGGTTGTGAAGCCACCACAGTGCCCAGCTAGAGCCAAGCCACCACAGTGCCCAGCTAGAGCCATGAAACTTCTTCACATCAAGTTGGCACAAGTGACAAACCTGAGTAAAATATGTGGTAGCCTGTGGTCAGGTGACAGGGCTGGCTGGAACTGCACCAGGGCACAGGTGACACAGCCTGCATTCTGGCAGCACTTCCCATGGGCTGCATGTCTTTCTACTTACACAAAGATGCCGTCTGCGCTAGAAGTGGGACCTGAGGGTGAAGAAGAATCCACACAGAAACGAACCATTCTGGTCCTAACATATTGATCCGTAACCTTTCATTCAGGTGGCAATTACATAACATGCCCAACTTTCTAATAATGTCATTTCAGTTTATGAAAAGTAAAGCCCTTTTGAGCATATGAGATGTTTGTTTTCTTTCCTCTGTTGGGGGCCAGAGAGAGAAAGCAAGATGAAGGGCATTCGGTTCACCGGCTTGAAGTGACACTGGCCCTCAGAGAGGGCATAGGGAAGGACCCTGTGGCTGGAGCACTTACTTGGATTCCCCCAACCCAGACACCCCTCATCTTTCTTGGCTGGTGAATCAGCACATGGCGCTCTACATGCACAACCTTGATTCTTTGTGGACAGAGAAAGGTCTATGAATAACTTCGGTATCTGGGTAAAAAGAAATTTACTTGAAATATGTAGTCTTTCAAAGAAGTGAAATCTGACTTCAGCCCAGAGTTGAAATGCCATCACCTGGCACATGGCCAACAGAGACCTTCCCAGTGGAGAAACTGTGTACACCATCACCTTCTCAGCATGCACCCTCTGTGCCTGCGACTCTGGGGTCCTGGGCCACAGAGGCCAGCCAACTGCCCCTCCATTCACACCAGCATCACTTCCTCATCCACATCACCTCACCCGGCACCATTTCGAGAGACAAGTTGCATGTGGATCATGAAGGACTTAGTAAGGGTCTTCACGGTGTCACAGGCCAGCAGAGTGAGAAACCCGCACTGAAGTCATAGGTGTGTACAGTGGGTGCCTTGGGTCTCTTCCTCATCGCCAGGTGGGCACCACCACAGTCGTGAGGTGCCTGTAGTCAGGAACCACCGCAGGAGTGCCACAGAACATGTGTTGCTAGAGCCGGAGCTCACACACGACCCAGGAGTGATGCCGACTCTGTGGATCACCTGCAGGCTGATGGAAATCAATGAAAGGGCGTTTCACTGCCCTTGGCCTCACTGCACGGTGCTTCCTGCCCAGTTGTGAGCCACCCTGTCAACAGGCTGGGGGAGACCAGCAAATTCACTAGCTGATCCTCCTGGACTTGTTTGCCAAGAAATTAAAAGCCTTGAAAATCTTCAGTTCATAAGAAATTCAGGGGCTTTAGAACTAGTAAATGCAACCCTTCCTACTACTTCAACAAAGACTGCCCTCTGCCTTTTTGAGCTAAATCTGTGAACCGCCCAAGCACTGCTCCCTGTCACCAGCCCTACTGCTTGCTGAGGTCTGATGAGGTTGATGGCTTCACAGAGCCTGTGGAATAGTGTGTGTGCACTTGACATCCAACAGGACCTACGAGGATGTTGCAAAATTCAGCACCCTGTTGCCAATGGTAACTTCCGTCACGGGTTTGTTTAGCTGGTCTACGAGAAGGCTTTGCGCAGTCCCCAGAGGGCCTTCAGGAACGTGCCATGGAAAGGCTGTACCTGGCAAACGTGAGGATGTGGCCTTAACATGCCGGCTCAAGAGAACTGACATGGTAAGGGCACCACCCACCCTATTCAGCATGGCGCAGCTTGAAACAGACCCTGGTGGGATCATTCAAACCCCAGAAACCAACAAACACAACAAATCAGGGTCCTGCCCTCCCTCCCTGACCTGGCCCCAGGGAGTTTTATTCAACATTGACCAACGTCAACCCAGCCAGACGCAATGCCTGGGATGGTGGTGCTCAATCTCAGGTAAGCTTACCAGGTGTTTGCAAATAAGCAACAAGCAGGCCCACAAACACATGGGAAACACTAACACCTTTCACCCACTTTTTAACACACAGTGCTTCATGGGCTCCTGGCATCCACTATCAAGTAGAAACCCAATGCACTCCAAAACTCAAGTGCCACCCCATGCTTAACCTATCTGAGGTCTCGTCATTTGGTTTCTGTCATCCGTCTGCAAGGAGAGAATGGCTGACCTGCTCACTATCAGCTCATTCCTAAAACTTCTCATTCTTGGCTGGGGGACAGGCACTCTCCCGATGAGCACAGGGTAAGGGCTCTGAGGCCACGACGCTCTCCTCAGAGCAGCCTGAATGCAAGGCAAAGCAACACAGGTTCCTATGAGCATGACTCCTCAACAACAGGCACTTCTGAAACAAACTGGCAACCGAGACAAGGAAGACAGAAACTCTCAGAACAAAATAATGCACACTGTTTCCCCTGTGAACCTCCTTGTCAGGAAACACATGCTCACAGTCTGCCACCGTCCTTCACGTGCAGTTCCATTGGTGTGTTCCTCACACCTAAGCTGCACACAGCCTCTCATGAAAGAGCCCATGCGGAGAGATCAATCAACGTGCTGTTGCACTCTGCACCAAGGAGCAGAGGTTTCTTCCCAGGAAGGTAGGGATGGAAAGCAAGGAAGCAACTGTAGGAGGCCACAGTGGCCTGCAGGGAAAACGGCCCTGCACAGTAGGGATGGGCACAGCCCAGGATACGCACGGGAGCCGCTGCCCACAGAGGCTTCCAGATCCACGAGGGACTGGCTATGTGCCTGGACTGCCTCGAGCCCACCAAGACCCGCCAGCCTTGCAGGATACAGGAGCGGCCCCACAGGGCCCCGGCCCCCTCCTGTCACAGCCTGCCCAGAGTGTCTGGAGACGGGCCAGCAGCACTTCTCATCAGCACCCAGTGCTAGTAAGGGCTGGCACTGGGTTCAGGCAGAGATAGTGACCAGGGGATCCCAAACTCCAGCAGAGCCCAGTTGCCAAGGAGCCACGCCTCCTGGACAGCCCTGCTTCAGAGCCCTGCCTGCCCCCCAGCCTCACGGTGGGGCTTTCATCCAGGCTCAAGACCCAAGGCACGATATGAGCCAATCAGACGTCACCAGAAGAAGAAAAGGCAGAATGTTGGCATGTAAAGGCTGGATCAAACCCAGGCCTCATGCTCGCTAGGCAAGTGCACCACCTTCAAGCACATCCAGGCCTCAGCCTTGTTCCCCGAGAGCCGCCTGCACCTAGGTCTGTGTTTCCAGGAAAGGGACAGCGTCTGTAGCCATGCTCCTCCTCATGAAAGAAGCATGACCCTGCCTGTCCTCAGTTCTCCTGAGAGCAGACTGTGTCTTTCAAAGGCAGCACTGTTAATTCAGGACACACACTATATATACAGCTAAGGGCTTAGACAGCACTTCTAAAATAAGGAAGAATCAAACAGAAGATAGAAGCAACGACTCATCTAGAAGTAGACCTTTTTTAAAATCGTAGTAAAATACACAGAACATAAAATTCATATTAACCACTTTGAAGGGCACAGTTTGGAGGCATCAGGCACAGTCATGTTGTCACGCAGCCGTCATCGCCATCCACCTGCAGAACTTTTAATCTCCTTAACCAACTGTGAAAGCTCATCTGTGAAATCAGGAGGGTCGAACACACTGCTCGTGTTCCTAAGGAGCTTGACATGCCACTGAGACGCAGAGCAGCCACAGGTTCCCAGCAGCATTCCTGTGACCACACAGCCCTGCACACCTCAGACCCCATCCGGTGGTTAAACGGAAGCTCTGGTACCTCTGTCCACTGAAGAGTGACAACTCACCCAGAACCTCTCCTTCCCATGGGAGGCAGTTCATTCCCTCTGCACACTGAACCTCAGGTTCCCACAACCTGATGCAGGCGAAGCACATCATGGTACAAGAGCATGTCCAGGAATGGCCTAGGCGGAGTCCTGGTCAAGCCCCAGTGGAGGTGGCCTGACAGCCTGAGGGCTAAGGACAACAGAGCACCTCAAGGTGGTAATACATTCCACACCATCATGAAGTGCTGCACAAAACACAGTGCGAGAACTCACTGCAGTGCTTAAAATCACCACCGTCCTCAAGGGACCTTGCTTAGCCACTGACGCGCTTCTTCATGGCTCACACGTGTCTCACGATCGGAGCAGTGACTGGAACATGGGATTGACCTGGAAGCAAATTCCTCCCTGTGAGACTCAGGTTGGTGGGGAGCAGGGTTTGCAGCCATCTTCGGTCCTTTGCATGTGGCGCGCTCGTGTTTTCACTGCTGATAAAGACTTCCAGAGAATAAACAGGCTCAAAAACACCCAAACACATTCTAAACCTGCTTCTGTAGAAGCAGGAAATAGGCTCAAATTCATAGCCAAGATATTTCAGTGGCTAAAAACCAAACATGAACAGTTCCATAAATATTTTGAAAAAGAATGTGATTGGTAGCATGATCCACCCAATTCCTAAGTAAAAGATAAAGCCCTGTTTCCCTGTTACACTTTTCACCAGGAGGCGTGACATTAACTGTGCCTTTCAGCCCCTCAGTCCGGCGCTTGCAAGCTGGCTGGGCAGGATGCCACTCGTGTCACAGTAGAGCAAATCCAACTGACCATCACCCAGCAGCGCATGGTGCTCAATTCTGTGTCCGTCAGAAAATAGTAAGGTAAGGTCAGCAGACCTGTTTCTTACCAACAGCAGCATCCTGCCGCACACACCAACCAGACAGAGCCAGGCTTCCCAAGGAGGAGGACGCACACTCCAACTTTCCTCAGACTGCAGTTTCTTTGATGAAAACAACTCACACTAGAAGCTCCAAGAAACGAGCAACCAAAACACTATCCACAGGATAACCTGCCCCAGGCCAACTCAATCTCCTCTTTCTTACTGAAACAACAGCCTTCCAAAGGGTTTACACCCTCTATGCCCATTGTGTTTCCTCAGGAGCAATTAGAGCACCCAGCTGACGTGCAGCCACACAGGTCTGTCCACAGTGAGGGACTGCACAGACACAGCGTGGAAGGTCCCACTCCAGGACACCTGCTGGTGGCTGCCAAGACCCCAGGAGATGACCTGCAGCCAGTCCTTAACGTGGCCAAGGAAGGGCCCCACGACGGTGGGCTTCAAACACACCCACACAAGCCAACAGTGGGTCTCTTAGTAAATAAGTACAATGAGCGAATGAAACAGCTTTAAACCAATGAATTCCACTTTATAAAACCACCAGCTTCCCTTAGAAGTCCAGGACATCAGTCTGCTAAGTCCTGCGTCAGCAAAGACAGACCTCTGCGCTCAGCTTGCAACCCATTGCACAAACAGAGATGTTGGTTTTGGCTTTCTTCAGTGAACATATCATCTTGCACTAAAAGCCCACAACACCCAGGTCAGGCATCACACCTCTCCATACTGCCGCAGACATGCAGCCTGTGGCCACAAATCAGAAGAATAATGGGTACCTGTGTTCCTGTCTGGTAGCACACAGCAATGCTTCTGCAGAATGCCGGGCAGAACCTGTTTCAAAACAAATAAATAAAATGCATTTGGTTATTATTCGGGCAGAGGGAGGCATCTCATTAACTGTTGCAAGCATTTTTCTAATAAGGTTGTTCAATGTTGAACCAGGTCCACATGCCCAGGACAGTCTGGCAAGTTAAGTGGCGCAGAAGTGCTGATAACATACACTTCTCATCAGTAAGGCTGATCAGGTAAGTGCGGCCTGCACACATGCTCCACAGTGAGGCTGCCATTCAGGGATGCGCTCCTGAGCGATGGCAAAATGGTGTTCGAGGGGCTGCTGACAGAAGGTAAGTGGGCCTGCCAATTTTTATGGTGGCTTTTAAAATATTAGATGCATCTAGAGCCTGAAAGTGGCACCTCGCTGGGACCTCATTTCAGGTCTTTGAGGATCTGAGCCAGGCACTTTCATCAGGGATGAGCTGGTATGAAGAGAAAGGCTGTGTCCGCACCCATAGCTGGGCAGTGGCAGGCAGGCATGGTAACAACAGGAGACGGTTTTCCAAGAAAGCCCCACAATGCAAAGCACCAGCTGCAACAATCTGCAGCACAAGAGGTCTCCGCGGGAATCTACCATCATGCTTCCTAAAGAACACCAGAGCAGGGCTGAACCTCCATGTCACGTGTTCCAGGCCATGAGGCAGCAGCGTCCCTCAGCCCCAGAGGAACCACAGCACGCCTCCAGGAGGCCCACAGGACCTACAGAACAGCCATGCCTGCCAGGCAGAGGGAGCCCGGGAACCCAAAGAAGCACCATCCTGACAGGAGCCCTCAACCAGCTCAGGCTGGCCCAGAGAAGGGAAGGCCTCACAGACGTGAAGGAAAACACAGGGTCTCCTCCTCCATCCCTCTCCAGCTCTCCCATGCTGAGAAAAGAACAACCCTCTCCTAATGCTACTGTCCAACGCGAGATGGCACTGCCCACTGTCAACGCTGACTAACCCTAACAGAAAGTAAAATAAAGCAATAATCAAATTAGTAACCAAAGTGCCGAGCAAAATACGAAGTTAACGTTCAGAAATCCTGGCTTGGTGGCATCAGAGTGAGCACCTGCAAGACCCTCAATCATCAGCCCCCGGAGCATGAGGAGAGTAGCAGAGTAGATATGCCATAGTGGCACCATGCCCTCCCCGGGCCTGTCACTCCTGATATCCTGCTCTCCCTGCCCTGCCAGGGTGTGTGTGCACACACCCTCTCTCCTCTCCCCTCCCCGACACACAACTGAAAACCAGTGGTCTCGGACCTCAGGGCCCTGCCCTCCCACTCCGCGGTGAGGGCTCTGCACATCCCATTCCCAGCACGTTCCGAAGGGCCTGCAAGCCAAGGCCAGGCCCAGTAGCTAGTCGCCCTCAGAAGACGTGAAACGCCCTGTAAGGTGGAAAGGCAGCGTGCTGATCCACCTGCATGCAGACTGGAAATGCACGTGTCCTTGGGAAGTTCTACTGAGTCCCATGGTCAAGCTTGCCTGTCCAGAGAACCCGCCTCGGGCAATACCCTGCCGGCTTCCAGAGGGGACAGTGCTGACCGGCCCACCACAGCCCACCCCAGCCGAATCACCAGGAGGCTGTGCTGGGTCCGGGTTTCTGAGGAAGGAACTCAGTGTCCCTCCCACACCCCAACGCTAGTCCTCAGTCCCAGCCTCACAGCGGACGTCCCTCAGAGCACACAGAGGATGCCGAGTAGTGGCCAGGCGCCAAACACCCTGCTCCACCCTGACGTGGGCACAGCGGTGTCCAGATGGAAATTAAGCGGGAGTGACACAGGTGACTGTGGAGTGGCCAGGGGTTATTGGGAGCAGGTGGGTGAGGGGGGTTCAGGAGTCCGTGCTGGTGGCCCACTTCAGTCTAGCTCTGCCACTTGCTCCCAGCCAACTCCCTCCTCCTCAGTGTGGCAGCCTGAGCGCTTGCCAGGACCCTCTGAACCAGGGCTCTACCAACCACAGACGCCGTGGCAGTAAGGACTCCCACCATGGTAGATGAGGGGACCCTGAAGGCAACAGACTCACTCAGAGGGCCCACTCAATGGTGGTCTGACAGGACACCACCTCTCCCCATCTGAAGGGAGTCCTCCTGCTGGGCTGTGTCCTGGGCCAGTGTGTAGGGAGGACAGCTGGAAAGCAGCCAGATCGCTGTCAACATGCCCTCGTTCCTGTAGGAGCAGCAGGAGGATGAGCAGAGGAGGCCTGATGGTGGGACCCTCCCATTGCAACTCCTGGCCACCCCCACCTGCCCCAGCTGCTACCAGCCAACGAAGCCCCACAGTCCCAGGCTCTCTCCACAGGGTCCCTCACTCCCTGCCATGATCACAAATCCCTTTCTGAACACACAGAAGCTTTTTATTCAACTCCACACAGCAAAACCAAAGGATCAAGGGAAATCACTAACAGCAATGGCAGAATTCACCTTGATGTTCCTAAAGGCCGACAATCTGTGTTCAAAGCAGTGCTTCCATCTAATCCTGACAACTCCCACTAGCCACGGGCGCAGGAAGACAAGTGTTCAGTCTCAGAGCTGAGCACACTCACTGCTCAGCCGGGCTGGAGGGAGCCAGGCAGGCCCACAGGGTGGCTTCTTCCTCTCTGAAGGGCTTCCAGGAGACAGCAAGGCAGAATGGAATCATCCTGCTGCCTAAGACTAGGAGAAGTTCGATTCCACGAAGCCCGCTCCTTCCGTAGGGCTACCTCCTGGGAGTAACTGGAAACACAGCACTCTACACGCCACTGGCTGGGGTTGCGTGGGGCCTGTGCTGCCCAAGCCCTCGCCCACATTCTCCACCTGCTCTGAGGAACTGCCCCTACCAACGTGGTTGTCACGGGACCCTCTGTCCTGAAAGTGCTGGCTCTAGTTCCCTTCCACTTTAAATCACCTTCTCTGACCAAAAGTAGACTCAGGAGCACTGAAATACAATCCCCAGGTTGGTGTGTGCTTGTGCAACACGGCAGTCACCACTGGGCACCCTGGGCACATTTAAATTCATGAGAATAACTAAAATTCAAAACTCAGATGCACAGTTGTGCTGGCCACACTTCACGCTCTCGCAAGCATGGCACCCAGGCTGCCTTATGGGATGGTGTGCAGCACCACCACCTTCCAGGGAGAAACAGGCCAGGGCAGGGGCAGGGCGCTCACCTCTCAGGCAGCACCAAGACAGAAAGCCAGACCACCCACAGCCAGGGGCAGGGGCAGGGCGCTCACCACTCAGGCAGCACTGAGACAGAAAGCCAGACCCCACAGCCAGCCAGGAAAACAGTCTCAGAGAAGGGAAGGAGAAAGAGAGGACTGGGAAATCTCACTTCTGACCGCAGCTGGTCGCAGCCACAAGTATGGTTCCGTAACAGCCTACAGACACGAACAACCACAGAGGCACTTCCCTGGGACCAGAGGACCCTCACCCCCACCCTCGTGCTGATTAAAGCTTAGAAATCACTTTTCTCCAGATCCACTGAAAATGACAAGACAGAGTTGATTGGCCCCCTTTCTAAACCCTATAACCCATCTGTGTGGACAAATCAAGTCCATAAAAATCCCTGGACAACAGACAGCTGTGTGTCCCCCCTCTTGGGACCCTTCCCTCTTCAGGAGACCTTCTTTCTATTGCTCTAATAAATCCTGTTACTTTGCTCTCGCCTTTGTGTCTGGAGATTTCATTCTTTAAATTCACAAGACAAAGAATGCAACCCCATGCTCTGTGCCGACCTTAGTCCTGTCCTCCCCCAAGTCCTAGGTGACTGTGCCTGTGGCCTGTCCACAGACCCCAGGACTGCCAGCTCTCCTCTACACCCCTCAGGACAGCTTCAGAGTCTGTCCCTGGGCCGTAGGCCCTCCCTCCTCTCCCCCACCTCTGGGACTGAGGGTCTGCAGTGAGAACGTGGCAGTTCACTGCAGTGAGGCTCACGTGAGCTGAGCACTCTGCCGTGGGACGGGTCCCCTGTGGATGTCATGACAAGGCACCTCACACAGGGCAATTCAGCAACAAAAATGTCCTGCCTGGCAGTCCAGGATATAGGCAGGGCTCCATGCCCACGGCAGGCTCTGGGGAAGGTCCCTCCTGCCCCTTTCAGTCCCTGGGGGCTCCAGGCACTCCCCGGCCCATGGCCATGTTACTCTGCTTGTTGACTCCACGTGACCTTGACCTGGTGCCTGTCCGAGGGGTCTTCCCTGATATGTGTGGGTGCCGAAGCTTCCTCTTCTCTGAGGACACTCCTGTTATATTGGAGCCCACCCCAGTGACCTTATCCCAGCTTGATTCAATCTGCCAGGACCCATCTCCAAATCAGTACACATCCCAGCACCCAAGTACCCATCCTGGGGAACATAATCCAACCCATAACCTGGCAAAGCCTGGCAATTAGGAGTCCAAGTCAGTCCTTGTCATTCCTAACTGCTGCTCATTAGCAAGTCTCTAGGATCTCTGAGCCTCAGCTGCCTTATCCATAAAATGGGCAAACACACCACATGGAGTTGGTGAGAACAGAAGCACCGAGGTCGCATAGTGACGGGGTGCGATCAGCAACCAGGGAGCGGTAGCTGCTGCATCTCACCATGCTGACAACCAACCCACTGCAGTGCACGGGCTCTGAACTGTCATCATGGCTCCTCCACAGCCACACCAGTGCACGCTGTGGGGCCCACCAGGGTCCATGATGCCTCCTGGGGCTCAGCCGCGGTCCTGACTATCTGTGTCTGCTCATGAACTGCTCCTGGTCCAGTCTGCACACCACTCACACATGGGGCACTCCATGGCAAAACCCTGCTACCATCAAACCGGCTCAGTAGCTTCATAAAACATCCTCATTTTCCTAATACTTGGCCCTGACCAGCCTGTGGCTATTTCCAGAAATGAAAGGACAAAAATGTCCTGGCACTAACAAGATTAAAGAGCACATGAGAGGCAACCACAGCCTGCTCATGCCCGGCTGCCTGCTGCTTCTTCAACACGCAGTTCAGAGTCCCCTCCACAGGTAGCCTTCTGGCCCACCGGGCCACTTCCCTACCCCCTGCATTTAGCTCTCAGGTCAGCCTCCATCATGTCCTACTTCAGCCTCCCTGCCTCCTTGCCTCTCCCCTGACCCCTGGGATGGCCTCTCTTGTTCCCACATGCAGGGAGTGCCCGCCAGGACAGATGTTGGGGTCCTCGGACTTGTGCCCTCCACCACTGCTTGCATTGCTGCCCCCTGCAATGTTTTCCTGAGTGCTCTGGTTTGCTTTCAGCTGCCCCTCAGCACCCAGGCACCCTCGCAGACTCACACGCTATCCCACAAGCAGAGGAGTAACAGGGACTCAGTGGTACTGTGCAGGAGCTAGCTACTGAGAGAGGACACAGGTGATGGCTGGAGGAGACACCACACCCAGTGGTCCATGGGGACCCATCTGGGTCACCACCAGGGCTCCCCGTCTGCCACGCCTCCCCCTCCCCTCTAGCCTGTGTCCTGCGGCCAGGCTGGTGATGGTCACCTGCAGTGAATCCTCCAGCTGAGCTAAAGGTCTCTCTCCCTCTCCCCCTTGCCAAGGCTGTCCTGCTCACTGGAGACATTCTAGAATTTAGCAGCCACTGCTCCAAACCAAGCAGCAGAGCCCTTAGCAAACTCCTTCATGCTAGGACTCCATTTCCTTCTCTGAGAAATGGAAACAGCGACCTGTCGCAGGGTGCTAGAGCAAGAAAGATGTGGGTACGATGCTGTGTGGCACACTGGCCTGGCACAAACAAAATTAAAGTGTCCCAGGCGTGACGGTCAGGATGTGCTTCCGCAGAAAAGGCTAGTCTTGCCAGTAGGCTTCCCCTCTACCCCTCAAATGGTTCCAAAAGTCAGTCCCAAGTTCCCTGAAAGCCTACGTGGAGCTCCTATGTGCTTCTCCCTGACACCCCAGGCTCTCCCCGAGTGCCCGCATGCACATCTAGATGATCCCTCACACCTGGGGCTCTTGCTCTCCTCTGGACCTACACACCCCTCCCACAGGCCTGAGAGTCTGTTTTGGACCAGTCAGCTCCTGCACTCTGTTTCTTAGAAGATAAACTCTCCACTTTTATTAATAAAAAACTTCACCATTCATTTCTTTTGTAAGGAATTCAAATGCAACAGACACACTGAGGTTGGATAAGCGATGAGTTACTTCAATTAGAGCTTTCAATCTAATGTACTTTTCAACTCTGCATGTACCTGATTTTGATAATAGAGAATTTTGTCCTTCAATTTTTATAAAGCAAGAACGATTTCCATCTCCTCTCTTCTTTTACTGACATGCTCTTCAGCACCCAGGCCATTAGCCATGTTCAGTGAGCTCCCCCAGCCACCTTCAGCAGGGCTAAAGAGGTGCCTCAGGCTCAATGGAGAGGAAAGACTGACAATCGTGCACCAGAGAGACCTGGGCCACTTTTGCACGGCCATGTCTCTGCTCTGCCTCTTCGCCTGTGCTGTGGACAATGGTCAAGAGGACACCTGCAGCTCTCACAGCTAGATTAGAACCGGCGTCTCTCCTGACTCCCAGCCCACAGGCTATCCCAGCATGAGCACACCTCCTCATGCTCAGCCTGGTCATGGACAAGGATCTGTGGCTTTGCTGGCTTAAGGAGTCCTATACCCTCCAGACCCTGGATGGCAGAGGCACGGAGATCGTCAGGCCTTTGAAGAAAGCTCCCACTGCGAGAGAAAAACAGAAACCAATGGACTTGGGCTGGGGGCAGCATCTGGTGAAGCTTCCTCCTGCTCACCTAGCTTGTTCTGTTCGCCACAGAGGAGAGAGCAGCAGTTCACAATCCGTCCCAGACTTAGGCAAGGGAAAGCCTTGCTGTGCAAACCTCTTACCGGGCACTTGCATTCTCTCAGCCTGAAGTGCCACCTATGAAGCACTCTTCAAAGCCAGCTCAACTGACAGAGGCACCCGTCCACCTTGGCCAGCAGGGCTGCAGTGAAGCACCGCCCACCAGGGCTCCCACAGCAGACACCTACTCCCCACAGCCCTGAGGCCACAAGGTGCCGGCAGCTTCCGCGTGTGGTGAGGGCGGCTTCTCACTGTGTCCCCTTGAGGACAGCGTGCTCTGCACTCTTCCTCTTCTCATGAGGACACTGATCCCATTGCAAGGGCCCTTGTCACCCTGTATGGAGGTTAGGGCCAACTGGTGGGATGACAGTGCACAGCCGCATTTGGAGAGTCTGCAGAGCACAACCCCAGTGGGCAACAGGAATACACAAGACTCGTATCCACCCCGAGGCTGAAACCCGGCTCACCAGACAGAACTAGCTGCTCCTCGACAACTCTATAGCATGAGAAACCCAACAGGAGACCCTCTGCTGGACGCTGCCTTCAACTTCAATGCACTGTCTTCGTCAGAGCAGGCCACGTGACCCAGAAAGGAGCAAAAGCTTGGGGGCCCCCACTGGGGACCAGAGAAGCCTTCCCCGTGGGACCCAGAAACACACGTGCTGGCGTCCGTCTTTGCAGACGGGGAAGCCGCTCAGGCTCTGTGCTCCAATCCTTTGTTCTGTGGTCCCTCCAGCAACAGGCCCTCAAGCACAGTGGCACAGAGAGAGCGCCCTGGACACCTGCAGCACGAGCGTGGGTCTATGTGTCGGCTCGCCTGCTCACACTGCTGCCTTGACACAATGGGACACTGGCAGCCATGTGAACATCACCAGCACGACGGCAGGACCTGTCTGCTGCCTCAGGGGGCAAGGACACCCAGATGCCCTGGAGTGCACTGGGCCACAGAGTAGCCCCACCAGTGACTGTGCTCCACAGGGACCACCCTCCTAGGAGACAGCCCCAGCAGCAGCTCCATCAGAGGACGGAGGGGCTCATATCTGAGCCACCTGAAGGAGGCTGAGCCAGGTGCCCCAGCCCCGCCCTCAGGAAGACTGATTTCCTGTGGGCCATGCACCATGAGAGCTGTGACACATTTCCATTCTGAGCCCTGCTCAGGAACAGAGTGACCTGGGTGGACAGGGTCTTGGTCACCTCCACCCCAAGCAGAGAGCCTGCTGCCTGCACATACATCAGCAGGTGGGGAGCTGAGTAAGGACGAGCAGTGGACCCAGAAGGAGCCATAAGCACCTGCCGGTGTCCGCCATGCTCCCAGACCCTCAGAGGCCTGGCTCCACGGCTTCTGAGGCAAGCGGATCACATGTGGCCCCAGTGTGATTTTATCTAGTCAAAACCACCCACCTGTTCCCCATCAGCTTTTCCCTGAGACGTCCACCATCTCCCGCCAAGGGCACACGAGTGGTTTCTAGCCCTTGGCCTGTTAGAATCTCCAGGGGCATCTGCCCACACCCCAGCAAGGCAGGAATGATGACCCTCAGAGGGAGGCCCCTGGGAGCCCAGCCAGGGAAACAGACTTGGAGGGCCAGGACACGCAACGTGGAGCAGCAGAAACCCGGCAGGGCCACCGCGGCCACCACGCATCGCAGCACTGCCACTCCCCTTGCCTGGCAGTGTGCAGATCTGGCACCTGCCTCTCCTTGCTGCCCTCTTAAAAGACCACCTGAGATGAAGGCAGGGCTGCTAGGAGCAAGGGGGTAAGGAAAGCCCTGCCGGGCTCACCAGCAGCTTGGTGTTCAGGAGAACTGGCCACTTATGAAATCAAGACCTGGACTCTCTCCAGCTGCCCTATGCTCCAGCAGCAGCGGGTAGCCACATACCAAGAACTTCGAACCACACAGGCTGGGTCTTCAGTCCCAGTGACTGCCCATTGCAAACCACATCATTTCACTCTACAGAACACTTATGTGAGTCTAAACATGACGGAAACCGGCCATGGTGAGTTCAGGGCCATGTGGGCCTTCCCCAAACTTGACCAGTCACAGAGCCCAAGTGAAAAGCCTGGGAGAGCTACTCTCCCAGAACCAGATCTGAAAAGAATAACTGTCCAAGTTACGAGAAAGATCGTTCCCACTGCGCAGTGCTCTGGAGGGGTGAGGCCACCTGGACACAGGCCACCTGGCCTGTGGGACAGCCCTCACCATGGCCTGCAGCTGCACAACACGGTCACTCCCCATCACGGGGGACACGCAGGCCACAGTCCAGGTACCCCAAGCAGCTCCTTGATTCTTGTTAAATAACAGTGACCGCCGTCTCAGAAAATCGAAGGGTTCCAGTTTCATGTTGTACATGAGTAACCTGCCCAGACCAGCCTGGCCACTGCCTCCCTGACCCTCTGCAGAACACTGGCCGCTCCTGCCAGGGACCCCTCACTCTCCCTCTGCCAGAGCCGTCTCCCCCCAAAACGCACACACAGACACAGGCACTCCTCTCCTCTGACTCCCGCCCGCATGCCCATCTCTCAGGCCGTCTCTTCCCCAAACTCGATTCTCAGGTGGCCCAGGACACAGCCCTGTGGCTCCCTCTGTCCACGCCATTTCTGAGCAGCTCAGCTAGGCCCTGCATTCACTCTGAAGACTGGGCTTCCTACGCTCAGCCCTGTGCTTTCTTTGTCTGGATTTCAGAGCTGCATACCCAGTATCCACCTCTGCAGCCTGGGATGTCTGACAGGCATCTCAGGACTAACATGCTCCCCCCCGCTTGCCCTCCCGCCTCATGCCACCGCCCTGAGCAACATACATGCAGCCCTTGGGGCCAGGATCCTCAGCCCACTTCCCTCCTCTTCCAGGCCTGTCCTCTACCTGATGCCATCAGGGAACCACGTCTCCACCTCTGCTGTCCAACGACTCCACAGGCTCCCGTGACCTAGTCTTCACGCAGCACCTGCAGGGCTCTTCAACAGTCAGGTTCTATCGTGTGCCCATGGCCACCACAGCTCCCCACAACACCTCATCCTTCTAGAGTCGGAGGGCCAATGCCGGGGGACTGGACCACTCACCCAGCCTGACCCAGACTTCTGCTACAGCAGCCCTTCACCGTCCCTTGTGTGCGCCAGGCACACAGCCCAGGGACATCTGCACCTGCTGCAATCTGCCTGGAAAGCCTTTCTCTGGGCATCCCCACAAACAGTTTGCTTTAGGCCTCACCAGAGACACCCCTTGATGGATCACCCTGTCACTGTCCCCTCAGGATGTACCTTGCCACATCTTGTGACCAGCTCTCCCTCTGTGCTGCTCAGACGGAAGCTCTGGGAAGCAGGACCTGTCTGTGAGGTTCTGCTGAAGCAATGGCAGGCTGATACCTGGATCAGAGACCCTCAGACACAGTCAGATCCCCATCAGGCAGGTAAGGACAGCCTGCGGCATGCAGTATCTGAGAGTTCCTGCTGGCTGAGCTGCAGAGCGTGGGGTGAAGGATGTCTACTGCAATGGCAAAGAACTTCCCCAGGCTGAGATATGGCTGTGGCACTCAGAGCCCCATACAGCCCCGACGCCCCACAGTCCTCATCAGGTTCAGCCTCCCCAGCAGTTCTGCGATGTCCGCCACTGCTGCTCCCACTAAGAGGCTGGAGAAGCCGAGGCACCTGGAGTGAGTGGTGGCCAAACATCACCAGCAAGAGCCCAGGCCTCTCTCCTGGAGATGGTGCCACGCCCTGCAGTCTGAGCAGCCTGGGCTCTGGGCCCCTCATCCCCTTAGGTCTTAGATTTCCCCTTAGATTTCCTCTGGGCTGGAAGCACAGAGATCCATCTCTTACTCAGGTGCCCATCTACAGCCAGGGCAGGACCTGAAAGAAAGAGCTGCACTGACCCCTCACTGGCACCCAAGACTCCAGGCAAGGACATGGCACAGGAGGCCACACGGTGAGGGGAAGAGCACCCACTACAAGCCATAGAGGAAGAAAAGGGGGAGCCACAGCAGGCCCCCAGCTGCTTCCCAGGGAGAGTGGCCTGAACCCTGGCTCAGAGGAATCACGAGGATCACCTCGTTCACAAAGCATCACACTCTCAAAGCAACAAGACTGGCCCTGCAGGCCTGGGGCCACTGACCAAAGTGGTCTTGTCCTGCGGAAGGTGAGAGTCAGAAGGGTCAGGCCTGGCCTCTAGCAGTGTTCCAGAGCCTAGAACAACCCCAGCATGGAGTGGGGGGAGTGGAGACATCATGCAAAAGAATGGACAGTTAACAGAGATGCACAGTCATTGGACTCAGCCACGAACCCACTGCCTCCCCTGACCGAGTTCCCTGACATTTTTCTTGTTTCCTGCTATAGACAAGAGCACATGCTTGCTCCATCTATTTAATTAAAACTAATTAAATTTATTTGCAGCATAAGAAAACTTGAGAGCACAGACTGCTTGTGACGGAGATGGATCACACGTGCATGCTTGCTGAACCCTTCATCTTGGCAAGGTTAAGAGGCACCACATGAGTCTCAGGGCTGTTCCCCGGTATTTGTTTGCTTGCCATTGAACTTGGGTGTGAAGCCATGAAGCCTGCAGGTACTTTTGCAAAATCTCATCAGGGTACTCCTGGCAAATGATGTAGGCCACTAGTGCCACCTGAGACTAAATGTGTTCAGCAGCTGGCCAGGGCTCTACGGGTCTGATCACGTACCCTACAGACTCTGTGCCTGCCGTCTAAGAACATCTCGCCTAAGGTCCTTGTCAGAGTGAGGGAGAATCTTCAGCTTCAGGTCTCCCTCTGGTGGAGACGCACTCTATGGTGTCAGAGCCCCGACTCTGGTAACTGCTGTTTTCTGGACCCTTGCCAAGATGGCAAGCAGGACCTGACTGGCACTTGTCCAGCCTGTGTGTCTCAAGGACCTCAGGTTCTGCACATCCGTGTCTGCACCAGGAGCAGGTCCAGGCTCCCGCCTGTGTCCAGACTCTGTAGCTGCAGGAGAAGATCCCTTCTTTGCCACCAGCCCAGAGGCCGTGTCCCTGCCCCACAGTGCTGCCTCTGCACCGGGGCCACGCACAGTCCAGAGACAGCTGAGCAAGCTAGCCAGAGGCCACGAGATTAATGCTTACTGTTTTTTGTAGGCTTATAATTGATTTCTCCATGTAGATATTTTCTTCTTCCCCTTCTGCTCCCCGGCACCTGATGCCCACCATTCTACTCTGTGTCTCTAAGCCTCGCAACTGCAGGACTCCACAGAAGAGGAATCGTGCAGGGTTCATCCTTTGTGTCTGGCTTGTTTCCTAAGTCCTCGAGGTTCACTCACACTGCAGCGTGTGTCAGAATTCCACCTTTAAGGCTGAGTGACATTCCATCATACACACCTGCCATCGGTGTTCATCCCTCCATCTACCCACGGACACTGCCTGGCTCCTCCTCCTGGCTGCTGTGCACAGTCTCCCTTCAAGACTCTGCCTTCAACTCTGCTTTTAGTTCCTGAGCCCTGGGTGCGGGGTTCCGCTGCAGCTTATCACCCTGCACGCCACTGTCTGGGTGCAGTGCTCCAGGCTCTGCATCCCTGCTGTGCCTGCTCGCTGCTTGTCCGCAGCAGCCATCCTCAGACAGGCAAAGTGGTGTTTGTCTGCAGCATACCACACAGGCCAGGGCAGGGCTCCAAGAGGCTACCACATCCTGTTCCCTCCAGAGCACCCAAGACACCTTCAGGGTCTTTTCTGAATTCCTAGGCTGACCTAGGCCACATGACAGTTTTCATGCCCGGGAGTGTTTCAGAACTTTCTTTGCAATGTGACTGCCTGCTTCAAGCATCCTTATTCATCATTTACACAGAGACCCCAGCCCTCACAACCCCCTCTCTGCTACCAGGGTCAACTGTCTTCTGCAGGCTCTGAGCCCCTGAGCCAATCTCCTCACCTGCTGGGTTAGAGGGCTGTCCAGCATGGCCTCAGGGGGTTCCCATGGACAGCGCAGCAGCCTGGATCTTCAGGCTGGGCAGAGGAGCCACCAGCAGCAGGCATTGGGCTGCCCCACAGCCCAGGGGAGTCCCAGACAGCACCCTGCTTTCCTGCCACTGTGCACCTGACCAGCGGTGCCTACTTGCACTTGGTGCAACTTGACCACTAGTCCTTCTCTCTTTCTCTAACCTGGCACAGCAACTTTCCTCCTGCATTTCTGCTGACTTATGCTCTGAGCCTTTTTCAAACTGAAGCTTAATGAAAGATCCTTTTGGTCTTCTCCTGCCACATTACTCCTGGTCCCTTCGATTTCTGAATGCTCTACCCACCTGCAGTGCCATGAACTGTGTATGCTAAGGAATGCAGCCTCCTTGGGGAGGGACCATGTCTTCTTTGCTCACAAGTTCCCCTCACAACCTAATCCCAGCCCTGGATAGCAGGAGTTGACCCTTCAAGCCCTGGACAGGAGAAACTGCCCATGCGCTCATGGAGCATCTAGACAGCAACCCTCACCTGGACTCCACCTCTGGAGTAGAGGGCGAGGGCAAGGAGGTAGAGCAGGGACATCAACATGCAAACCCAAGTTACACTGACCTCACAGGGGGAGAGAGGAGGAAAACGCCCCCAGGAAAGAGCAAGGGACTTTGGGGGCACTCAGGGTCACCTTGGGACCATGCAGAGTAACAGTTCCTAGTCAGATCGGCCAGGAAGAACATTTTGAGGAGAAAGAGCACCATGCACAGAGTCTAGGGCAAGGAGGGGACAGACACTAACATACAAGGGGTGGAGAAGTGGGTGGTGTGCACAGAGCAAGGAACGATGAGGACGGGAAACGCAGGGGCTGAGGGAGCTGGCATGAGGGTCCTGGTGTGGGCACGAGAAAGCAGCGCGCGTTTCCCGCTGAAACTCCGCATGGGGAACACGACGCCTGGTGGCTGTATGGGGGGAGAAACCGCAGATTTCTTACTGAGTAAACTGAGCCAGACTGGGGGTATTGGTATTTTCCCTGCCATACTTCACAGCTTATCACTGGGAGTGAGAGAGACAGATTGTGTGCTACTGATAAAGAGGAAGAGGCACGGCGGGTAGAGGACAGAAGCTGTTCATTCACATTTACTTCACTGATGCATTCAAGGGCTCCAACTGCAATTTTACTTCCAAAATATAATAATCTGAGAAAACATAACAGATTCTCAGTCAAATTATAAGGGACAGATGTCTTATATAAAACTGAGCAAGAGGCTGGGCACAGTGGCGCACACCTGTGATCCCAAAGGCTCAGGAGGCTGAGGCAGGAGAATCATGAGTTCAAATTCAGCCTCAGCAAAAGCAAGGTGCTAAGAACTCAGTGAGACCCTGTCTCTAAATAAAATATTAAAATAGGGCTGGGGATGTGGCTCAGTGTTCAAGTGCCCCTGAGTTTAATCCCTGCTACCACCTCCCAAAAAATCTAAGCAAGATTAGATTCACACCTGGCTGAGTTCATACAGAACCATTATTACTACTGTGAGAATTTTAGAGCTCAAAGAAAGGGTTTCCACTAATTTTCTCCAAAGTAAAAGACCCCATCCTAGGTTGCATGATTTTCCTGAGTTGCTTCAAGAAGAAATACTCTACTCTAAGACTTATGAGCTTAAACGGATTACCATTAGGCATTCTGTAGGTGATTTCTGCAACTCTGTGCATCACTTTAGCTCTGCAAAGAGAGATGGACCTCACTCACTGACTGTTGAGCACTTACGAGCACCCACCAAGTGGGAGCAACTGCAGCTCCTGGAGACAGTCAGCTGTGCCAGAGGGGACAGAGCGACAAGACCCATCACACATTAACACTTTCCGTGCCGCACCAGAGTGGAGTTCCAAGCATTAGGGTTGTGTGTGGAAGGGGCGCCTGTCCCAGCTGGAGAAGGCCTCTCTCAGCAGATTCTGAGTCCACTAGTGAGCAGAGCTATCCCCACCCGTGGGACACTCTCCTCAGCAGAGGGGAGACCCCCATCCACAGCCTACCAGCCTGATTGTGTCCTAGGTATGGAATGCAGAGGGGACACTGACCAGGTTGCCACAGAGAGCAGAGTCCTTAGTGTGCACATCAGACACCACCCTAGGGAACAGCTATGGGGTCGCATGTGAGGCACAAGCAGACTTGCACCCCAAGTGACCCTAGAGCCAAAGGCCTGAAGAGCTATAGGGGAAGAATATCAGGAGCATGGGATCTGGTTCAGAAGACGCAGTCACAACCAGCCAGAGCGGTGAATGAAGAACCAACCTGAAGGAAAGAGGTCTAATCAACAAGGGGCCACAAGCACAGGGGCCAGAAAGGTCACAGCAGGAAGGAGACTTGCTTCCTCCCCACAGTAAGACCAAGGAGGAAACAGGAAGAGGGTCCCATGAGGTCAGGGAGGGCAAGAAGGAGAGGAGGGACTCTCATGACAGGGTTCGCTGACGGCCAGACCCTCGTGAGGCAGGTTGGGCAGTTGAGAGGAGGCAGTCAGCACACACACGAACACACACACACACACACACACACACGCCCTCTAGCAGCACCAACCCTCTGGATGTAGAGCAGAGAAAGTCAATCGTGAATGTTGCCAAGAAACACAACGACAGATGGGGACACGGGTGCACAGGTGACCAGCCACAATCTACCTACACGCGTGGGCATGCAAGGTGGTAGGGGGTGCCCTCAGAGGAAAAGCAGGCCTGCAGTGTGCGGCCTGAGGCAGGTGATGCCTGGGGGCAGTGAAGGGGCTGGGAGCCAAACTTCTGCCTAGCAGCTAAGGGGGACACTGAGCATCAGGCCTGCACTTCAGAGAATAAACAGGCCAACCCAGACTCCTTTGTGATCCCTGGTACATTCTAGATCGCCCTGTCAAGGCAAAAAGTAATGATAATAAACATAAGCAAGTTCTTCCCCACACAACCCAGGCAGCTGTGGTCAGGAAAGCCCCGGGAGCCCCATGGACCCGTGGCCAGACCCTCCACTCAGGACTGCACAGGACAGCTGCGAAATGGGACCAAGAGCCGCGTCGGAATGGAAACCTGCACCCTCCTGGACACACTTGTCACCACCCCCAGAGCTAGGATGGCCCCCTTCACGAGGAAGAGGGGCCTGCACCAGGACGCCCCCTCTGGACCAGAAGCCTGCGGGCGCTCCTCCCCGTCGCCCACGGGTCTGAAACAAAGCCACCCAGCTGAGTCTGGAACCCCCAGCTCCTCAAGAAGGACTTGTGTCCACTGACTGCACCATCTCTGCAAACACAGCTGCCCCCACCACTGACATTTCCTCCTAAGCATGTAGATACTCTCAAATCCTTCCCGTGGTTAAAAGACAGGAAAAATGAATTCCACATGACAGGAAAACCCCAGATTAACTGCTCCCCACAAAAATGATGACCAAAAAACCCCCACTGCCACCCCTGGAAAGCACCCAAAGGGAAAACAGCAAATGAAGAAAAGTCTATTCAAGAAAATCTGCACAAAGGGAAAGGCAGGCAGGAGTGCAGACTGCTCCCGCTCCCCCACAGCTCAGCAAGGCGGCCTCCAGAGGGCAGGACCCATGGGCACAGAAGCAGGACAAAAGGCTCCTGCCAAAGGTCCTGTCACCCGCCACGGAGTGTGGAGCTGGAGCAGTCTACTCCTGCACGTGCTCACAGGGCAGCACAGAGTGCAGACTGCTCCCGCTCCCCCACAGCTCAGCAAGGCGGCCTCCAGAGGGCAGGACCCATGGGCACAGAAGCAGGACAAAAGGCTCCTGCCAAAGGTCCTGTCACCCGCCACGGAGTGTGGAGCTGGAGCAGTCTACTCCTGCACGTGCTCACAGGGCAGCACAGCCCTGGGGAAGGCCGGCTTCAGGTTCAGGTATGGCGTGAAGGGGAGGGTGGGGACAGGGAATGAACACTGGAGAGCAAATTCCAAACAGGGACCTCATTCGATGCCTTCAAAGCAGCCACAGTTTGAGTGGATTCATCAGTAGAGAAAGGTACGCTGGGGTGCTGTGGGAGACAACAGCAATCAGCTGTGATCAGTGGAGACTACCTGCTGGACATGGCCAGGGACAGAGGGAGAGCAGACCACCCACACACTCGTGCCAGGGGCTGGGGCATGTGCAAAGACACTTCTTCCTGAGGAGCAACATCAAATTTAGCAATGGGGGTGGCCGGTGGGGCATCTGCCCCCCAAAATAATCCAGTCAGTCACTAAACAAATAAAGATACAAATAACTACAGCAGAAATGGGAGAAGGACACCAGAACCAAGACTTGAGAAAGAAACCACTAATACGTCCAGTTTCCAACAACAAATTACGAGACATGAAAGAAGCAACGAAGTATGATCCCAGATTGGGAAGTCAGCAGTCAACACAGGCCACCTGGGAGACCAGAGCCACGGCAAACATGTCCGCAGAACCCAGGGACTCTAGGCTGCTTGAGGGGCCCAGGAAAGACAGACATCCTCCAAACAGCCAATGGCAACTCAGGTGCTGAAAAGAAAGATAACCAAGGCCGACCCACTGGAGGCTCAGCCACAGGACACAAGGATGGAAACACCTGAAAAGAGGTCATCAGAAGTTGGGTAAGCTGAAGAGAGAAAGAGAGAAGGAGAAGGAAGAAGGAAAGGAAGGAAGGAAAGGGAAGGAAGGAAGGAAGGGAAGGAAGGAAGGAAGGAAGGAGGAAGGAAGGAAGGAGGGAGGGAGGGAAGGAAGGAAGGAAGGAGGAAGGAAGGAAGGAGAGGAAGGAAAGGAAGGAAGGGAGGGGAAGGAGGGAGGGAGGAGGGAGGAGAGGCAAGGAAGGAGAAGGAAGGAAGGAAGGAAGGAAGGAAGGAGGGAGGGAGGAGGGAAGGAAGGAAGGAAAGGAGGGAGGGAAGGAAAGGAAGAAGGAAGGAAGGAGGAAGGAAGGAAGGAAGGAAGGAAGGAAGGAAGGAAGGAAGGAAGGAAGGAAGGAAGGAAGGAAGGAAGAGGAAGGAAGGAAGGAAGGAAGGAAGGAAGGAAGGAAGGAAGGAAGAAGGAAGAAGGAAGGAAGGAAGGAAGGGAAGGAAGGAAGGAAGAAGGAAGGAAAGGAAGGAGGAAGGAAGGAAGGAAGGAAGGAAGGAAGGAAGGAAAGAAGGAAGGAAGGAAGAGAAGAGAAGGAAGGAAGGAGGAAGGAAGGAAGGAAGGAAGGAAGGAAGGAAGAAAGGAAGGAAGGAAAGGAAGGAAGGAAGGAAGGAAAGGAAGGAAGGAAGGAAGGGAAGGAAGGAAGGAAGGAGAGGAAAGGAAGGAAGGAAGGAGAAGGAGGAAGGAGAGAAGGGAAGGAAGGAAAGGAAGGAAGGAAAGGAAGGAAGGAAGGAGGAGGGAAGGAAGGAAGGAAGGAAAGGAAGGAGGAGGAAGGAAGGAAGGAAGGAAGGAAGGAGGAAGGAAGGAAGGAAGGAAGGAAGGAAGGAAGGAAGGAAGGAGGAAGGAAGGAAGGAAGGAAGGAAGGAAGGAAGAAGGAAGGAAGGAAGGAAGAAAGGAAGGAAGGAGGAAGGAGGGAAGGAAGGAAAGGAAAGAAGGAAAGAAGGAAGGAGGGAAGGAGGGAAGGAAGGAAGGAAGGAAGGAAAGGGAAGGGAAGGAAAGGAAGGAAGGAAGGAAAGAGAGAAGGAAGGAGGGAAGGAAGGAAGGAGGAGGAAGAAAGGACAGAAACTGAAGAGAGCCATGGAGCCAGGGCACCACCCACAAACAAGCAGGGGTGACCACTAGAGACTGCGGAAGAAGGCCGAGTCTCCAACTTGAGGAACCACGACAACAGGAAGCTCAACCAAGCTCTAAGCAGGACGGCAGCAAAGAGTCACAGGAGCTGTCACAGGAGAGGGGCAGGAGGCTACTGGAGAAGCCTTGCACTCCCTCAGGCAACCTCTCAGGCTGAGGGTTGGCTGGCTGCTCGTCAGACCGACAGAAGCCAGCAAGGCCCACAGAACACCACATCCAAGTCCTCAAAACCAACAAAAGCAAAGCTGTCAAGCAGGGTCCCACATCCAGCAAAGCTGTCTTCAGACATGAAGGCAAGAGACAGACATTCCTGAGACAACAACATCGGGGACTTTGCTGCTAGCAGATCCATCTTTTCAGAAAATCCAGAGACGTTACATGTCCAGGCTGACAGCAAGTGCACCCTGGTGGTGATCCAGCCCACACAGGACGGGGTGGTGATGATCAAGTATAAAGACAGTGAATGCCCACACTGTCTCCTCTCTTCTCAGCGATGGAAATGAAATTGTGTAAGATGTGTGGACGAATCCTGGTCCTAAAACATAGAGGATCACGTGGCTGACATTCCTGCCAACGAGATGTGGTGGCAAAGTTGCATCGCCTCAGGAATGCTCACAGGTGACAGAGTACCACCGAGAACAAGACACCACTGGCTTAGCACATGCAGGGACAGAGAGGTTAGGGAAATGCTAAGAAAGTGGGTATGATGAAGCGTCCTGGAGCAGTACAAAAATGACCGGAATTAAGCTACGTGAACAGAAAGCTGATTCCAATAAGTTCAGGTACATGTGGTGACCCTGTGGTAAACACAAGACAGAGAACTCAAAAATCACAGAGAGCGTAATAATTCATTAGAAAATACTCAGTGCGAGAGACGAAGAGCAGTGGAAGGGAGAGAAGCATAAAAAAGAAGTGAGACACATGAGGAAAGAGGTGAATGGCCAGTGTATACCCAACCCTATCAGTGACATCAAAGGTGAGCAGATTACGCAATCCACTCAGGACACACCTGCTGTCTCCACAGCTGTGCACAGACACCTCCAGAGCAGAGCACAAGCCAAGCACGAAGCAAACCTCAACAAACCTAGGACACCAATGGCAAAAGGCCATTCTCTCATCACAGTGGAAGGAAATAAAAAATTATAACAGGAAAATTTTGAGAAAACTCAGAAGTTCATGGAAAATTAAACCCTGCACTCCTAAATGAGTAATGGATAAAGAATAAACCAATAAGAAAATGCTTTGAGATAATGAAAATGAACATTCAGCACATCAACACCAAGGGACACAGCTAAACCAGTGCTTAGAGGGAAAATACAGCTACAAGTGCATGCACTGAGAAAAAATGAAGATCTCAAATCAATAAGGCATTTGAAAAATAACAAACTAGAGCTAACGGAAAAGAAGGGAGGGAAAAAAGTAAACCCCAGACATAAATCAATGATATAGAGAAACAAGGGAGTAAACACACCAGAGCCAGCTTCTTGGAGAGACCGACAGGTGCACGTTTAGCCAGAGTAACACGAAGAGGAGGCGGTAGTTGGAGGAGTGGGAGGCAGACCTTGAGGGAGATGTGCAGGAATGCTGTGAGCAACTTTACACCAGCCACGGTGCCCCAGACAAGCCAAGAACACAGGAAGAGGTGTGAGAGGACTCGGGAAGACCCGAGCACAGCCCCAAGGAGAGCGAGGCAATGAACGTGTGACCCCAAAGGTCATCTCCACGGGTTTCTGCCAAGAGTTTAAGGAAGAATGCCAGTACTTCATCATTTATTAAAAACACCTTTTATGAGGCCAGTGTTATCCTAATGCCAGAACCCATCCATGGCATCACAAGGGAGGAAGGCTAAGGATCCGTATTTCTTATGACTATGGATGCAAAGTAAAGGGACTCCACCAACACATAAGAAGAATTATAAAGTGCTGATCAAAAACGAGCAACAAATTAAGGATAAAAGCGCTTCCTCCACCCAACCAAGGGCACCGACTGAACACACACAGCTAACAGCACACTAGTGGGACAAGAATGGACCCCGTTCTCCTAGATCAGGAACAAGAAGGAGTGCCAACTCACCCCTTCCTTTCAACACTGTGCTGGAGGCAATTAGAGAAAAGAACAAGAGTCTTCCCGATTGAAAAGCAGAAGTGAGACTATTTCTACTTACTGATGGAGTTTATCTTACATATGGAAGATCCTGGGGCTCAGTGGTAGAGCAGTTGCCTAGCAAGAGTGAGGCACTGGGTTCGATCCTCAGCACCACATAGAAATAAATAAATAAAGATGTTGTGTCCATCTACAACTAAAAAATATTTTTAAAACATAAAAATAAAAAAACCCTAAGAAATCCACTAAAACTATTAAAACTAAAACAAGCTCAGCAAGGTTGAAGAAACAAGTTATTTTAAAAGTCTGGTGTAATGCTCAGCTGAAGTGAACAATCTGAAAATAAAACTAAGAGAATGATTTTCCTTACAATCACATCAAAAAGGATAAAATACTAATAAATACATTTAACAGAAGAAGTGTAAAACTTAGAGTCTAAAAACTATAAAACACTGTGGAAAGGAATTAAAAACGTAAATGAAAGAATAGACCCCCCCCCATGCTCACAAAGAGACACCCCCCACCCCCCACAAACAGGCTTGAGGGGTAAATGCAATCACGTGCCCATCAGAGACAGGGCTTCTCTGTGGAAATAACAGGATTGTCCTGACCTTCAGGAGAATGGTGAGTACAGTGAGTGGCCCTGCAAGCAGACCTCCAAGTCCTGATCTCCTGGGGCACTGACCAGTCATTGCCTTCAGTCTGGCATGGTAGTGCAGGTTGAAATAACTTGGGCGTTACCCCAGCTTGGACAGCAGGGCCTGACTCCAGGTGTAGGCATCCCCTGCAGGGGTTGAGCTACATTCACCTGTTCCTTTGTAATCGTATCCCTTTGCCCTTTTTGTGATAGAATGTTCCATGGAACCTCCCCTGGTGTGTCCCCAGTATAAGAATAAAGAATTCCAGCCCCTCACTCTCTTTCCATGGAACCTTAAGGTCGCAGAGCCGTCTCCAGATTATTGAAAAGGTATTTCTATGTGGTGGAGTGCTTTCTTTGTCGTTTTCTTGAGTTATTGGAATAGTTAGATTTTGTGAACCCAGCATTAGATTGCCAACTAGGATAGATGGCAACAAGGGAGGGCCCAGAACACACAGACCACCCTTGAAAAGGAGCACAAAGAGCAGTCAACACCTGCCTCACCAGTGACCAAGAGCAAAGTGCTGGCACCTTGACAAGAGGTGGCAGATGAATCCAGTACAATCGAGAATCCAGAAGCAAGCCCACACTTCATGGTCAGCTGGTGATTACACAGGATGCAAGACCAGGGCAGTAAAGCTGGGAGATGACATGTGGACCCCCGTAAAGACAGAGCTGGATCCTGACTTCACAGCACATGAAAACTCAATGTGGGGGAAGACCTGTGTACCAGAGCTGAACGGCAAAGATCTTAGAAGAAAAGAGTAGGGACACCTGCAGGCACCAGGCCAGTGGGGGCGTGCCACTGAGGTGAGGGTGACGGGCCGTGACGAGAGCCGAAGATCAGGAGATGAACCCCTCTCTCAGGGTCGACTGGGGCGGCTGCACACCCAGCAGGGCCACCAGCAGCAACCTTCGCACTGCTCACTTGAAACAGAATGAGACACTGTCCATGTGTGTCTGTGAGTCACAACTCAATAAAACTATTTTTAAAACTGAAAGAAAATCTCAGTGAAAATGAATTTGGTTGTAGCTAAAATGTCAGTGTAATTTTTCTTCTGGATTTGAAATCAAATAATAAAAATTAAACAACTTAATTGTTGAAAACAAAATTTGAAAAAAGAAAAACTTCCTTCTAAATTTCAGGGGAACAAAGAGAAGGAAATATACTAAACAGACACATATAGCACAAAGCACAGTACATGAACTCTTCTAAGTCTTTATACAATGAAGACAATAGCATACAAATCTGAACAAGAACAGCACAAAATATGCGCAATATAATCTTATGCTAAAATAATAAAACCATGCAGAAAGAGAAAGACACACATCATGTCAAAACAGAGTCCACATGCAAGATCTCCAGGATAAACAAAGACAGGCAAGGTCAAGGTGCTCTTACAAACACCCCAGGCTCCAGGGCAAAGTGTTGAAAACAGAAGAGAAGGTCATAACAGACAAACCGCGAATGTCACGTCAGTCAGGCCCTAGCTGTACTGAAACAGAGAACGCTTTAGAAAAGAAATCAGCAAAACCACGAGCATCTGACTATAGAGAAGAGCACCTGCCTCCCACGCTGCATGACACCAGGAGGCAGCACAGGCAGGAAGACTGGGACAGGGGTCAGCAAGCTCCCCGGTACAGTTGCAGGTCAGGGCTCTCCATGTGACACACTGAAGAGGACTCAGTTCTTCCTAGTTTTATTTGTGAATTCAACATAATCCCAATCAAATTCCAAACATAATCCTTTATGAGTTGGAAAATGATTTGAAAGCTTATCTGGAAGAATGAATATGTGGAAAATGGAGAGGAGTGGAGTAATGAGAAAGATACTGTGTCCGACATTATAAAACTTACTCCTAAGCCAGCATGGCGTTGTTTCAGAAAGGGAAAGAAGGGAAGTCCAGAAATAAACCAGAGTACGAGCGCAAATTTAGTGCATGCACAGGTTGCATCCCAAACTCCGCGAACACTTTGTACAAAAGACAGCAGGATCGATGAATTCAGGATTGGGACCACCTGAGAGCTAGCTGAAGAAAAGACGCGTGTCCTGTGTTGTGAGGGGAGGGATCTGAGTGCAGGTGTCAGCACAGTCACTTGAGGGATGGCACATGGCCTTGATGCTGGTGCCTGGGACAGGATGTGGCAGGCCAGGTACTGCTGCCCTGGCAGCGTAGGCCAGGTCCGTGAGGTCCTACAGTCACCTCTATGCACACTGAGGGATCCACAGAAGGAGAACGGTACAGGGGCTCATTAGGTCCGCTGCTGTCCCGAAACCAAAAATACCCGCAGGAGGCTGCAGGGCCTGCTGGGCCACACAAGGCAGTCCTGAGACTCTCGGCGTCTGCATGGAGAGAGCCCTCTGACCTCAGCCCTTCCCCGCAGCCTAATGACACTATCCACCGGCACTCTGTGACCAGCAGGAACCCCTGGAGACCTGCATCTCAGGCTGGTGGTGATGGGACCATGTGGATGTTGGTCGAAGTCTTCCATCAAGGAGCAGTGGGCAGGGAGCTGGGTGGAAGCCCTGGTGCGATCAGTAAGTACCGAAGAACAATGAAAACAGAGCACAGGCCATGAATGTGGTGTGGAGACTGGGCAGCTGAGGACGCCGGGGCAGCGACCTTAACCAGGCTCAGAGGGGTGTGAGTGTACCTTAACCAGGCTCAGAGGGGTCTGAGTTTCCAGGCAGGGAGAGGGGACAGTGAGCCAACTTGAGGGCATCGCTGTGTTTGAAGGCAGCAGGTTAGAGGCGACCTCACAGGCATCGTCCATCCCCACGGTGGACACTGGAGGCTGCAGAGGAGAGGATGATGGGAGCCTTAAGAAGCAGACCACAACACTGACAATCTACACATTTTGGAGAAAAGAGGTAAATAAATAGTTACAGAAGGAGTAAAATTGGGGTTTGTGGCATAACAGAAGACAGAGAGGAAAGTTTAAGAAGTGGGTAGCTTCATAGATACAAACTGGCCAGATGAACAATAAGGAATGAAAATGGGCCCAGAAAGTGACTTTGAATATCCAATGCTCTTCTGTAAATTAGTCTCAACTAATTTCTCAGTGTGCTTTAAACTCTCCTGCTGTCCCCACTGCAGCAGAAGGCTGCAGGAACTTCCTCGTTCAGCACCAGAACCTGTGTCCAGAGGAGTGGAGCAGCCTTTTGGAGCCTTCTCTCCACCCTGCCTGGTCCCAAGCGTTCCCACTGGGACTCAAAACAGCCTGTGCATGCTCCCCTAGGACAAGATTTTCATCCTCTCTTGTTATTCTTAAGTGCCACTTCAGCCAGGGCTGGGAAGAGCCAGCAGTCCTGGGGGACCAGAGTCCCTGAGTTGAGATGCCTGTCTTCCTGGTTCAGTGACTGGTACCACTTTCCACAGAGCACAATCAAGAAACATCTGTCTTAACTACTGTACCTTCCAGCTCTCAGAATGCAAATCTACATGGGATTTTCCTTTGCTGAAGAAGAGAACATGCTGCAGAAAAAGAAGTGCATAGAAACCTGCCAGGGTACAAGACAGGATCAGGTGGCACCACTCCCACAGGGGAAGCAGCCCTGAGTGGGGCAGGGACAGTCCTGATTCAGCTGCTTCTGTGCAGTTTTTCTAGAGGCAAAACACCAGCAGATGACAGCAGGTGCCGTATGGGGTGGCTGACCAGCTTCCCGAGGGCAGCAAGCTGTGCATGCATGAGAGAGAAGAGGGCTGATGGGGGACCCCAAAGGGCAAGAGGCACCAATGCTCTTCCTAGTGGGGGGCCCAGGAGGACAGGAAGGGAGACCTGGGCAGCCACCATGCAGCCCACACGCACTGTGTCCATCCTGCTAGCTGACTCATCGCCTGGGAGGAGCCTGCCCACTCTTCCCTGTCAGTCAAACTAGATACATGAAGACCAAAGCCTTCCAAAACAGCAGTTTCCTCTGCTCAAATCCCCACACACTAAGGAGCAAGCACATTCTAGCAAAAAAATGTAAGTAGAAAAGGCTGGTTGTGTCCAGAAAGATGTAAAAACATGCAATGTTTCTCTCCTGCACAGCAAAGCCCCTTTAGACAAAGATGGATTCCACCTTTGAACTGAGCACTTGGCGGTCACTGTGCCTGAGGGGACCATAGGAAAAGAGCACACTGGAGCTGTAAGTGAAATGCTGGCGTGGAGCAAAAGGGAATGAAGAAACACAAACTCCATCGGGCACTGTGTTCTCTGAGAAGGATCAAGGCCAGCAGATTGGAAGGGAAACAAACAGCCCCAGCACAAAACCAATGAGAGCCAGCTCTATCCCCAGACCTGGGACTGGCCCTCAGCATAGGGAAGGCCCAGAGGACCATCTGTTCCGTTCCTCCCAGAGTCGTGAGGAGCAGGGGGAGGCTCAGAAGACGGAGGGTGGGCAAGTCCAGCCAGTTCAAGGAAAGGAAGAACAGTAGATTCTGGGCAAGGATGACATTCACTATTCTGATGCTCATAGTTTACAGTCTAGAGCTCAGAAGCTCCATCAGGACATGGGCATCAGTAGTGGCTGCCACTCGCAGAAGGCCCATCACAGCTGGCTGCCCATGCCCTCAGCAGAAGTCCATATTAGCAAAGCCCACACCCCAGAGCATAAAGACCACACACCTTCACACTGGGGTCTCATCCAGACACCTTTTCAGACTAAATGGGCGGACAGGCAGACCCAGGCCGGAGCTCAGGCCCTGGCCCAGGACTGCCTCCTCCAATCTGCGCCGAAGACCAGGCCCAGGGTAGGCCTGGTCCACCCAAGCCAGAGCTCAGGCCCCAGATTAAGACCACCCTGGGGGAACTGCATGGGAGCCCCTGGGAGCCCCCGGGTGCCCAGCCCTAATCCACATTCATCTCAGGACACTGCAGCCATCATGACAGCCCTCCCCACACAGTAGCCTTCACCTTGTGACAACAGACACTATCTAGAAGCAGCTGCATCTCGGTACAGGCACACCAAAGCCATTGTAAGGCCCACCCTTTCAGCCCCATCTCTGAAAGAGGTTGCGTCCATCTTTGGGCACCTTCACTGCTATCTCCAGTTCCCTCCGCTATTGACATCACCACCTACAGTTGCAGTAGCTTTCACTGCAGGTCACTGGCAGGGTCTGAAAGCCCAACACAAAGGTGAGGTACAGAGAATCTGCATGGACACTGTACGACTACTAGGATAGAAACTGTAACGCCTCAGGTCCACACTGCATAGACAACATGGAAAAAAACAGGAGAAAAAAAGTGCACCAAACAAACCAGGATACCACAATCACAGAACCCATGGACGCTGCAGTTGATGAATGTCAGAGAAGGAGTTCAGAAGGTACACAATTAAAATGTTCTGTGAATTAAAGAACGACCTAAAGGAGCAATAAAAAGGCAAGAAATGCCCACTTAGACAAAGAGATGAGAGAGGAAATACAGACAACTATTGATCACACCAACAAAGAGATAAAGGAGCAAACACAGATAGCAAAAGACTACTTCATGAAAGAGACAGAGATTCTGAAAAAAAAAAAAATCCCAAATTCTGGAAATGAAGGAAATAATAAACCAAATAAAAATCTCAATAGAAAGCATCACCAACAGACTAGTGACTTGGAAGACAGAACATCAGATCATGAAAGACAAAGTATACAATCTGGAAAATAAATTGACCACACAGTGAAGATGGTAAGAAACCACGAATAGAACATCCAAGAATTATGGAATAGCATCAAAAAAAAAAAAAAACAAATTCAAGAGTTATTGGGATAGAAGAAGGCACAGAGATTCAAACCAAAGGAATGCACAATCTCTTCAATGAGATAATTTCAGAAAATTTTCCAAACATGAAGAATAAAATGGAAAATCAAATACAAGAGGCTTACAGGACACCAAATGTACAAAACTACAACAGATCTACACCAAGGCACATTATAATGAAAATGCCTAGCATACAGAATAAGGATAGAATCTTAAAGGCTGCAAGAGAGAGGAATCAGATCACATACAGGGGGAGACCAATTCGTATCTCAGCAGATTTTTCAACCCAGACCCTCAAAGCCAGGAGATACTGGAACAATATACACCAAGCTCTGAAAGAAAATGGATGCCAACCTATCCAGAAAAATTAAGCTTCAGATTTGATGAGGAAATAAAAACCTTTCATGATAAACAAAGTTAAAAGAATTTACAACTAGAAAGCCTCACCACAGAACATCCTCAGCAAAATATTCCAGGAGGAGGAAATGAAAAACAACGACGAAAATCAGCAAAGGGAGGAATTGCCTTTTTGATTTGGAAAGACCAATCAAAGGAGAAGCAAAGCCAAGTTAAAAATCAAAAATAAACCAAATGTCCAGGAATACAAATCATAATAACCCTGAATGTGAATGGCCTAAACTCATCCATTAAAAGACACAGACTGACAGCCTGGATTTAAAAAAAAAAAAAAAAAGACCCAATTATATGTTGCCTTAAAGAGACTCATCTCACAGAAAAAGACATCCACAGAGTGAAGGTGAAAGGGTGGGAAAAAATGTACCACGTAAATTAGCAGGGGTTTCCATCCTCATATCAGATAAAGTAGACTTCAAACCAAAGCTAGTGAAAAGAGATAAAGAACATTTCATACTGCTTAAGGGATTCTTACATCAAAAGACCTAACAATCATAAATATCTATGCCCCAAACAATGGGGCATCTATGTATGTCAAACAAACCTTCTTAACTGCACAAACCAATAATACTCGCTGACTTTAATACACCTCTCTTACTACTGGATAGATCTTCCAAACAAAAACTAAACAAAGATACTATGGAACTCCATAATACAATCAATAATTTGGACTTAACAGACATATATAGAATATTCCAACCATCGATGAAAAAATACTTTCTTCTCAGCAGCACATGGATCCTTCTCCAACAGAGACCATATGTTGTACCACAAAGCAACTCTTAGCAAATACAAAAAAAAAAAAATAGTGACACTACCCTGCATTCTATCAGATCAAAATGGAATGAAATTACAAATCAATGATAAAATAAAAAATAGAAGTTACTCCAACACCTGGAGACTAAATAATACACTATTGAATGCCACATGGATAACAAAAGACATCAGGAAGGAGATAAAAAAATATTCTTAGAGGTTAATGAGGACTCTGATACAACATATCAAAATCTCTGGGACACTATGAAGGCAGTGCTAAGAGGAAAGTTCACGGCCTGCAGTTCATTCATTAGAAGAAGAAAAATTCAAATAAATGACCTGACATCACAGCACAAACCCCTAGAAAAAGAACAGATCAACACCAAAAGTAGTAGAAGACATGAAGTAATTAAAATCAGGGCAGATAAAAGAGCACCTATACAGCCATTTGACAATAGGGATCACCCGTAGCTGTGAAAGCTGTGGCTGAGGGCGCCCCTGACCATAGTAACCCTGGGAGTGCTGGCCACTTCCCAGGATCCACAGGTCATTTAGGTTGAGCAGAGACAGGGGTCTTATCTGGAACGTCTGGTGGTGGGTGCAGAGAGGGCGTTTAGCAGAATGGAGGGCCTGGCCACACGATGGAATTCAGACTGGGGACCAGGGACACTCAGTGACCCTAAAAGAGGGGAGCAGGCACACGTGGGAACCCAATCCCAGGTTTCCGCACCAGTGAAAGGAAAGTGAGGAACTAGGAGGCAGGAGAGCGAGAAATGAAAGACAGCCAGGCAGAGGTACCCAGGAGAGTTTGTCTGTCAGAGCCGACAGATAAAGGCCATCTCTCCATAGATGGAGAGGGCAAAACAGGCTGGGGTTAGGGACTTTTATGAGGCAGGCTCAGGAATTAGAGCTGGGTGGTCCTAATGTGGGTGGCTAAGGGTGGGGTTGGTGTGAGGGAGCGGGGAGCCTTTCTCAGAAACTCCCTTGGGCGGGAAAGAGAGATTTTTCCTAAAATGGTGGCTGTCACTGAGATTGCTGTCCAGATGCTAAGCAAGGGCCCTACATACACAATAGAATATTACTCAGCATTAAAAGAGAATAATATTATGGCATTTGCAGGTAAATGGATGGAGTTGGAGAATATCATGCTAAGCAAAGTAAGCCAATCCCAAAAAACCCAGGGCTGAATGTTCCCTCTGATAAGTGGATGCTGATCCATAATGGGAAGTGGGGAGGCCTGGGAAAAGTGGAGGAACTTTGATTGGTCAAAGGGGAGGGAGGGGAGGAGGGGCAGGAAAGATGGTGGAATAGGGTGGACATCATTACTCTGGTACACGTATAACAGCACATGTGATGCGACGCTACCTTGTACAACCATAGAAATGTAAAGTGGTGCTGCAATTGTGTACAATGAATCAAAATGCACTCTGCTGTCATATATACCTCATTAAAATAAACAAATTAACTTTTAAAAAAGGAATAAATGGGAAAAGGAGGCCTTTGAGAAGTGATGGGCCACGGCTGCATGTGGGCAGGTATGAAGAACTGAGACACAGGGGGGGACCAAGGAGATGTCACTGTGACCCCCTGTGACTGGTCCTGAGCTGGGGCCCTTCACAGCCCATATGCCCCCACAGTCCCCCAGCACCTGCCTCGGAGCAAGTGTTCCACAAGCGCTCCATGGAAGGAAGTGGCATTGGTTTGTCAGGCTGCAGGCAGCATGGGATCCTACATGGGACAGATCCAGGAACAGCACTGTAAGGGTAAAAGAAATTGAAGTTAAAGTGTAAAAGACCGGGTGTTGTAAAGTTTCTAAGCTGCAAAGCCTGAGTTAAAATGTAAAGGACCAGGTATTGTTAAGTTCCTATGCTACACCTAAAACCTGAAATTCCTGTAGCTGTTAGGACAATTCCCGGGACTGTCCAGTAGATAAATAACCTAGGACCCTGTGCAGCTTGGCACGTAGGCATCTCAGGCCCTAAACCAATCAGTTTGAATGTACCCCCCTTCTTAGGATTGACCTATCGCTCCCGCCCGACCTGTTCCCACCAATGAATGTACTAATCATTTTTAAGAATTGTTGTTTGATTTTCCCGCGCCTCATGATGATTTGCTCTGATGTATGCAAAGCCCCCGCCCTCCCCAAAAAGTGTACTTAAGCACTGCTCAACCCCTGCTCGGGGCTCTGGGCCGCTCTCCCTTGTTGAGTGAGCACGGAGCCCCAGCGCGCTGGATTGGATCCTCAATAAACCCCTTTTGCTGTTGCGTGAGCCGGTCTCTTGGTGGTCTCTTCCTCCGACGTTCGCCGGACCCTTACAGCACCACAGGCCTGGGGCAACCTGAGGCAGAGGCCTCCTGGCACCTGGCTTCAGCTGCTGAAAGTGAAGAGGCACTGAGTGCCGTGGGCTCAGCACACCAAGGAGGGCCAGGAGACAGAAGGCTGGGTCCACCACTGTCCTGCCCTAAGATAAGCCATCAAACACCAAGAACCCCAAACACCATCTCATCCTGCTATCAGTGTGTTCTTCTCTGTGAAAACTAAGGAGGGACTCCAAAGAGCAGCTGTATTAGAGCACTGTAGGGTGTGGTCTGCATGCACCCCCAAGGCCCTATGTTGGGGGCTGGTCCCAGCACCATTATTCTCTTTTATGCTGGTCAGTGTTGGGGTGGGATCTCTAAGGGGGCCTGTGGCAACTGCAGTGCTGCCCTCAGAGACTGAGACACCAGCCTCTCTAAATTCCTTGGGCCTGGGGTTGCCTCTCCCCAGGGCCTCCAGCATCCACGTGAGCTCCTCTTCGCATACAGCAGAGGCAGGCCTGGCACCCTGGAGCCTCCAGAACTGTGAGTCAACTAAACATCCTTACCACAGAGTTGGCTGCCTCAGGCCTTTCATTACCATAACAGAAACCAGGCACGTTAAATATTCCCCTAATCTATGTTAATAGAGATTAACAGGGAGGGCCAAAAGGAAAAGGAGGTCCTGATTCTAAGGGAGAGCGTGAACAGCTATGCCCTCCTGTGTGCATACAGACCAGTCCTCCCTGAGCAAGCCCAGGAACATACAAGCTGAGTAGATGAGAAAACATGCAGGAAGCCAGTCCTGCTGGGAGGAAAGGGGTAGAGGCAGATCTCCTAGTACCTCAGATACAGCAACTGTCTAGGCAGGTAAGCAGGTACCACAATCTTAGAGCCATATTTATCAAGAACTTTATCTCTCCCCAAACATACACCACACATAAGCTGGAGGAAGGGGAACAACTGGGAAAGTTGAAGATGGGAAACCAGACAGAGAGACCCACTGTGACCTCAAACAACACCATGGAAAGTGCGCCTGGTCTTGGGCACATCACAGAACACATCAGCACAGAGCAGCAAGATCTCATTAGGGGTCTGAAAGCAGAATTGATTCTGCAAATCAAGGCAAGTCCCAGAACGTCAGCCTACAAAGGCCATCTCAGAATCAGCCCTGATGGCCTGAAGCCAACATGAAGGCGTTAGCAATAATACTCCTGCGTCATTCTCTATTATCTGGCTCCTAAAGGGACAGCCAGAAGAGGCCTCACAGGAATTTCCATCTGCCACAGCCATCAGTTGAGGGCAGCAGCTGGGGTGCAGCAGGCCAACCATCAGCATCCAGAGTAGCACAGGACAAGGCACCCATAGCTCTCGCCTGGTAACTGGGTGAAAACCAGAGTGGAGAATGCAGACCAAAGACAGGTGCATCTGAGGTTGCTGAACCCACAGTCCACTTTTCCCATATCCAGAAAGACAAGACACTTGGTTTCAAAGATGAAAATGGATGTTTAAAGGGGTATTCATCTTATCATCATAAATGACAAGAACCCAGACATCTTAAATGATCCATTTTTAAAAAATAGACTACCAACACCCATGCAGGACCTGGCCAGCCACAGTAAGCCTCCAGTCAGTGGGCCACGACTCCCAGGCATAGATGGCACCTGGCATTGTATGACACTACCCCGAATCTTGCACAGGTAGCAGTGACTTCCATGGAGCGAGAATCCAGACATTCAGTGCAAACAAGGTTAAAATACCCGATTCCAGGGAAGCCACTGGATGAAAGGCTACATACTTCCTACAGCGACAAGTTCAGCCTCACAAATCTTTCTGCCAAATGATATTACAGAATCAGAAATGTTAGTTCAGAGAAAGGCACACCCCACCCAGGGCCAGTGAGCATCTGCATTGTGCATACAGGGCTGCTCATAATGAGCCCTGAAAGTAGCCCTGACCTGGGGACTGGATTCACATATGTGTGTGATGCCAGGAACCCCTCCAGTGATGCGGCAGTGTGGTGTGGAGCAGGAGTGTCCCCAAGGCCCCGGTGTGACAGCTCAGTCCCCTGCTGGTGGCACTACTGGGAGGTGAGGGAGACTTCAGGAGGTGGGCCTGGTGGGAGGGAGCCAGTCAGTGGGGCCACCTCGCCCCTTGCCTCATGGAAGGCCCAGAATCAACAGAGTCAGAACAAACATCCTCCTTTAAGTTGCCTCATCTCAGGTATTTGTCAGTGACAAAAAGCTGACACACACGGGTTAGTTCAATACCAGGCCACTGAAGCCAGAGAAAACCGCCCCAAGAATCAAAACGCATCCTGACACAGCCCTTGTCCAGACTCCGTGTCTGTCCTGACGCCGACTACTGCCCGCTTTGTGAAAAAGGGTGGTTGTTTCACAGCTGAGTGTCAGAGCCTGTGAGCAGTAGAAACGATGCACACCAGATATGCCCCCCACAATTCACATATGCAGAGAACAAATACACCCGAGAATCACAGTGCTAATGGACAGTGCCACATAAATGACGCACAAATAAGAAAATGCAGCAAGATGTCAACACACACCTAGGACCTGCTTTGTTGCCCTACTCTCATCAGTATTTCCGTAGGGATGCAGACACTGCTCCTGAATTCAAATGGCCCATGTTCCTGGTGGCAATGGATCTTGCCAATCAACTGTATACGCTAATGAGTAAAACATGATAATGTCATGGCTAGAGACCTCCTCGTCTCCTACCAGGGTGTGTGTTCTGATCAATGGCAGACTTTGAGGAAGCTGAAATATAACCACTACCACCTACACATGGAAGCTAAAACTGGTCCACAGAAGAGAGGAACAGTGGTTGCCACAGCCGAGGCCGGTGGGGAGGAGGATGGAGGAGAAAGGTAACAAGCTCAGGTGCTGCCCGACAGGAGGGTCACTACAGGATAACGATGCTTGACCATAACTAACTGAATATTTCCAAGCAGATAGCAGAGAGGATTTTGAAAGTTCCTAACTCAAAGAAATAGCATGTCTGAGGTGAGGGATACACCAATTACCCTGAGGTGATCATTGCACTGTACTCACTGAAGTGCCAAACTGTGTGCACTAAAGTTACTACATGTCAATGAAAAATAACTCATTTTTTAAAAGCTGGGGCTTCAGATAAAATTGCTGACATGTTTGATGCAAGAACATGGCTTCAGAAGTGACCTTGGCTGCAACCCTCTAACTTACGGGATGCAGAAACTGAGGCTGAGGCAGAACCCAGCGAACTCTCCAGAACCACTGGAACAAAGCCAAGTTTAGTGCTTGTGACTGCCCAGTACTGTCCAAGACAGCCAGGAAAGGGCCACAGCCATGCACTCTGGTTCCTGTTCCAGGAAGCTCCAACTTCCTGCTGCCCACAGCACAAGGCTCCAGTCCCCAGGCCGCACACACTTCCCTGGCTCACACAGTACTTATGTAGGCTCTGGTCTATGTCAGATTCAGTCACGCTTGTATCTACCAGCAGAACCACAATCATGAGACCAGGAAACAATTATTTATGCATCGACTTCAGAAGAATCACAAAATACCGTGTCAAAAACACTGATGTACAGATTGCAGCTTCTTTTGGAAGAAATCTAATCTACACAGTTGATGGGATCAGAATTTATACATAGCTGCTTTTTGAAGCAATTTCCTAATGATTTCAAAGAAGACAATTTGCATTTATTTGCATTGAGCCACACATCATTATCTGAAGAACAAAACAGCATGTGGATCAGCAGAAGAGCAGCCTCTCAGCAAAGCTGTGAGCTCCCCCTGGAGGTGAGGCGCGGCCTGGCTGAAACAGGATGGATGCTGCAGAGAGCCTCAGCAGGCTGTCCCCAACCCTTCAGAGAGGTTGCCATAGTCAGCGCCATCAAACATCTTTCTGGTCATTTTCCGAATAATTCTCCAGCTTGTCTGGAATTCTGTATTGATTTTATACTAAAAGGTACCAAGCAAAATTACAGTTTAAATAAAAGCTGATTAACTATTTTGAATCTATTAATCATATCCACTTATTAATCCATCTTGCATTTTATTCACATATCATTTATCTTTATACATTGCCTTGAATATGATTTGCCTGGATTATATTTATGACCTCTTGCTTCATTTAACAACGACCACAATGCCTACAATAATACCTACGATACCTCGGCAGGAACTGGACTAGGAGCTATGGATATAATGTGTGTTCCTTTTTTAAAAAAAATGACCAAAGCAGATTAATTGTTCAGGCTTTAAACTTCTTACGCAAGTACTTAGAAATTCTATGGCAAGTATGAGATAAGTATTTAAATTCAAAGCAAGTGCCAGTATTCAAACTCCTCTCATCTTCCCTTCTCAGTTCTTCAGCTACTTTGGGGAGCAAAGATTACTTTGGTTAAATGCAGCCATCCAGAACAGACAACAGAGATTTAAAATCCCATTCATGACAGGGGCTGAAACTCTAAGACAGTTTTCCAAATATAAGTTTAAACAAAACATATGCAAAACACAGTGGGGAAAACAGAACCCAGGGAGGGCCTGGCCATGTGGACATGCCTGGCCCACAGCAAATGACCACAAGAAGCTGGGTTTTCATTACATTAGTCGAGGTGGAACTTCAAAGCACTCCGTCCCAGCAGTGCCTTGGAACCTGGTGCAGGTCCCAGACTTGAATGTGGATCTGAACCCTGGACTGCTGGCTAAAACACAGCTTCTGGGTCTTGACACTGGCTCCTGGTCTGCAGGTCTTGGCAGGGCTGATCTAGGACGCACTCTGAGAGGCACGGTATCACTGAGAACTACCTGTGGCCAAGTGACTCTGGGAAGGTCACTGCAGTGGCTGGCACCCGGGCCGAGGGAGGGCAAGGAGACTGGGGCCAACAAGGCACCTTCCACAGTGCACTGACCACAAAGCAGACACTCATGTGGCCAGCTGCCAGGGGAGAAAATGCAGGTAACCTGTGACCGGGTGAACTGCCAGCATTCATCTTGTCCTCTGGCCCTAAACCCAGCCACCTCTGACTGTGCTTTCTCTCGCACCACCAGGCTGTTAGCTCTGCCTTCAAGACCATCCGCAACTCCCCTGAGCCCCAGCCTCTGCACTAGCAGCTGCCCCAAACTACACTGCCCTGTGAATCATGGCCAAGCCTCCCTGCCCCCCCCCCACCCCTCGTCCCTCTGCTCACTCCTCAGAATGGTGGAGAGATAGAGGAAAACAGAGTATGTACCCTGCCCAAAGCCACCATTGTGAGAACAAAACACATGTCGGCACCGGCGCGGAAGCCCTGTCCTGGAGTGGGCTCCCTCGCCATGTTGTGGGCTAGGGCCTTCTTCAGCAGCTTCCTTTGCAGGTTCTCACTCACCTGCAAAGCCCCTGAGGCACCTGCAGCTCACTCAGCCCTGAGAAGGCGCCGCCCAGGCACTCCTCTTTCCAAGCAGAAAGGCCAGGGTTGAGGCTGGCAAGGTTTGTCCACCCATCAGCCAGGTAGACAGACAAGCAGACAGCCGTCTGACCCCACTGGTGGGCAGGTGCAGAATTACTGGTAACAAACTCCATTCTAATCTAACCAGCAAATGTGGAAATCTGCACTTGAGATGCTGAGGCTAGTGCTATAGGAACTGGGGTATCTCCCAGAGCCACCAGTCTCTGGGAGTCCCAGAAATGTTCATCCTTTATGGTTCATTTCTTTAATTTGTAAATAACAATCCAACACCAAAACCAGATTCAGTATTTAGTATTTAGTATTTCTTTTAGTAAAGAAACTGTGTTGATAAAAAATGACTTTAATCTTTTCTTTATAATTACCACTGCAAAATTGCCACGAAAACAGCAAAACACCTCAATATTAGACATCGAAGCCAATTTAAGCCCTATCTTTTTATTTTTATAATAAAACATTGTCTTGCCTTCTTGATGGCTCCTCACTCTAGTCAGGAAGGGAGAGAATCTTGTAACCCTTTCTGCTTAAACCCTAGACCACAGAGAAGGCTGCTATGCCCATAGCCCCAGGTCCTAGAATTCTAAGATCCTATCATTCTTTTATAGGCCAGACCATGCCCTGGTGCCAAGAAAGCATTCAAGCCCAAGACCACAGCCAAAATGGCTATACCCAGACCACACCTAGGACCACACCCAAGGTGACCACACTCAAGACCATGCCCAAGATAGAACATACCCAAGACCATACCCAAAATGATAACATCCAGAGCCACACCCAAGGCCACTCCAAGATGGCCACACCCAAGGCAGAGCACATTCAAGACTATACCCAAGACCAAGTGGAGGAGGTAAAGTGCAGGTAGACAGGGCAGCATCCCATACCTGCTCCCATGGAGTCACCACACACCCTAGGCTCCTCCAGCAGTAGCTATGACCACACATGGGCAGCACAGTCCACAATGCAGCCCCATGCAGACCGGGGTCACTGCAGTCTGTCCCTTTAGGCAGTCCTGCACGCAGGAGCCCAGATTCCAGGCTGCCCGGAGACAGTGGGCAACAGCATGGCTGCCCTGTTCACAAGTGTTGGGGTCACCTCCTCCACACCTGCCTTTGCTTACTGTGCTATGTGTCCCTTCATTGCAAGGTCCCAGGCATGATGTGACTACACAGTGCTGGGACCCTCCTGGTGCATCACTGGACACCTGATCTTGGGACCAACCTAGAGCCACTTGAGTGTTGCATTCAAACTTCAACATCTAGCTGTCACAAAACTTCCAGGCGGGGGAGATCCAAGATGGTAGGCCAGAGCAAGGCTGCATTCTGTGTGGCTCCATGACCTGGGATTTGAGTAGTGAGAATACTGTTCTCTGCAAGTTGGTAGAGGACCACCGACAGCCACTGCCTATGCACAGGACCTCCAGCCACCACTCTCATGTGGACTCCCATCTACTAACATGGTGTTCCCTGGTTGCCTCCATCTTGGGACACTGCATCCACTGCCAAAGTCCCCTATACATGTAGTCTGCACCTGGGGACACTGGACAGGATCTGGAGACAGACACCAGCCACAACACTGCACGCCACAGAGCTGCATCTCTGAACCCACTGCCCAGCCCCTACCTACCCAACACCTCATCTCGGAAAGCAGCTGCCTTCACCTTGGGACACCTTTGTCACTATCTGTAGTTGGGACAACTCTCAGCTTGGGACACTGGCTGGGATCTAGAAGCAATATCAAGGTACCTATAGTCCCCAACTCCCCACTAACACAGTACAGTGCTTTCAGCTATGCGGCTGGTCCGTAGCTTGCAAAGCCTGGCCCTGAACTACCCAAGACAAAACAGCTCTCTGCAGCAGATGTGCAGGCCCCAGAGCACAGCCCACAGACCACCGGAGAGAGAGGTTCCTGATTGGGAAGCAGAAAGGGAGGGGGTGAGTGAGATATTGTTTAGAGACTAAACGAGAGACCAGGAACTGTGAGGTCTATAGGCAATATAAGGAGATAAAACCAGGTGCTCACATCACACGAGTGGGCCCCAGAGGAGATCCTTGGGGTGCTGTCTTCCATCAGGGAACCTGCAAGTGCTATATCACACCTCCAGGAACTCTGCCCCCAAGACCAACCCTGCTGCCTGGTAACCCTCACTATCCCAAGGGTGGAGATGCCAGTAAACAACATCCCCACCTATTGGATGAGAAGGGAAGCAGAAAAGACAAAGAACTCAATAAAAACAATCGTTGTTTCTTCCTTTGAGATTTTCTTTTCTCTCTCTCTCTCTTCTCTTCTCCCTCCCTCCCCAACATTTGTGAAACCAAATACTTTTGTGAATTAGGCTACTGAGGACTGGGATGTCTGAAAAGTATATTACAGTTGTGTTGTATATTCTTTTATCTCCTATTTTTACATTTTTTATTTTTCTTAATTTTTGTGTTTGTTTGTCAGTCATACTGTCTATTGTCTTCCCACTTACTTGTCGCCTAAAATCACTTTCTCTCTTTTCTCCTGCCAACTTCTTTAGATTCCTCTTTCACACTTCCTAAGATCTAATGTGTGTGTATGTATTTATATATATATATATATATATATATACATACACACACACACACACATATATATATACATATATGTGTATATAATCACCATCATCATCACCTAAATCACCTATATCATCACCTCTATATCCTCACCTCCTACCTCATTAACATCTCATCCTACACCCCACTCCCGGTTCTCTCCTTTTCCACCATCAGAAACTGTAGACCTTTTTGAAACCTGTTTATATTTTAGATAATAATTTAACTTACCATTTCTGTATATTGTGACAAAACCATAAACGTCTTAATAGCAGCCATTCGGTTAAAGGTTGTATATTGTTTATACTGGGATCTGTTTGCATTGTTCGCCCCCTTAAAGGAGAGGTATTGGAACCCTGCAGAGACACTATAAGCCTATGGGGTAAAAACTATAACACCTCAGATCCGCAGTGCTAGAAGGGAAGATACATGAACAACATGAAAAAACAAGGGAAGAAAGTGCCCCAAACAAATCAAGATGCTACATTATTAGAATCCATGGCCAGCACAGCAGAAGAAATGGCAGAGAAGAAGGTCAGGAGGTACATAATTAAAATGTTCTGTGAATTAAAGGATGAGGTAAGAGAGCAAATACCGGCAGCAAAAGATCATTTTGATAAAGAGCTACATAAGCAAATACAAAACGCAAAAGATTACTTCAATAAGGAGATAAAGATTCTAAAAAAAAAAAAAAACAGAAATCCTTGAATTGAAGGAAACAATAAACCAAATTAAAAACTTAATATAAAGCAACACCAATAGATTAGATCACTTCTAGGACAAAACCCCAGACAATGAAGACAAAATATATAATCTTGAAAATAAAGTTGACCACACAGTGAAGATGGTAGAAAATTATGAGCAGAACATTCAAGGATTATTAAATAACATAAAAAGACCAAATTTAGGAGTTGTTGGGTTAGAGGAAGGCATAGAGTTACAAACCAAAGGAATGAGCAATCTATTCAATAAAATAATATCAGAAAATTTTCCAAACATGAAGAATGAATTGGAAAATCAAATACAAGAGGCTTATAGGACACCAAATGTGCAAAATTACAATAGATCTACACCAAGGCACATCATAATGAAAATGCCTAACATACAGAATAAGGAGAGAATTTTAAAAGCCACAAGAGAAAGGAATCAGATTGCATATAGGGGGGAAACAATTAGAATCTGTGCAGATTTTTCAACCCAGACCATGAAAGCTAGAAGATACTGGAACAACATTTACCAAGCCCTGAAAGAAAATGGATGCCAACAGGGGCTGGGGTTGTGGCTCAGTGGTAGAGTGCTTGCCTACCATGTGTGAGGCACTGGGCTCGATCCTCAGCACCACATAAAAAATAAATAAATAAACAAAATAAAGGTATTATGTCCATCTACAACTTAGAAAAAAGAAAAAAAAATGGATACCAACCAAGAATCTTATATCCAGCAAAATGAAGCTTCAGATTTAAAGATGAAATAAAAACCTTTCATGATAAACAAAAGTTTAAAAAAATTTACAGCTAGAAAGCCTGCACAACACAACATCCTCAACAAAATCTTCCAGGAGGAGGAAATGAAAAACAATGAAAATCAATAAAGGGAGGTCTTACACTAAAGGAAAAACCAATCAAAGGATAAAGCAAGTCAACTTGAATACCAAAAATAAACAAAAATGACCAGTAATACAAATCATAGCTCATTAATAAGCCTGAATGCTAATGGCCTAAAATCACCAATCTAAAGACATAGACTGGCAGATTGGATTAAAAAAAGACCCAACAATATGCTGCCTTCAAGAGACTCATCTCATAGGAAAAGACATTCATAGACTGAAGGTTAAAGGTTGGGAAAAATCATACCAATCACATGGACCACAGAAGCAAGCAGGGGTTTCCATCCTCATATCAACTAAAGTAGACTTCAAGCCAAAGTTAATCAAAAGAGATAAAGAAGGACATTTCATACTGCTTAAGAGAACCATACATCAACAAGACATAACAATTATAAATATATATGCCCCAAACAGTGAAGCATCTACATTCATCAAACTCTTCTCAAGTTCAAGAATCAAATAGACCACAACACAATAATTCTGGGTAACTTTAACACACCTTTTTTCACCACTGGATAGACCTTTCAAACAAAAGATGAACAAAGAAACTGTGGAACTCAATAATATAATCAATAACTTAGACTTAACAGATATAGAGTATTTTATCCTTCAATGAGCAAATACACTTTCTTCTCAGCAGCACATGGATCCTTCTTGAAAATAGATCATATATTATGACCTATTATGCCACAAAGCAACTCTTAGAAAATGCAAAAAAAAAAAAAAAAGTAGAGATACTACCTGCATTCTATCAAATCCTAATGGAATGAAATTTGAAATCAATGATAAAATAAAACATAAAAGCTACTCCAATACCTGGAGACTAAATAATATGCTACTGAATGAACAATGGATTGCAAAAGATATCAAAGAGGAGATTTAAAAAATTCTTAGAGGTAAATGACAACACTGATACAACATGTCAAAATCTCTGGAACACTATAAAGGTGGTACTAAGAGGAAAGTTCATTACATGAAGTCCATTCCTTAAATGAAGAAAAAGTTAACAAATAAATGACCTAACATTAAATTTCAAAGCCCTAGAAAAAAGAGGAACAAATCAACACCAAAAACAGGAGAAGGCAGGAAATAATTAAAATCAGAGCTGAAATCAATGGAATTAAAATAAAAGAAACAATTTTAAAAATTTACAAAACAAAAAGTTGGTTCTTTGAAAAAATAAATAACATTGATAAACCCTTAGTCATGCTAAGGAAGAGAAGGAGAGACAAAACTCGAATTATTAACATCTGTGATGAAAAAGAAAATATCACGATGGACACTACAGAAATGCAGAACATAATTACTTTGAAAATTTGTACTCCAATATTCAATATTTTCTATCAAAGCCATCAACAAATTTCTAGTGTTATATGATTTGCCGAGTCTGAATCTGGATGATACACACAAGTTAAACAGACCAATTTCAAGCAATAAAATAGAAGACACCAACAGAAGGCTACCAACCAAGAAAAGCCAGGACCAGATGGACACACAGCTGAGTTCTACAAGACCTTCAATGAAGAACTAATACTAATACTCCTCAAATTATTCCCTGAAATAGAAAAAGAGGAAACACTTCCAAACTCATTCTATGAGGCCAATATCACCCTGATTCCAAAACCAGGCAAAGACACATCAAAGAGATATTTAGACCAATATCTCTAAAAAAATATAGATGCAAAAATTCTCAATAAAATTGTGGCAAATTCAATACAAAAACATATCAAAAAAGATAGTGCACCATGATCAAGTGGGGTTCATCCCAGGAATGCAAGGTTGGTTCAACGTATGGAAATCAATGAATGTAATTCATCACACCAATAGACTTAAAGATAAGAATCAATGATCCTCTTAATAGATGCAGAAAAAGCATTCAACAAAATACAGCACCCATTCATGTTCAAAACACTAGAAAAATTAGGGATAACAGGAACATACCTCAACATTGTAAAAGCTATCTATGCTAAGCCCCAGGCCAACATCATTCTAAATGGAGAAAAATTGAAGGCATTCCCTCTAAAAATTGTAACAAGACAGGGATGCCCTCTTTCATCATTTCTATTTAACATACTCTTGAAACTCTAGCCAGAGAAATTAAACAGATGAAAGAAATTAAAAGGATATGGATAGAAAAAGAAGTACTCAAACTATCACTATTTGCTGACAACAAAATTCTATACATTCAGGATCCAAAAAATTCTACCAGAAAACTTCTAGAACTAATAAATGAATTCAGCAAAGTAACAGTATATAAAATCAACACCCATAAATCAAAGGCATTTCTGTACATCAGTGACAAATCTTCTGAAAGAGAAACTAGGAAAACTACCCCATTAAAATAGTGTCAAAAAAAAAAAAAACCTTGGGAATCAAATTAACAAAAGAGGTGAAAGACCTCTATGATAAAAACTACAGAACATTAAAGATACAAATTAAAGAAGACCTTAGAAGATGGAAAGATCTCCCAGGTTCTTGGATACATAGAATTAATACTGTCAACCTGACCATACTATCAAAAGCACTACACAGATTTAATGAAATTATAATTAAAATCCCAATGACATTCCTCATAGAAATACAAAATGCAATCATGAAATTCATCTGGAAAAATAAAAGACCTAGAATGGCCAAAGCAATCCTTAGCAAGAAGAGTGAAGCAAATGGCATCACTATACCAAGACCCTGAACTATACTACAGAGCAATAGTAATAAAAATTCCATTTAGTAATAATATTCCATCTGCACATACATGGTATTGGCACTAAAACAGATTGGTAGACCAATGGTATAGAATAGAGGACCAGAGACTAACCCACATAAATACAGTTATCTCATACTAGACAAAGGTGCCAAAAATGTACTGGAGAAAAGATAGCCTCTTCAACAAATGGTGCTTGGAAAACTGGAAATCCATATAAAGCAAAATGAAATTAAGCCCCTATCTCTCACCATGCACAAAACTCAATTCAAAGTGGATCAAGGACCTAGGAATTAGACAAGATACCCTGCACCTAATAGAAAAAAAAAGTAGGTCCAGATCTTCATCAAGTCAGATTAGGCCCTGACTTCCTTAACAATACTCCTATAGAGCAAGAAATAAAATCAGGAATCAATAAATGGGATGGATTCAAACTGAAAAGCTTCTTCACGGCAAAACAATCAGTGAGGTAAAGAGAGAGCCTACATTTGGGGAGCAAATTTTTACCACACACACTTCAGATAGAGTACTAATCTCTAGGGTATATAAAGAATTCAAAAAACTTAACCCCAAAAAACAAATAACCAATCAATAAATGGGCCAAGGAACTGAACAGACACTTCTCGGAAGACGATATACAACCGAGCAACAAATATATGAAAAAATGTTCATCATCTCTAACAATTAGAGAAATGCAAATCAAAACTACTCTAAGATTTCATCTCACTCCAGTCAGAATGGCAGCTATTAAGAATAAAAGCAACAGTAAATGTTGGCGAGGATGTGGGGGGAAAGTCACCCTGGTTGGACTGCAAATTGGTGCAACTGCGGGGGGCCACCCTGCGCAGGAGCTAAGCACCCTGCCTCAGCCTTGAGCAATGCGAGTATCGGACTGGCATTGCATGCACACAAGGTGCGAAGCAAATGGCCCTTACATTCCCTCGGCAAAGAAGTGCTTCAGGTCTGGGCTTAAGCGTTAACCCCCCCCCCCTTTGAAACATTATCCCCTGCCTTATTTGGGTGGAATATTCTATTGAATGTCTTTTCCCTAATAATCAGAGGGGTTCTGGGCGTACTTGCTCTCTTGTTCTCTTGCCTTCCAGCGTGGAAGAGGATCCCTGAGGTCAGAGAGCTGCTCCTGACCCCGAATTTGTCAAAAAGCACTTCTGTATCCCTGTGGTCTTTTCCCTCAACAGTTCAAACCACGCAGAGTGATCCCAATCCCATCGCCCACATGGGACAAGGGTGATTTATGCAACCAATATGGGAAGCGCTATGGAGATTCCTTGGAACACTGGGAATGGAACCACCATCTGACCCAGCTATCCCACTCCTCAGTCTATACCCATAGACTATACCCATTCATACTACAGGGACACAACCACATCAATTCACAATAGCTAAACTGTGGAACCAACCTAGGTGCTCTTCAGTAGGTGAAAGGATAAAGAAACTGTGGTGTATGTGATATTACTCAGCATTAAAAGAGAATAAAATCATGGCATTTGCAGGTAAATGGATGGAGCTGGAGAATATCATGCTAAGTGAGCCAATACCAAAAAACCAAAGGCTGAATGTTTTCTCTGATATGTGGGTGCTGATCCATAATGCAGGGTTAGGGGAGGTGGGGCATGGAGGAATGTAGGAACCTTAGATAGGGCAAAGGGAAAGAAGGGGAAGGGCGGAGCATGCGGGTAGGAAAGATGGTGGAATGAGACGGACATCATTACACTAAGTACACATATGAAGACACAAACGGTATGACTCAGAGACACGAAAAATTGTGCTTTATTTGTGTAATATGAATTGAATTATATTCTGCTGTCATACATAACAAATTAGAATAAATAGATTTAATATAAAATATAAATAAATAAATAGCCACCCATAAAAATAAAACCCCTCTAAGCATCAAACTTCCTCTCGACAACACTTGAAGTATGTATGGTAACTGCCTGTGTCATGATCATGACATCTCTCCAGAGGTGTTCAGCACCAAGCCCAGCCTAACAGTGGAGTGGCCTAGCTGTGGAAGTGGGTGGACCAGCCAGCGTCTTGCAAAGACAGAGCGGTTACTAGGAACTCTTTCCTTTAGCAACAAGGAACATTTCCTAAGGAGGAAACACCACAGTGTTTGGATTCCGAGGAAGCTCTCACCCAGGAACAGAGTGAGCCACTGGGTTTTGTGGACATTTTATCCTTTCAAAACGTGAAAGTAGCCAAGACACTAGCATGACATTAGGCAATGCAATCAGCACAAACCCTGTTTGTTGGGAACATAATATTCCATCTGCACATACACTGAAGCCTGAAGGCTGAAAGCCCATGGTCGGCTTATTCACTGCAATCAGCTTGGATAATACTGGCAGAAGGAAACTATCCACAGAAACTCCAGCAGAACTGAGCTGACGACTGTTACAGCTTAGAGCTGACGGGAGATGAAGACAGAAACTGTTTTGGGGTTTGGCTGGATCTGTCACTGAATTTCTTTCTTCCTGCTGGAAAGCCAATGGGTGCTTTGGAGCCCACCCAGACCTTTGCAAGCCTGAAGGGTCCCACTAATGGCCCCTACCTGTCATTCTCAGACACTGGAGAGGCAGGTATGGGTCCAAGAGGACAGAGCAAGAAGTGCCCAGGAGACTGTACTTATCACCTCAGGCAAAGTCCTTAACTGTCCCTTGTCGCCTTCAAAGCAGAGATTCTGAGAACCTCAGCACACACTGGCAAGCGCTAAATGACAAGGCCCCAAAGCAGCCCCTGGGGAGGACAGGACTTCTGTTGGCCTCCTGAGCAGTCAAGAACATTGCCTTCTGAGCTCAGGTTTGGGGCTGAATCCAGCTCTCCTGCTCACCTGCTGAGACTTTAACAGATCACTAAGCTTCTGCTGCTCAGTGTCCTCATTTAATAAGAGGATGACAAGAGAGGCACCCCACTACTAGAAAACAGGGAGCATGGCTGTAGAGCCACACATGCCATCGGCACAAACAGAGGACACACTGTCATCAGCCCCAGGCACAGCGCCTTGTGCCTCGGAGGCCTGGTGCATTTGTGGGAAAAACTGCCGTCAGCAGCCAGGAACCCACGACGTCCAGGCAAGACCACAGATGGCCCACAGTGCCAGCACACGGTGAAGCTGTGTGGCTGAAGTCGGCAGCACATGATCACAGGCCACCGCCTAGATCCAAATCTGAACACCCTGGGAAGCTGAACACCCTGGGGAGCCAGAGCTCCTGCACAATGTTGTCAATGTTGATGAAACACAATGCAAAGATTTCAGAAAAAAGAGTGACCACATAGTCTGCACCACAGAATAGCAACACCCAGGCTCTATTAACATCCCACTAAGGGACCCAAAAGGAGGGAAGGTGCAATGATGAGGATTCCCCACTGACGTGGTCCCAGGTGACCAGGGCGGGAAGGTGCAGTGATGAGGAGCCCCTCACTGACGTGGCCCTAGGTGACCAGGGGAAGAAGGTGCAGTGATGAGGAGCCCCCTACTGACGTGGCCCCCACTGACACAGTCCCAGGTGACCAGGGCAGGAAGGTGCAGTAATAGCATGTCTCTGCACACACCCGCGGGACGAAACTTGACCATTTCAAGAATAAAACTGAAGAAAGAAAATGATATGACAAGATCATTATCAGGTCTGGAGCACTCCAGTGAAATGATCATTTTTAACTATCAGTCAGAATCACTGAAAAATCACAGTGAATACAACACTGTAGCCAGTTCCACAACATTTACATTTCATATCACCATAACAAAATTATGGAATACATGAATCCCAGTAACACATAGGGTGGCTCTGCTGGGACTACTTTTATATATAAATATATTTTATATCACAAACCTCCGAAGGGGAAGTAGGCAAGGTGCTGTAGTGAGAGCACCAAAGCGACTCCTGACGGTCCATCACTCGGGATGGATTGGATGGCTCCACAAACCTGCTACTCTCCTGCAGCAGGCTTCGCCTCCTAGTGCAATCAGGAAAGAGGGAAGGAGAAGGCTGCTACCAGAAAGCACAGCAAACCTCAGGTCAGATGCCGGAAGCACAGGGGCCCTTCAGGAAGACACATGGGAATGGCACCAGGACAGTGGCTTTCTGGCAATAGTGACAGGGGAAAATGCCATGATGAATTCAGAACACACAAACCTTTAAAAATACTCTCTTAGAAATAACACTGACTCCAAAAATTTGAAACAGTATGAAAACCAGGGACATATAAAGGGGTAGAGGGACTACCAAGTAGCAGTGACTGGATCTAAAGTGCCCAACCCACAGGAGCGGGCCCTCAGCTAACCAGACCCTGCCCGCCAACCCCGGACACCTGCCCCTGGGCTGGCAGGTGAGGACACTTCTCCTGGGTCTGGTGGGATCAGCACAACCGTACAAACGGACACTGTGAAAGCCAGATGAGCGGACATTCCAAAATCACAGCAAGGGATGAAACTGGCCCATGCAGACACTGAAGAGAACTGCTGACGCCTAGCCAAAGGGAAAGCACTTGATGTTTTAATCCAAGGGTTGGCCAAGACAGATTTGGGGCCCCAGATGAGTATAAAGGCTTTTCTAATCCCAAGACATCTCAGATTCAGGGACAGGAAAGAAGGCTTCTTGCAGCTTCTCTAACTGAAGCACGAACGCCTGAGAAATGCAGGCTGTCCCGAGCTCCCCTCCAGAAAGCTTCGACCTGGGGAGTCAGCAAGCATGAACCTACCCCGGAATCTCTCAGGGGGGCACTCTGGAAAGACAGGACAGCCCCCAGGCAGGTGCAGACTGACATCACCAGGAGTCTTCCTGACTCTAAGAGTCCTCGTCTTTCCTGAGGACTCCTTCTCCCAGGGAGCACCTCCCCTCTCCATCTCTCTGCCAGGTTAGTATGTGAGTCCAATCCTGCTCACCCACGTCACTCGTCACGGACACACACCGAGCAAGTGTGCCTCTCGAGCCACTATCTCCTGCCAGCACGACCGCTGGGCACGCAAGCTCAGCAGGCAAGAGAAGAGCTTCTTTTCCTCTTTTTATCAGCTTTAAAATCACTGTGTTATGATCATGGTCTGTGCTTGTGAATAAGGTCATAATACAGTGAAGAGAATCTACCATATAAGAACTATGAATTAAATTAAGTGTTCACAAGTGGCTAAGTAATTTAATTAGGATTTAAATGTTTGTGGAACATTTCCTTGTGAAATTCATAATGTTTTTATTAACCATGTCTATGATTGTGAGAAAAGATTGATTAAAATCAATTATCTCATAAATGCATAAAATAAGTTAATGCTAAATAAAAATTGAATATTTAGTCCTCTCCTCCAACAAATCCCTTGCAAATAAAAGATCCGTGAAGAATTAATAACTTACCAATAGTACAGAAGGCTACACACTCTAATTAAACATCATAGTGGAAACTAGTATTCATGATAAAAAAAATCTTAAATATTTTGCAATTATACTTAGGGGCTAAAAAACAGTCCTCCAAAGTTCTAAAAGCAAGTGAATTATCTAAATATAAATACTAAGAAAATAAAAATATAAGCAATGGATTGGGGAATATTACTTGCAAAAGGCACATCTGAAGTCACTCTGAGGAGACAGTGGGAACACACCATCTAGCCAGGAGGTGACATGGAGGAAATGAGAGGCACACAGCTAAGTGAGAGAAGCCACTGTGAGGAGACAGTGGGAACACTCCATCTAGCCAGGAGGTGACATGGGGGAAATGAGAGGCACACAGCTAAGTGAGAGAAGCCACTCTGAGGAGACAGTGGGAACACTCCATCTAGCCAGGAGGTGACATGGAGGAAATGAGAGGCACACCACTAAGTGAGAGAAGCCACTCTGAGGAGACAGTGGGAACACACCATCTAGCCAGGAGGTGACATGGAGGAAATGAGAGGCACACCACTAAGTGAGAGAAGCCACTCTGAGGAGACAGTGGGAACACACCATCTATCCAGGAGGTGACATGGGGGAAATGAGAGGCACACAGCTAAGTGAGAGAAGCCACTCTGAGGAGACAGTGGGAACACTCCATCTAGCCAGGAGGTGACATGGGGGAAATGAGAGGCACACAGCTAAGTGAGAGAAGCCACTCTGAGGAGACAGTGGGAACGCTCCATCTATCCAGGAGGTGACATGGAGGAAATGAGAGGCACACCACTAAGTCAGAGAAGCCACTCTGAGGAGACAGTGGGAACGCTCCATCTATCCAGGAGGTGACATGGAGGAAATGAGAGGCACACAGCTAAGTGAGAGAAGCCACTCTGAGGAGACAGTGGGAACGCTCCATCCATCCAGGAGGTGACATGGAGGAAATGAGAGGCACACCACTAAGTCAGAGAAGCCACTCTGAGGAGACAGTGGGAACACTCCATCTATCCAGGAGGTGACATGGAGGAAATGAGAGGCACACAGCTAAGTGAGAGAAGCCACTCTGAGGAGACAGTGGGAACACTCCATCTAGCCAGGAGGTGACATGGAGGAAATGAGAGGCACACAGCTAAGTGAGAGAAGCCACTCTGAGGAGACAGTGGGAACACTCCATCTAGCCAGGAGGTGACATGGGGGAAATGAGAGGCACACAGCTAAGTGAGAGAAGCCACTCTGAGAAGACAGTAGGAACGCTCCATCCATCCAGGAGGTGACATGGAGGAAATGAGAGGCACACAGCTAAGTGAGAGAAGCCACTCTGAGGAGACAGTGGGAACACTCCATCTAGCCAGGAGGTGACATGGAGGAAATGAGAGGCACACAGCTAAGTGAGAGAAGCCACTCTGAGGAGACAGTGGGAACACTCCATCTAGCCAGGAGGTGACATGGGGGAAATGAGAGGCACACAGCTAAGTGAGAGAAGCCACTCTGAGGAGACAGTGGGAACACTCCATCTATCCAGGAGGTGACATGGAGGAAATGAGAGGCACAAAACCAAATGAGAGAAGCCACTCTGAGGAGACAGTGGGAACTTTCCGCTCCATCTAGCCAGGAAGTGACATGGAGGAAATGAGAGGCACACAGCTAAGTGAGAGAAGCCACTCTGAGGAGACAGAGGGAACGCTCCATCTATCCAGGAGGTGACATGGAGGAAATGAGAGGCACACAGCTAAGTGAGAGAAGCCACTCTGAGGAGACAGTGGGAACACTCCATCTAGCCAGGAGGTGACATGGGGGAAATGAGAGGCACACAGCTAAGTGAGAGAAGCCACTCTGAAGGGCAGGTGCCCTGTGATTCTGACCACAGGACATTCTGGAAAAGGTGAAACTGTGGGCACATGAGAGCCCAGTGATCAGCAGGGCTCTGGGTAAGGCATGCACAGGTGGACACAGAGTGGTTTGGGGCAGTGAAACCACTCTCTGTGATACTGTATTTATGGAGAGACTTCAGTGTACATTGCCCAAATCACAGGATGTCACAGCAGTGAGAGTTAGCCTTCTTGTCAGCTGTGGACTTTGTGTGGTGACACATCTTGTGGGTTCTTCAACTAGAGCCAAGAGGTCCTATAGTGCAGGTGCTGAAGCAGGCTGTGCCATGGGAGTAGGACAGGATTGGGAGATCTCTGCACTTTTGCTCCATTTTGCTGCAAACCTAAAGTGGCTCTAAAAATTAAATCTTAAAAATGTAAGTGAACCATATACAATAGCAAAGAAACACAATCTATTCTTCACACCTTACATATAAGTTAGTTAAAAATCCATATCAAATTAAAATTTTTCCATGCAGCAAGATAAACAATTACAATTTGAAGACAGAGACTGCAAAATGGGAGAAAATCTTTGACAACTGCTCTTCTGACAGACGATTAATATCCAGAATATATAAAAATCTCAAAAACCTTACCACCAAAAAAAACCCAATTAATAAATGGATACCTGAACTGAACTGATACTTCTCAAAAGAAGAAATTCAAATGGCCAACAAATACATAAAAAAAATGTTTCTCATCTTTAGCACTTAGGGAAATGCAAGGTGAAACTACAATGAGAATTCATGTCTCTCAAGTCTGAAGGGCAGTTGTCCAAAACAGAAATAATGGGTGCAGGGGAGAACAGAAGTTCAGAGGATTAGTCAAAGGGGAAGGGAGGGGAAGGGAGGGGATGGGAAAGGAACGACAGTGGATGAATCTGACATGACTTATCACCGTGAATCTCACCATCATGTACATCCACAAGACTGGAGGTATATATAAACGATACATTCCATGGTTGCATAATTATATCAAAAAGAACTCTACTGTCATGTGTGACTAAAAAGAATCAATAAAAAAAAATAGAAATAACAATGAATGCTGGAGAGGATGTGGGGGAAAGGAACTCATACAATGTTGGTGAGACTGTGAATAAGTACAACCACCATGGACATCAGTATGGACATTCCTCAAAAGACAGGTATGGAACTACCGTGTGACCCTGCTATCCCACTCTTGGTATTTACCCAAAAGAACTAAAGTCACATACTCTAGTGATATATGCATACTTGTGTTTATAGCAGGACGATTTACAATGGCCAAGTTATGGAACCAGCTCAGGTGTCTATCAACAGATTAATAAATACAGAAAATGTGGTACATATACACAATGGAGTTTCACTGAGCCACAACAAAATAAATAATATCACTTTCAGGAAAATAGGTGGAATTGGAGAACATTAAGCTAAGTGAGAGTAACCAACCCAGAAAATCAAGGGTCATATATGGATGCTAGAAAAAAAAAAGAAAGAAAAGGAATATCATAAAAACAGAGGAGATCAATAGACTGAAGGATAGGGTCAGGAGAGGAGGGAGAGGAAGGGGTGCAAGAGAAGCAAACAGGCCAAATTATGCACTGTGCCAGCATGGATTGGACACCCACAATCCGTAAATCCTTTCAATATGAAACTTTTAAAAAATATAATAACCCATTATAAAATATTTCAATAAGCACCTTGAAAATTAGTCAAACAACTATCCATCTACCTATATACATGTATGTTTAACTTCATCAATAATTGGAGAATACATATTAAAAGCATAATGAAATACCATCACCTGCTTCTCCAGAATGTCTGAAACGAACAGCACAGAAAATACCAAGACTTGCTAAAATACGGACCAGCAGGAATTTCCAATACTACTGACACAAAGAGGCACAGCCACTTTGCAGACTCTTTTGGAAATACCTTTTCAATCTCAATACAGGCAAACCCATGAACTCTAAACTTCAAACCTAGATACCTGATACATATATTAGGAAGTACCAATAAAAATATAAATGTGTGTTCACAACGGAATGTGTTAGAGTCTGTAAACAAGTCAGGATGGCGCCTGGCAAATGTCAGAGTCTGTAAACAAGTCTGGATGACGCCTGGCATTTTGCCAGGGGGAGTGGTTTGTGAGGTGGCCCCAGTGAGCCATTAAGAGTGGAGATTCCTTATTGGTTGACTGCTGTATCGAGTTCATGTTAATTAAGATAAGCTGTGTGGAATGTAGATGTACCGCTCCGGTCCTACAATAAACGGCTCCCCCTCCTGCTGTATCAATGTACACAAGTTGCTCGTCACCCCCCCGGTTATTTTGTTGCAGCCGGACTGCGGCAGGAATGAACAGAGGAAAGCTCCAAGGACTAGTCAGGACAGCCCAAACTGTGAGCTGACCAAATGTCCTCCCCAGGAGGCAGAATCTCCATGATAAAGTCACACAACAGAATGCCACACCGCAATGACAGCAAACCGTCTAAAATCAGTCTTCGTAAAGAACGCGTCGTGGTCTGCATGGTAAACATCCCCCAAGCTCCTGTGCTGAAGGCTCGGTCCCCAGTGCAGCCATGTTCACTGCTGGCCCTTGGATGGACTACTCTGACCTCATGGATGGACTACTCCACTTCTGGGTTCATAACTTAACAGGTTGTGGGTGGCTGTGGAACTTGCAGAAGGTGGGACCTAGCTGGAGGAAGCAAGCACTGCGGGTGTGTCCTTGATGGGAGTTTTTGTTCCTGGCCCCTTTCACCCTCTGCTTCATGGGTGCCATGAGGTGAGAGGCCTCCTCTGCCACACAGTACTGCTGCCACGATGTTCTGCCTGGCCATAAGCCCAAAGGAGACTGGGTCAACTGTGAGCCAAAATAAACCTTTCTCCTTTAAGTTTATTTCTCTCAGGCATTTTGTTGCAGCAATGGAAAACCGACTAACATAATCCACAAACAAAGGTTGAGGGAGGAGAAACAGAGAGAGAATACATACTGTATTTATCCTAGGAATGAAGTTTGGTTCAATGCCCAGAATGACATTAAATCAACACGTGGATCATCTCAATGGAAGCACAAAAAGCATGTGAAAAACTTTAACACCCCTCATATTAAAAACACTCCACAGACTAGGAATAAAAAGCAAGTTCTCAATCAGACTTCCCGAGCAGGTTCAATTTTCCTGACTAAAAGGGCATTTATAAAAACTACATCTACGCTACTTCCTGGTGAAAGACTGAATGCTTCCCACAAGACAAGGTGTCCACACTCATCATTTTTACTGTACATTATACTGGAGGTTCCCAGCAGGGAAACTTAGCAAGAAAGAAGAAAAGAATACAAAGGTAGGAAATGAAGAAGTCAAACTACCTCTTTTTCCAGAGAATGTGATTTTTTTTTTTTTTTTTTTTTTTGGTAAGAAAAGCCTAAGGATCCTACTTTTTATTCTTATTTACATTTTTAAGGATTCTATTTTTTAAAATATTAGAATAAACAAATTTAGGAAGGTTGTAGGATACAAAACAAAAAATAAATTGTATATCTATATACTTGCAACAACCTAAATAAAGAAAAAATCAATTATGATAATATCTAAAAGAATAAAACACCCAGAAATAAAGTAAGTACAAAACTTATACTCTAAAAATTACAAATACCTGTCAAAAAAATAAAAACCTAAATAAATGGAAAGATGTCATGTTCATGGTTTGAAAGACCTAATATTTACAAAATTGCATTTATTCACATTTTAAATGCCATCTCCAATTGGGAACTCAGGTGACTTCTTTGCATAAATTGACAAGTTGTCCCAAAATTTATATGGAATCCCAACTGAAACTATTTTGAAAAGGTACAAAGTTGAAGGACACTCACCTGGCATTAAAACTTGCTCCCAAATTCTACAAAGTGCCTAAGTACATGAAACTAGTGCAAAGAAGGACAAATAAATGCATGGAATAAAACTGAGAGTCCAGCAATAAACTCACACATTGATGGCCAGCTGGTTTCCAAGACATCAATAATTCAGTGACAAAAGAACCCCATTTCCATAAACAGTGCTGGGACAACCACAGAGCCACCACAAAGAACGAAGCCAGAGCCCTGCCTCACACCAGGCACAAGGCTCACTCAAAACAGTCTGGACCTGAGGTGAGACCACAGCAGTGGTGTCTGGAACGTGACACCCAGAGCACAGGCAACAGAAGGGACAGCAGACAACCTGGACTCCATCCAAACCTAGAATGCTGGCGCATCAGAGTACATCACAAGGCACCCAAAGACCGTGCACAGGACGGGAGGCCCTGCAAGCCACCCGCTAGGTGGGAACTGGCGTCTGATTACGCACACTCAGGAATAGATGATCTGGTTTAGAAACAGGAAAGGATCTGAGTGGACAGTTCCCCAAAAAGCACAGGGAAAGCCACCAGGAAAAGAGAGATCATAACCACATTGAGATATTTCATGTCACCTGGGACAAACAGAATGGGAGGGTCAGAGGATAACAGACACTGGGGAGGATTGAAGGAATCGGAACCTTCACACGGTGCTGCAGGACGTAAAAGGGTCATCTGGAAACCGTCTGGAAGCTCCTCAACACGTGCAGCACAGCTGCCATGTGCTCCAGCATGGGCTCCCGGTACACACTCCTTTGAAAGGAAAACACGTCCACCGAGAAACATGTGCACCGACTCTTCACATCACTCACCCTGGCCAAAGCCCACAACCCCAAACTTGTCGATAGACAACCAGAAAAATCAAAAACAGCACACCTACACAATTAAGGGTTTCAGCATCAAAAAGAAAGGAAATACACCAGGCTTCAACATGGATGAGCCTAAAAGCACTCTGCTAAGGGAAAGAAGCCGATCACAAGTGCACATATTGCATGGAAATAGACAAGAGGGAAATCTAGAGGCAGAAAGTAGATCAGAGCTTCCTTGGGCCGCAAGAGGCTGGGAGGACTTAAGCTAAACTGCCTTAATGAAGACCTGAATAACGCACTTCCAATAGCCCAGCTACGTGTCATATGAGTGTCATATGAACCATCGCTGAATACAGTCATTGGTAAAAGACGACACTTGTAACTCCACTTATATTCAGTTCAGATATAAGCAAAACGGATTGTTGCTTGAAGTTACGATAATGGTAACTTAGGACGGAAAGAGAAGACGCGGTGTGGCAGAGGAACGCACGAGACTTGGGGAGTCCCAAAACACCCCGTGTGCCAACCTGGTTGCTTGTCAAAAGGGAGGGTTCCCTTCCTCAAACTTCAGTGAGCTTGAAACTCATGATTGGCATCCTTTTCTGTAGGCATATTTCAACAAAACATTGCTGAAAACAGAAGTAAACTGATTTACAAATGAACCATCTTATTATTTCAATTTAATTCCACTTCCAGATAGAAAAACTACAAGCCCGCCCCCAACACAATTCCCTCAATTTACTCATTTCAATGGCAAAGCTGAAGAACGCTAGTGTTTTCAGAGCATTTCAAAGAAGGCAGAAATATCTTAGACAACTGAGAAAATCAGTAGAGCTCTCAGTATCAAAAATCATCAAAATCATCTTTAAAATCATTTGTATCTAACACATTGAAAGATATTTCCTAGTCTTCAAAATATTCCCTCTTCTAAACCATTGATTAAAATGTTTCTAATAAAACCCAGCTATGTATCGGTGACTTAAACATAGCTTTTAAATACAGTCATACATGTCATATATAACTAAAAGAACAAATAAAATAAATTTCAAAGTACTTGTTTGTTTTTACAAGAATATTTGTAAAATAAAGGTAAAGATGTTGTGTTGCAAGGACATAGGGGAAAAGTCGTGAGAATTTCATCTGTCAAAAAAATCCCACATGAAAACAAATTAATACTTTTTTTACTACCTATGAGAGTTGCTTATTCTTCCCAATTCCCACATCCAAACACATAAGCAACAAGCCAGCAAAACTTGCAACCAAAACCCACTGACAACAAAACCAAGGGGCCAGATAGCCCCAGAGGCACAAAACACAGCCAAAGAGAAAGTCCCCAGGAACCGCTTCGTGGGTGTGTGTGGAGAGAGAAGGAGAGCACCCACAGACCAGAGGCGGAAAAGAGGCATCCCTGCAGGGTGTGCCAGGCCTCCCAAGAAGGAAGGAGCCAGCCCCTGCCCCGCTTCCCTCCCAGGCCAGCTGGACTCAGAACCAAACACGAGACAGCTAGTACTGGGCTCCACCAATCCAGTATCCAGTAACACCCACCGGAACACACACACAGCCAGTCACAAGTGCCACCTGAGCTCTAGGTCAGGAGGGAACATCAGCAAAGTCACACCTGACAGGAAGCCACCCAGTCAGAGTCACAACTCAGCACTCTTCAACAGTGAAGAAGGAAACCATATGATGCATCAACAGAGACAAAGTAAAAGCAGAAAGAAACTCGAAATAGAAAAAATGAAGTGGCTATCATTAACGACAAAAAGACACCAAAAAAAGTTAATCGGGATCTCATATGAAAATCCAAGTAGTGGACCAAACACATACTAAAAGCTATAATTCGAGAAAAATTTGCTTAAATTAAAAAAAAAGAATGCATTGATGGAAACACCACATGTCAGAGCCATTAATGCAGAACAAGGATCACCAAGCAAACATCTTGTGGACACACCACACTGCACTAGGAGCTGAGCACAGAAGTCAGCTGGCGTGGGGCAGCACCCACCCTCAAGGATCTCCTGGCTCTGCCCACAGTGACCAAGGTGCACAGGGAGCCTCCCTGAAGCACCGTGCATGAGCTAACAGGCACCTGGGACTGGAGACAGTGATGTGTGCTCCCTCAGAGGCCTTGAGGACTCGGGACTCACCTGAAGGCCAGAGACAGAGAAGTCTGAGTATCAGGACAGATAACAATGTGCTGAGCAGGAACACCACAGAGGCGTTCTATCCACAAGTTTATAATAATGTTTTTTAAATGAATTGATCATCTTTGGAGGGTGATAGGAACCAGTTTGTTATTTGGTAACTTTTAATACCAAGGAGAGCGTAAAGCCCTTCCCACATAAACCACTGCATTGAATAAATACATGATGGATGTCTCTTTATAGAAACAATTCCAATCTACAAATGAGGAGCAAAGGCAAAACCGAAATACTACCATTCTTCAGTCCCAGGCAGACAAAAGGTCTAGGCATTGGCCATCAACACCTCTAACGTCACAGAAAGAAGAAGGACCTCAGGGAAGTTCCTCCTGAGGACAGATCACAGCCATGCAGACCCTGCAGAAGGGATGACCCGCGAGCATGAACTGCCACCTGGGGAGCACTGTGAGGAGCGGGACGCTGGGTGAGGGGCAGAGCGCTGCAGACTGTCACAGCGAGGCTGTGAGTAAGCGTGAGGCTCCCAGAGAACACTCAGCCAGGGGCCCTGGGCCTACCCCGCGGGAAAGCAGGAGAGGCATGAAGAAGGGCAGGAGCGAGGGGCTCTCACTGAGGCCTGGACCCTGAGGTGCCGACTGCCAGAGTGACCCCCAGGGAAGGCGGGGACCCTGCTGTCTCCTGCGTCCCTGGGTTGCCCGCAGCAGGCTTACCACACAGTTGCGCCCCCACTTGGCACTGGTGTCACCAGCATGTTCTGGAGCTTCACCAATGCAAAGCTGCACCTGAACACCCTCCATCTCTTCTGGCCACACGGTCACGTGGGGAGTCTCCCGGAGAGCTCCCCGGGCCTTCCAGACATGGCGATGGGCAGGTGGCCAGGGGGCGGATGACAGGTTGTTTTGAAAATTTTCTAATTGGCCCTCCCGTCTTCCGGACACGTGGACAGTTCGTGCCCCATGAATCTTATGCAGGGTGGACGTGCGGGCGCGGTAGGTGATGACCTGACCTGTACCATGGCCCCGGGAGCTTCCGGGTTTAAGACAGCTGACTCTCACTTTCTACATGAGCTGGAACCAGCTGGCAGTGAAGTGCTGCATCTTTGTCACTGCTATCTGGGTGTGTGTTCATGCGACGACCAACCTTGGCCTTTCAATCACTGGGACTGGCCCCGCGAGCGGCAGGGAAGCCGCTCTCCTCTTCAGCCACGGCCACCACACTGCACTTCGGAGCTCCAGGACCTGCTCGCTCATGACTGGACCTTGTGTCCTGAAAGGCAGATCCCCACCCAGGCCTGGGACCAAGTCCACTCTGTGCTGAGGGCACAAGCTGGGTGGCTCCCTCCGTGAGTGAGGTCAGGTGGGTTCATCTCTCTGTGACAGGCCCAGGTCACCTAACAGGATGCCCCAGGCTAACAGGCACAGGGATGACAGGATTTCCTTCCCCAGTGGCAGGATGGCGTCCTGCTGCGCCATACACCGCTTTCTTCCTCATTCATCTGTGGGTGGACTCAGCGTGTTCCTCACGGGGGCTGCCATGAGCTTGGAGGGCAGTCTCCTCCACAGGCCGACTGCATCTCCTCCAGACATTCCCAGCAGTGGACTGCTGCTTCCCACGGCTCTGCCGTTCATGGCTTTCCGAGGAGTCTGCATCCTGTTTTCCTAACACAGTACCGACCCACACTCCCACCCGCAGTGCACACAGCTCCTCTTCTCCACAGCTCGCCAGCACTACTCGTCTTTTGGTTTTTAGTAACAGCCCTTCTAAGCATGAGGGCATATCTCCCTGTGGCAGATGCCACTTCTGTGATTTGACAAGATAATGTGTAAGCCATGGCTGAGTGTCCATGTGCCCTGACTGCTCGTGGACAGCTAACCCGACACCCTGCTGTCTAAGACATGCTGACCCAGCAGACCTGCTCCTCCTCCCAGGAAAGCTGCTGGCAGTCCTCAGCATCCACCTGAGTGGTCACCTTTGATTCCATCTCTTCTGGCCATCACATGCCAGCACAAGGCCTTCCTCACTAAGGAAAGTCTTTACTGCCTGTTCTGGTAAGCCTTTCGCAGCCCTGGTCTCATCCACAGACCAGCTGCATTGCCGTGACCGCACTTAGGGAGAAGCCAGCTGTGTCAGGAGCCTGCTCCTCTTCCTGTTTTAGAGGTTGCTCACCCAAGTGCAACACACTGCATCTGTGTCCCAGACACTACAGGCTGCAAGTTAAATTCCATTCCTAAGTATTCAATGCACAGCAGTGTCTCACCACCCTGGCCATATCCTAGAATATTTTAGGGAGTGTTTCAAATACCAGTGTGTGGACAGAACTCAGAACAAGTGAATCAGTTGTGTGTAAGAGGAGCACATGGAATTTTCCTTAGCCCTCACCCTCCTGAGATTCCTATGTAGAATGAGAATTAAGGATCATTGACACTGAAGAGGAAAAGATTCTGACCATTTTACATTGTTAAAAACATAAACAACTTAAATCAACTATAACTAGTAGCAAGTTTTAACTTTAGGATGTCTACACTTCAGTTAGGGACAAAAGGGAAGGGAGGGAGGAGCAGAAAGAGAAGAAACAAAGAAGGGGAGACAAAGTGTAATTCAGGAATAAAATGAAAACATTTGAGACTGTTAGGAGGCCACAGAGCTTCCTTCAATCCCATCATCGCCCACATCAGGGAGACTTAGTCAACATGCCTTCCACAAGCACCTCCTGAGTGTCCACTAGGACTCAGCACGGCAGCAGGGAGAGCTGCCTTCCAGGGTCCACATGATCAACAGCAGCCATGGGTCCAGCAGTCACATCAAACTCAACCCTACTCCATTAGTGCCAGAGTGGGAGTGGTGATAAAATGCCCCAAACAATTATGGAAAGTATGACTCTCAAACAAACTTTCTAAGCAGTATTGCATCCACCCACATTCCCACTGAGTTTGAGTTCATAGCGGTTGTCAAATAGGTAATACAAACAATTCCTTACACACCAGCATCACAGAGAATGCTGGAATAGAAAGGTTGACAAAAACTAACCGGCCTTCCAGGACCCTCCCTGGCAAAGTCCAACCAGTCTTCCAGGACCCTCCTGACAAAGTCCAACCAGTCTTCAAGGACCCTCCCTGACAAAGTCCAACCAGTCTTCAAGGACCCTCCTGACAAAGTCCAACCAGTCTTCAAGGACCCTCCTGACAAAGTCCAACCAGTCTTCAAGGACCCTCCTGACAAAGTCCAACCAGTCTTCAAGGACCCTCCCTGACAAAGTCCAACCAGTCTTCAAGGACCCTCCTGACAAAGTCCAACCAGTCTTCAAGGACCCTCCTGACAAAGTCCAACCAGTCTTCAAGGACCCTCCCTGGCAAAGTCCAACCAGTCTTCAAGGACCCTCCTGACAAAGTCCAACCAGTCTTCAAGGACCCTCCTGACAAAGTCCAACCAGTCTTCAAGGACCCTCCCTGAAAAAGTCCAACCAGTCTTCAAGGACCCTCCTGACAAAGTCCAACCAGTCTTCAAGGACCCTCCTGACAAAGTCCAACCAGTCTTCAAGGACCCTCCCTGGCAAAGTCCAACCAGTCTTCAAGGACCCTCCTGACAAAGTCCAACCAGTCTTCAAGGACCCTCCTGACAAAGTCCAACCAGTCTTCAAGGACCCTCCTGACAAAGTCCAACCAGTCTTCCAGGACCCTCCCTGGCAAAGTCCAACCAGTCTTCAAGGACCCTCCTGACAAAGTCCAACCAGTCTTCAAGGACCCTCCCTGACAAAGTCCAACCAGTCTTCAAGGACCCTCCTGACAAAGTCCAACCAGTCTTCAAGGACCCTCCTGACAAAGTCCAACCAGTCTTCAAGGACCCTCCCTGGCAAAGTCCAACCAGTCTTCAAGGACCCTCCCTGACAAAGTCCAACCAGTCTTCAAGGACCCTCCTGACAAAGTCCAACCAGTCTTCAAGGACCCTCCCTGGCAAAGTCCAACCAGTCTTCAAGGACCCTCCCTGGCAAAGTCCAACCAGTCTTCAAGGACCCTCCTGACAAAGTCCAACCAGTCTTCCAGGACCCTCCTGACAAAGTCCAACCAGTCTTCAAGGACCCTCCCTGGCAAAGTCCAACCAGTCTTCAAGGACCCTCCTGACAAAGTCCAACCAGTCTTCCAGGACCCTCCTGACAAAGTCCAACCAGTCTTCAAGGACCCTCCCTGACAAAGTCCAACCAGTCTTCAAGGACCCTCCCTGACAAAGTCCAACCAGTCTTCAAGGACCCTCCCTGACAAAGTCCAACCAGTCTTCAAGGACCCTCCTGACAAAGTCCAACAAGTCTTCAAGGACCCTCCCTGACAAAGTCCAACCAGTCTTCAAGGACCCTCCCTCGCAAAGTCCAACCAGTCTTCAAGGACCCTCCCTGACAAAGTACAACCAGTCTTCAAGTACCCTCCCTGACAAAGTACAACCAGTCTTCAAGGACCCTCCCTGGCAAAGTCCAACCAGTCTTCAAGGATACTCCTTGACAAAGTCCAACCAGTCTTCAAGGACACTCCTTGGCAAAGTCCAACCAGTCTTCAAGGACACTCCTTGGCAAAGTCCAAGCAGTCTTCAAGGACCTTCACTGGCAAAGTCTAACCAGTCTTCCAGGACCCTCCCTGGCAAAGTCCAACCAGTCTTTGTTAGGTCGGTGGCAGCGACTTGGTGGTGACTTAGTGGCAACTTAGAACAAAGAGTCCTCGCCGGAAAAGAACATCAATCAGATGCCAGCGGAAACGCCTGTCAATCAGCCAGATCTCCTGACTAACGCCTGTCAATCAACAGGACCCCCTAGCCAATCCTGGAGTTCAGCCAACTCCCCTGACCAACTCCAAGGGGGCAAGGGACTCTAAGAACACCTTTTCCTGTCCTGAGCCCTTCCCTTTCTGCTGTAAGCCCCATAAAAGTCTAATCCAGTCGAGCTTCCACGCGGTTTCTCCTCAGACCCTTCCCCTGTCCCCTTCTTTGGGTCTGATTGAGTTCCACCCGGGAGTGATATCTTAACAAAGCCTGTTCAGCAGCCCTTTTAAATCTGCCTCTTTGGTTGCTGCCTGCCCAGCCTGATCTGACATCTTGGTGCCAACACCCGGGAAGGGATCTTTGGGCTTCTCCCTCAGGAGATTGAGGCCCATCCCTTCCCCCTTGAAACAAACCAGGAAATTTCTAATCAGCTCCTTCCCTCTCCCTTTATCCAGGCGGACAGGAGTGGGGTAAGTTCCTCCTTTCCCCTGACCTTCCAAACCCTTCTGTCTGTCCGCGGGGTCTATCCATAAGTCACGCGCGTGCCATAGGCCCTGCCCGTTCTGTTCCGGGCTCCAGGGGACTGTGGAGACGTCCCAGTCCTCCTGAGAGCCCCCCCCAACCAGGTTGGCTAACTGCTGGGGCCCGCGGAGGCTGTAGGGATGCCTCAACCTCCGCCCTGGCCCGTATCTGTCCGTAGGTGAGTGCGGACAGAATTTGGGACGTCTTTTTCTGCTCCCACTCACCCCCCGAGGGTGCCGGAAGGTCATGGGAAACGCAGAGTCCTCTCCTTAGACCCCGAAGTCCTTTGGGTGTCTATATTCAAATTCTGCCAAGTTAGGGCTCATTCAAGAACCACCTGGTATTTTACTGCACTGAGACAATGGGTCACAATGGCCCCCGGAAGGAACTGTTGATTTTAAACCCTCACTGAATTGGACAATTTCTGTCACCGGACAGGGAAGTGGGAAACCACATTCAGGCTTTTTCAGATTCGCTCCCGTCCTGCCCCCTGCCCCCTGCTCTTCCCTCCTGTCCTTCCCGTCTGCTCTCCCTCCCAGCGGTACTGTGTCCCCTCGTCCTCCCTGCTGCAGCCACTGCTCGAGGCCCAGTCTGCACGCTTCCAGTCTGCCTGGCCACCAGACACGTGCGCCCTTGCTCCCTCCCTTGCTGGCTCTCCACGCGTGCCTCCCTCTGCTGCCCTGGTTCCAACAGGCAGGCAGAATGGGTCCCACCTGGCTGCAGTGGATGGGATCTGCGGATCTGCCCCTCCCCCTCCACAATCTTCTTCCTCTCCTGCTACCTTGATTTCCCCGCCCACCTCTTCCACTGATACCACCCTTCCCCTCCTTCTCCACCCCTCTCCTCTTCCTCCTCTCCTACAGCCATGATCACCTCCACCCACTCACCCCTCCCTTCTCCCTCTTATCAGACAACCCACAGCTCCTTCGTCCTCTCAGGGAAGTAGCTGGTGCTGAAGGGATGGTCGGAGTACACGTCCCATTTTCGCTTTCAATCTTTCAGTCTTTCCCAGATTGAAAAACCTCTTGGGGCCTTCTCTGCTGACTCTTCTGCTTGTATTAAGGAATTCCGACATCTCTCCCAGACCATGATCTTACCTGGCACACGACGTCTATGTTGTTCTGTCCTCTACTCTGACCCCAGATGAGCGAGCCCGCATTCAGCAGGCTGCTCAAGATCATGCTGACCAAATTCGTTTAACAGATATGACTCTCCCCACAGGTGAAGCAGCTGTTCCCCTAACCGAACCTAACTGGGACTATCAAGATGGCCAACAAGGTCGCTGTCACTGTGCTCGCGTGGTCCAATATCTTATAGCAGGCACGCCAGCAGTTCCTAATAAGGTAGTTAACCTTCGATAAACTGAGGGAAATTACCCAGAATCCTGATGAGAATCCAGCCTTATTTCTCAACTGACTTACAGAGGCCCTAACCAAATACACTAAGCTGGACCTTGAGTCTCCCACCAGGGCTACAGTGTTAGCAACCCATTTCATTACTCACTCGGCTCATGATATTAGAAAAAGCTCAAATGAGCTGAGGAGGGCCCTCAGACCCCTATCTGAGATCTGGTGAAAATGGCCTTTAAAGCAGGCTCCATTGCAGAAAAAGGTCACGCCCAAACCCCGGCCTTGGCAGCGGCCCTGAGGCCTACGTCTCCAGCAGAAGTTTCAGAGGGGACCCAGCATTCCTCTCCACCAGAGGCTTGCCTCAAATGTGGATGCGAAGGTCACTGGGCTCGCCAATGCCCAGACCCACGGCCTCCTTCCAGGCCATGCCCCACCTGTAAGCAGACAGGACATTGGAAGAGTGACTTCCCCATGGCTGGCCCTTCCTCGGCACCTCTACGCAGGGGTATGACCAGCCAGAAGGTCCCTTCTTCTGAACTTTTGGGGTTCGCAGAAGACTGAAGAAGCCCAGACTTGAAGATCCCCATCACCCTAGCCGAGCCCAGGGTAATGCTCCAGGCAGCGGGTAAGTCCATACGGGGGCTACCTATTCTGTCTTGCCTGCCTACTCTAGGCCTCTGTTTCCCTCCCAGGTCTCAGTTATGGGGATTGATGGCAAACCCTCCTCCCCAAACCAAACTGCTAAGCTGGCCTGTGCCCTGGAGGGACACCCATTCACTCCCTTTTTTTTAGTCATTCCATCTTGTCCAGTTCCTCTCCTAGGCAGAGATGTTCTCCAATTACTAGGAGCCACCCTCCAACCACACCCCAAAAATACTACCACCCATCTCCTTCTGCCTTTCTTACCCTCTCTAATGACCTGACAGTACCTACTATGCCATTGCCCCCGGATCTAGTTGATCCCCAGGTCTGGGACATCTCTACGCTAGTCATAGCCTCCCACCACAAGCCAGTCCGTTTCCAGCTGAAACCCCAAACTAAACTTCCTTGAGTCCCTAAGACTCCCCCTGCAACACTCCCATATTTCTGGTACGCAAACCCTCAGGGGCCTATCACTTAGTGCAGGACCTGCGCCTAATTAATGAGGCCGTTATTCCCATCCACCCGGTGGTTCCCGGCCCTCACACTTTTCTTACTCATATCCCCCTTTGACCACTCACTTTACTGTCCTGGATCTTAAAGCTGATTTCTTTACAGTGCCTCTGCATCCTGACACTTAATACCTCTTTGCCTTCACATGGGAAGACCCTACATTCTTTAGGTTTCAACAGCCGACATGGACAGGCCTACCCCAAGGCTTTAGGGACAGTCCCTACCTCTTTGGTCAGGCCTTGACACAGGATTTAACTGTTTGTGATTTGGGAATAGCACTCTCTTACAGTTGGACAGAAGCCTTCCCTACCTCCAGGGAAACCGCTGACACCGTCGCCTCCATCCTCATTGAGCAGATCATTTCCAGGTTTGGACTTCCCACCTCCATCCAGTCCGACAACGGTCCGGTCTTCACTTCTCAGGTTGCTCAACTAGTCTCCAAAGGCCTCAACATCACGTGGAGGCTCCCCATCGCCCACTGACCCCATACAGTCATACTTCCATGCTGGGGCCCACCGAACTGGAAGTTTCTCGCCAACCCTCTCCTTCTTCTACTAATCACTAATCTCTCTCAAGCTTCTATTCCAACCCACAGATGGGGCTTCTACATCCAAGTGACATGGCAACAGGATGGCACCACCCGCTCTCAGTTTATGGGCCAAGGCGACTGCCCTTTCACTGGCTGTCATCGGGCCGTCACCCTTAATGTTACTGGATTCAATAGGGCCGCCGTCCCACTTATGTTCAGCAATGCTGTGCTTCATAGCAGACCAAACTGAGGAATCTTGTTTGGATCGTACTCCATTGACTGCAGTTTCTCCTCAGACCCTTCCCCTGTCCCCTCTGTGGGTCTGATCGAGTTCCGCCCGGGAGTGACATCTCAATAAAGCCTCGCCCGCCTGATCTGACAGTCTTCAAGGACCCTCCTAACAAAGTCCAACCAGTCTTCCAGGACCCTCTTTGGCAAAGTCCAACCAGTCTTCAAGCACCCTCCTGACAAAGTCCAAACAGTCTTCCAGGACCCTCCCTGACAAAGTCCAAGTCACCTTCCAGGGCCCTCTCTCGCAAAGCCCAACCCATTTCCCAGGACCCTCTGTGCATACTCTTGCAGTTGCCAGTGTCAGCAATGAGTGAGCATCAAGAAGACCTCGTGAGCTTCCTCCCAGGAGTGCACCAGGGTCCTGAATCCCTGCCAGGGGCTGGCTTCAGGGCTAGAGAGGCAGTCTAATCTGATTCTCCTTGCTGGTTAGGCCTACAGGACCTCCCAGATCTGCCGTTCCACAGAATTCCTGTGGGACCCTTGCAGGGCCTTCATTCCCTAGCCAGGATGGAGCCAAAGGAAGCTCATGTCTCTCCACAGCAAGCGGAGTGCCTCACTCCACCAGCCCATGAGCAGCCACCACGGCAGCCAGAGGCCATTGCCAAGGAGAAACAGACTGTGCCCTCACACCTCCATGTCACAGCTGCACAGGAGGCTGGGTCTGCCCACCAGGATGTTGCACACTGTCTCCTCCGCACTCTCAAGACCTGTTCCTCTAGAACAGTGGGACTGTGTACATTACTGCTGATGCTCTTTCTATAAACTCACCTCAGAAAACTACATCATGACAGAGAGGATTTCTCAGGAACCAAGGAACTTGATTCCCATGACCTAGTCCACACTGGACATGAAACAGCCTCCCAAAACCTCATACATGCCGTGAGTGAATCCCACTCATCTTCATGACCAGGGCTAAGTAAGAGGCCCACTTCAGACTCTGACAGAGAATCTGAAAGACGAGGCCCTCATTTCAAGGAAACTCCTTTCCAGGTCTGCTGGATCCCTCCTGCTGTCCTGACCTGAACCAGTGCCAGCCACACAGGACCTGGAGTTGGAACCTGGCTGCTTGTAGTGCATTCCTCAAGGCCCCCCTGGACATCACCAAAGCCCCTGGGCAGGAGCCTCATCATCCCCTGGGGCAAGTACACTCTTCATAGAGCCAAAGAGTTAGGCTCTGACGCCTCCAGGGCACCTACCCAGCTCTGTCCTGAGAGCAGCCAGAGGCCATTGCCAAGGAAAAACGGACTGTGCCCTCAAACCTCTATGTCAAAGCTGCACAAGAGGCTGGGTCTGCCCATCAGCCAGTGTGGCCCTTCTTACCTCAGCAGCTTCCCCACCACCCAGAGCCCTGCCCCTGAACCTTGAACAACTCCCTTGCCCAAAATGCCTTCCGCTGTGCCCTGAGACTGCCTGGTCTCAGTCCCATCTCTCTACAGAGCTCGTGGAGACCCAGGGGCAGTCATCAGGAGGATCCTTCCAGGATGCAGGGAGAAGACACAGAGAGGCCTCAGAGATATCAGCTTGCCCACATTTGACCTTGGCCCTTCGGCCTCCAGGACTAGGAGAGTAAACGTGTCTTCTTAAAACTCAGGCTTCAACCCTGCAGCCTAAGAACACCAACACAGAAGGAATGCAGATCTGGGGGCTCACAGGAGCAGAACTGCCCCTCTGTCATGAACTACATACTCCTCCCAGTCTACTCAACCCTCACCACCAGCAAGGAGAGGGGCTTGCACCTGGTGCCCACCCTGAGGCTCCTGGCGAAGGGTCCTCCACAGGGCCCTGGGGATCCTCCCTTGTCCACACCACACCCAAGCTCACTCTGAGGAAGAGGCCTGGCTTTCTCCATTTTTGTGTCCAGCTTCATGAAGGCAAAACAGTGCCAACATCTGTCAGTGCAACTCCGTCCCCCCACCAGGTGTCACTTTAGGGTCTACGACCAGCCCAGCACACCCCATGCCCAGTACTTAGTCTCTGTAAACACTGAGCAGGGCTGACTAACTCACCATTACTATCTGCTATGGTTTAGATATTAGGTATCCCCGAAAGCTCATAGAGAGACAATGCAAGAAAGTTTAGAGGTGAAATGATTGGGTTGGGAGAGCCTAACATAATCTGTGCATTGATCCACTGATAGGGATTAACTGGGTGTAACTCTAGGCAGGTGAAGAGTGGCTGGAGGAGCTGGGTCCCTAGGGGTGTGCCTTTAGGTTTATATTTTGTCCCTGAAAAGGAACGTTCTCTCTATTTCCTAGTACCATGGCCCCTGCCACTTTACCCTACACACCCCTCCACCATGATGTTCTGCCTTGTCTCAGGCACAGAGCAGTGGAGTCAGCTGTCTATGAACAGAGACCTCTGAAACCATGAGACCCAAACAAACTCTTCCTCCTCTAAAATTGTCCATGTCTGATCTTTAGGTCACAGCAATGAAAAACTAACTAAAAAACCATCATTCCTAGGACATCAGCGCTGAGGAGCGCCACAGGGAACACCTGACAGGTTCTCTGAACCAGGGGACAGCAGGAACGGCTATGCAGATTGTCAGTTCCAGAGGAAGGAAAGCCCACAAGGAGCCACACTGCCTCAGCAGAGCACCGCTGAGTGCTGGGAAGAGGGACTGCTGCACGTGCATGGCTGCCCCTGGGACTCTCCCCAGTAAGATCTGTGGGGTGGGTATATCCAAATCAGGACCAGAGCTAAAGCCCTTTGGATAACACAGAGATGGAGCTGCTGCTTCTCTGCAGTACAGATGCTCCTTCACCTGGGCGCTCACTTTGTTGAGTAAGTAGAGATCAGTTCAAAGACCAAAGGCCTCCAAGGAAGGAAAATGCCTGGGACACAGGTCAGTCTCAAGCCTGGAGAACAGGTCCATGTTTGACAGATTCAAGTGATAAAAACAAACCCCAGGGAGCTGAGGCAGCCTGCAGGGAGCCAAAGAGACCTAGGAGCCTAGGGCAGAGGAGTGGCAGAGCAGAGGTGCGGAAGTTCAACTCAGCAGAAAGGTCCTGGCGGTTTCATTTTCCTCCAGGGCTCAGGAGTCCGGCCACCCAAGCTTGTATGGAGAAAGCTGTACTCACAGCTCAGGAGGCGAGGAGGCCGCTGGCTGGAGCCTAGGAGTCCCAGGCCAGCAGGCCGCACAGCAAGAGCCCTCTCCACAAGACCAAGAGCATCGGCACTGCAGCTCAGGAGAACGGAACGTACATCCATCTCAAAACCTTGGCACACAACTGTGAGCAGGACTGCTGCTCTGCCTCACCAGCTTGGCCAGAAAATGCCTGCCCAGCCTCAGGCTGGGGAGAAGTCCTTACTACAGAGCTGTTACAGAACATCAAAATGCCAACATGGGCACCTGCTCAACAGAGATGGTGCAAAGGGGGCAAGCTGGGAGTGGCTCACGGAAATGCAGACGGTGACACAAAGGCCTGGCCTGGTAGTGCCTACCTGGGTTTTGGTTTTCAGGGAGTATCTCTGAATGCAGAGGTTGGCTGACTGAAAAGCAGCACCACATGAATACAGCAGGTGATATTTCAAGTGTTCAATGGGTAGTTTAGACATTTATCAATGTTTCAAGCGGCAGGTAATGTTTCTGATACTCCTACCACTCAGTTGTTGGGTGAATTTAACTGAGTGGCTGTCTTTGTGGAAGCACACATAGGAACAACGTGTTCATGTGTGCAAGCTAATATGTGCACACACACAAATGTTCACAGAGACCCACACTTGAGTTCATGAAGCCTTATTCTTGAAGGATTAAAATGTTTACTAAACAATAAAGTAGCACAAAATTGGGAAGAAACTATAAACAAAAAGTCTTCTTTGGGATCATACTTTTCCCTTTTACTACTTTGAAAATGTCAAAGGAGCTAATCCTACCCACTGTTATGAAATACAGAAAAAAAAATTTACTGTGAAATTATTTGTCCAGAAAATGTATAGATTTTGTGCAAATTCGTGATGAAAATAAAATCTCCACAGATGAAAACTCAACATGGATTTAGATAAAAATCCTGTGGCAGCAGAATAATGACCCAAGGACATCTGCACCCTAATCCCCAGAGCTGTGGATTCGACTTCATGTGGAGGAGACTCTGCAGCCATGACTGAGGCTCCTGAGGTGGGCAATGGCCCTGGACAGCTGGTAGACCCAGTCTAGGGGGTCCTTAAAGGCAGATGAGTGACAGAAAGCCCTCCAGGCTGCTGGCTCTGCAGATGGGGAGAGGACATAGCCAGGATCTGGGGAAGAAGGAAAAGACACATGGCTGACCTGCCCAAAGGCTCCAGGATGAGCTGAGCCCTTTACACACCTTGATCTCAGCCCCAGGAGACCGGTGTCAACCTTGTGACCTGCACAACCACGAGGCATGCTCTTGGACCTCGGAGGATAAGACACTGTGGTCATGAGCTCTCCACTGCACAGGCACAGAGGAGCTCGCTTAGCTCTGCTCCGCCCCTCCCCAAGAAGTCTGGGAAGGGCTTGGCAACATCACGGCTTCCCGACCTGCTCCCCAAGCTCTTGTGCCTACAAACCCAGTAGACTTGCTGTCAGCACAGGAGGGTGCCACAATGCAGCCCTGTTGCTGGGATATGTGGCCTCTCCCAAGGTGCTGATTGGGCTCCCCACATGGCCACGTAGCTTAAAGTCCACACTACAAAGCAGCAACATGAATGTTTGCAAAGAAAAACAACAGAAGGAAGTACAATAAAAGTGCACTATGAACTGATGAATGTTCCCGGGCCCAGTGATGCCCATGTCAGGAACTTGACAGCAGCATCTCTCAGTGGAGGGTGTGACAACTAGACAACCAATCTGCAGCAGAAGTAAGGAGAGTCCTACATCTATTCAGAGTAAATACAGGACTGAAGACAGAAATGCAAAAATTGTATAAAAATGGGCGATTTGTGTTTGGGGCTCTTTTCCAGATATGACTACTCAGAATTAATTCTTATATATAAAACATGATAAAGCTGAACTCAAATGTCAATCTGAGAAACAAAAAAATCCCAGTAATACTGAAATGAGTAAATGACCCAACCATGCAATTCATGAACTGGAAAAGGAGGGAAAGAAGGAAGAGAACCTTCCGCACAGAAAACGAAGTGAAATAAACCAAAATCATCCATTAGTGGCAATCTCTGAACATTTTTTGTTCATTTTGTTTGTGTTCACTTTTCCATGAGACACAGTTTTTAAACAGAGAAAATAATAAATAATTTAAAAGAATCTATAATTATAGTTTTGATAATTCTATAATAATTAGCTTAAAAGAAGGTACTTATATAAATAATTTTTATGCTTTATTTTTAAATGCAAATTTACTTCCTAATTTGCTGAAGTACAGGAGCTGGAATTGACTACAAAAGTGAAGATCCTCATCTCCCAATAACTAGAAGTCCCTACGAACTAAAAGGACTCTGGAGTCACAAGCAAAGCCGCCTCTCACATTACAGGTAGTAGAAGAACAGGAGTGGGACACATCTGCCCCCACACTGAAGAACCTCAATCAAAACCCAGGTTTCCAACCAACACACAAATATTGGCTATTTTTACACGTTCTGCCCCTATCTTCTCATGAAACATCAGAGACCGGATTCTCTGCAGGTGTGACAGGTGACATCCTGCTCTTAAGGTCCTACCGGTAAGGGGGAGGGGGATAAGGCATTATGGACTCTTCCTATCTTAGACAAACAGAAACTAAAGCCAAATAGGACACTGGCTTAATAAAGACAAAAAGTTACATTTGTCAAAGTTAAGCACATTTGAAGAAATCAGACAGCATTCCAAAACCTAAGTAAAATCCAAAGATTCTTTACCACATGGAAAGGAACAATGCTGTTTTGATACACACCGTTCTTGGAATGTGAATCTATTCTATTTAGACATTTAAGATAATAAATGGTTCCTATTTAATTTTTATTCCTACTTACTCCTCATCTCTGAGCAACACAGGTCTATTCACGGTTGCCTTAAGAATGAGAATTTTCTTTTACAAAATTAATTAGATTTTTACATTCGGAATGATTGAGGCTGGACCTGGAACTAATGCTAAGAATTCTTTCTGTGAATTCACAATAGCCAAATTATGGAATCAGCTCAGATGTCCATCAATAGATAAATGGATTAAGAAAATGTGGTATATATACACAATGGGGTTTTACTCAGCCATAAAGAAAGTAGGGAGACAAAAGTCCTAAAACTAACAAGAACCCCAGTAAAGACAGTCAGAGAGAGAGCTCAGGCCCCACCCAAGTAAAGACAATTAGAGAGGGAACTCAGGCTCCACCTCGGGCATCTAAACAGACATCAACAACAGAGAAAAGTCCCAGAACAAATAAGTTAATTACACACAAAAGAACAAACACACACACACAAAAAAAAAAAGAGATGGAGGAATCCACCTCAATTGATGAGCAAGTCCAAGGGCTCTGAAAACATGAAAAAACAGGCAAACAAGTCTCCCCCAAAATCCACAATTCCACAACAAAGAATCCCACTGGTAGTGAAGTGATAAAAACCTAGAGAAAGATTATAAAGAACTGATTATTAAAATGTTCAATGAACTAAAAGAAGATCTAAGGAAGAAATTAAGAGAGCAATTACAGAAGATGAAAGACCACTTTAATAAAGAAATAGCAACAGTGACAAGAAACCAAGCAGAACTCCTAGAAATGAAAGGCACAATCAATCAAATTAAAAACTCACTTGAAGGCATCACTAACAGTTAGATGGTGTAGAAAACAGAACCTCACCCTTGAAAATAGAACTTCACACATTAAAGACGGGCTATAGGATCTTGAATGCAAAGAAGGCAATAAGGGGAAAAAATTTTAGAACACACACGACCAGAATCTATAAGAACTCTGGAGCAACTTTAAAAGACCAAACCTGAGAATTGTTGATATAAAAAAGAACACAGAGACACAAACAAAAGATACAAAGAACATTTTCAATGAGATAGTTATGGAAAACTGTTGCCATATCAGAAGTGAGATAGACATCCACGTACAGGATGCTTAAAGGACCCCAAATAGACTCACTCAAATGAGAAGCTCACTAAGACATCATAATCAAAATATCTGACACAGAAAATAAGGAAAGATTATTAAAAGCCATAAGAGAGAAACAGCAAGTCACAAATGTGAAGCAAACCAAAAAGGCTCATCTCAGACCCTAAAATCAAGGAGGTCCTTGAACGGGAAATTCAAAGCCCTAAAAGAAAACAACTATCAGCTGAGGATACTACACCCAGCAAAACACAATTTCAAATTTGAGAGGGAAATAAAACTTTTCAACAATAAGATTAAATTAAAATTTTCATGAATACCAAGCCAGCACTACAAAGAATATTCAAAGATAAACTGCACACACAGGAACTAAATAACAATTCCAAAAGCTCACAAACAGAGGAAGTTCAATAGAAGAATAATCCATTAAATAAGAATTAAAATAAGATAAAATATAGCAAAATATCAAAATGGCAGGAAACCACAAACACATATCCACATATATGCTGAATGTTAATGGTCTCAACTCCCCAATTAAAAACACAGATTAGCAGGGTGGATCAAAAAAACAAGATCCAATTATATGCTGGTTTCAAGAGATTCATCTTATAGGCAAAGACATCCACCAGCTGAAGGTAAAAAGATGGCAAAAAAATATTCTAAGCATATGGTCTATTAAAGCAAGCAGGAATTACTATCTCATATTTGACAAAGCAGAGTTCAAGCAAAAAGTAATCAGAAGAGACAAAGAAGGTCATTACATACTAGTAAAGGGAGCAATCCAACAAGAAGATGTAATAATAGTAAACACTTATGCCAACAACGTCAATGCATCCAATTACATGGAACAAATACTCCATGATATTAAATACCATGTAGACACCAACACAATAAACTGGATGATTTCAACAGTCTTATCACCAATAGAGAGGTCATCAAAACATAAAATCAATGAAAATAATTTCAACCTAAACAACACTACAAATTAAATGTACCTAATGAACATCTACAGAATATTGTGTCCCAAAAGAGCTAAATTTACAGTTGCACATGGAAGTTTTTCCAAAATAGATCATATTATAGGCCAAAAAGCAAATCTTAGATCATTTGCCAAAAATCAAATTTTAGCATATACAAAAAAAAAATTGATATAATCTCATATATCCTATCAGATCATAATAGACTAAAGCTAGAAATCAACAGTAGAAAAAATAATTTAAGCCATATAAACACATGGATATTGAACAAGGTTCTCATAAATGGAAGAATGGATCAAAGAATAAATGAAAATAGAAATAAAGAAATTCTTAGAAATTAACAAGAACAAAGATACAACATAAAAATCTCTGGGACATTATGAAAGCAATTCTAAGAGGAACTTTTATAGCACTGAGTGCCCAATTAAAAAATTAGAGAAATCCCAAATAAATAAGTTTATGTTCCACCTCAAGGCCTTAGAAAAAAAGACTGACAAACTAACTGCAAAACAAGTAGAAGACAGGAAATAATTAAGATCAGAGCTAAAATCAGTGAAATTGAGAATAAGAAACCAATATACAGGATCATTCCAGGAAAAATTGGTTCTTTGAAAAGATAAATAAGATTGACAAACCCTTAGTCAAACTAACCAAAAGAAAGGGTATGAAGACTAAACCAACAAGATCAGAGATGAAAAAGAAAAAGAAGACCCTTCTGAAATCCAGAGGATTATCAGAAACTATTATGAAAATTTATACTCAACTAAATTGGAAAGTCTGGAAGATATCAACAAATTTCTAGCTCATATGACTTGCCCCAGTTGAATCAGGAAGATATAGAAAAGCTAAATAGACCAATATCAAGTAATGAAATTGAAACAGCAATTAAAAGCCTTCTAAAAAAGACAATCCCAGAAACTGGATGGATTCTCAGCTAAGTTCTACCAGAACTTCACAGAAAAACTAACACCAGACTTTCCACAAAATTAAAAGGGAGGTAACACTCCCAAATACTTTTTTATGAATCCAGTATAACCCTGATACCAAGACCAGACAAAGATGCATCAAGGCTCTCTCTTCACCTCTTTGAGAATTAGCTTTTTAGTTTGAATCCATCCCATTTATTGATTCTTGATTTTATTTTTTGCACTTTAGGAGTCTTGTTAAGGAAGTCAGGGCCTAATCCAACATGATGGAGATTTGGGCCTACTTTTCATTCTGTTAGGTGCAGGGTCTCTGGTCAAATTCCTAGGTCCTTGATCCATTTTGAGTTGAGTTTTGTGCATGGTGAGAGATAGAGGTTTAATTTCATTTTGCTGCATATGGATTTCCAGTTTTCCCAGCACCATTTGTTGAAGAGGTCATCTTTTCTCCAATGTATTTTTTGGCACCTTTGTCTAGCATAAGATAACTGTATTTATGTGGGTTTGTCTCTGTGTCTTCTATTCTGTACCTTTGAGAGAACTTTCATTTTGGGAGCAAATTTTTGCCACATGCATATCAGATAGAGCACTAATCTCCAGGATATACAAAGAACTCAAAAAACTTAACACCAAAAAAACCCCCACAAACAACCCAATCAATAAATGGGCTAATAAACTGAAGAGACACTTCTCAGAAGGTGATACACAATCAATCAACAAATACATGGAAAAATGTTCAGCATCTCTAGCAATTAGAGAAATGCAAATCAAAACTACTCTAAGATTTCATCTCACTCCAGTCAGAATGGCAGCTATTAAGAAAACAAGCAACAATAAGTGCTGGCAAGGATGTGGGGGAAAAGACACACTCATACACTGCTGGTGGGACTGCAAATTGGTGCAACCAAAACAGAAAGCAGTATGGAGATTCCTTAGAAAACTTGGAATGGATCCCCCATTTGACCCAGCTATCTGATTCCTCAGTCTATACCCAAAGGACTTACAAATAGCATATGACAATGACGCAACCACATCAATGTTTGCAGCAGCACAATTCACAATAGCTAAACTGTGGATGCCCTTCAATAGACGAATGGATAAAGAAACTGTGGTACAATACACAATGGAATATTATTCAGAATTAAAAGAGAGTAATATTATGGCATTTGCAGATAAATGAATGGAGTTGGAGAATTTCATGCTAAGCAAAATAAGCCAATCCCCCCAAAAAACAGGAGCTGAATGTTTTCTCTGATAAGTAGATGCTAATCTATAATGGGGGAGGGGATGTGGGATGAGTGGAAGAACTTGGATGGGGCAAAGGAGCAGGGAAGGTGGCAAAGGGGTAGAAAAGATGGTGGAATAAGATGGACATCATTACCTTGGGTACTTGTATGATTACATGAATGGTATGACTCTAATTCATGTACAACCAGAAAAGTGAAGACTTCTGCTCCATTTGTGTACAATGAATTGAAGATCTTTCTATGGTCATGTATAACTGTTTAGAACTAATTTTAAAAAATGCAGCAAGGAAAAAAATTACAGAAAGAGCCCTGATGAACATGATGCAAAAATTCTTAATAAAATATTAGCAAATGGCATTAAAAACTTATTAAAAAGATAATACACCACAATCAAGATGGTTTCATTCTAGAGATGCAAGTGGGTTCAACATACACAAATCAATAAGTATAATGCACCACTTAAACAGAATTAAGGACAAAAATTACATGATCATCTCAACAGATCTGCATCTGTTGAGGTCTTTGATAAAAATCCAATACCTATTCATGTTAAAAACACTGGAGAAGCAAGGTATCAAAGGAACTTACCTCAACATCTTTAAGGCCATTAATGACAAACCCAAAGCTAATATTATACTAAATGGAGAAAAAAGAAGAGTATTTCCTCTAAGTTCAGGAATAAGACAAGGCTGTCCACTCTCATCCCTCCTATTCAATATATTTTTCAAAACATTAGTCAGAGTGACCAGGCTAGAAAAAGCAATAAAAGGGATACAAATAGGAAAAAAAGAAGTCAAACTATCTCTTTTGACAATATGGTCCTATATCTAGAAGACCCAAAAAACTCCACAAGAAGACTTTTAAAGCTTATAAATGAGTTTAGCAAAGTAGCAGGATACAAGAGCAACACCTACAAATCAATAGCTTTCCTATAATCCAACAGTGATTTAGCCTAAGAAGAAATCAGGAAAAACATCCCATTTACAATAACCACAAAAAAATTAAATTCTTAGGAAATAATCTATCCAAAAAAGAAAAAGAGCTCAACAATGAAAATTATAGAACAATGCAGATAGAAATAGAAAAAGATCTTAGAAATGGAAAGATATTCCATCTTCTTGGATAGGCAAAATCAGTATTGTCAAAATGGCCATACTAGAAAAAGAAACATATATATTCAATGCAATTTCCATCAAAATACCAATGACATGCTTCACAGAATTAGAAAAAAAAAAAAACACAATTCTTCTATTCATTTGGAAAAATTAGAGACCCAGAATAGCCAAAGCAATACTAAGAAAGAAAAGCAAACAGAAGGTATCATAATTCCTCATCTGAAATTATACTACAGAGCTATATAACAAAAACAGCATGGTATTGGCATCAAAATAGACAAGACAACCAATGGAACAGAATAGAAGACACAGACAAATCCACAAACCCATAGCCATCTGATATTTGACAAAGTTGCCAAAAACATGTCTTGGAGGAAAAAACAGCCTTTTCAACAAATGGTGCTGGGAAAATTGGACAGCTATACATATAAAAATTAAATTAGACCCTTACCTTTCACCCTGCACAAAACTCAAATTGAACTGGATCAAAGACTTAGGAATTAGAGTAGATACTTTATAACTGCTAGAAGAAAAGGTAGGGTAAACACTCCATCATATAGGTGCTGGGACAACTTCGTTAACAAGACCCCCAAAGTGCAATAAATAAAACCAAGAAACAATAAGTGGAATGCCATCAAACCAGAAAAGCTTCAGCACAGCAAAGGAAATGATTACGAGATTGAAGAGAGAGCCTACGGAATGGGAGAAAATCTTGGCTGGCTATTCCTCTGATAGAGGATTCATATCCAGAATACATAAAGAATTCAAAAAACTAAACACCAAAAAAATAATAATAATCCAATCAATAAATGGGCAAAAGAACTCAGCAAAAATTTCTCAAAAGAAGAAACACAAATGGCCAACAAATATTTGGGAAAAAATGTTCAACATCTGTAGCAACCAGGGAAATGCAAATCAAAACTATACTAAGATTGCCTCTCACTCCAGTCAAACGGCAATTATCAAGAAAATGAACAATAAATGCTGGTGAGGTTGTGGAGAAAGGTCTACTTAACCACTGGTGGTGGGACTGCAAATTACCATGACCTCCCTGGAAAGCAGTATGGATATTCCTCAGAAAACTAGGGATGGAACCACCACATGACCCAGCTATCCCGGTCCTTGGTATTTCACCAAAAGATCTAAAATTGGCATATTATAGTGATAGTTACCTCAATATTTATAGCAGAACAATTCACAAAAGCTAAATGATGAAATCAACCCAGGTGCCACTAGTAGATGAATGCATTAAAAAATTGTGAGATACACACACACACACACACACACATAAATGTATTCATAATATTTGTGTATTATAAATGTTTACAAATGTGTGTGTGTGTGTGTGTGTGTGTGTGTGGGTGTGTGTAAAATGGAGTTTTACTCAGTCACAAAAAATGAATGAAATTATGGTACTTGCCAGTAACTGGATGGAAATGGGGAATACCCTGCTAAGTAAAATTAGCCGAACTCAGAAACTCAAAGGTTGAATGTTTTCTCTCATATGCAGAAGCTGGAGTAAAACAAAGCAAAGGGAGAGGGAGGTAGGGAAACGAGGATATCCGTTATCTTCTCTCTCCCTTCTTAAATCCCCACACTAGAGAGATTTATTTAAAAAAAAAAAAAAAAAGTCAATCCCAAACATAGCTGGAAAGCAAGAACACACAATCCGTAAAACCAAGTCAGTAAGGTCACCAACAGCTGAAGAGGGTGGGGTCACAGCAGTCACAGGGTTCCTGAGCCCCAGAGCAGGCAGGGAGAAGGCCGGGTAGACTCCATCAACAAACCTCAGGACCGCATGGCTTCCAAGCAGCCTCACTACCTCCAAGAATGTTTATGGGCGTACACGAAGATCTGGCAGCAAGCAAGGCAGAAAATCCCAGGGAAATCTAAATGAATTCCTCATGCTGTACTGGAAAAGAACAGTCTGTTCAATGACTTTAGCTGTAACCTTCAAAAGAACAAAAATGAAGAGCAAATTAAAACCAAAATGAACAGAAGAAAGAAAATAACGAAGACCACAGGAGACATCAGTGAAGCACAGAATATAAAAACAACAATAAAAACTAGTGAAACCAGAATCTGGCTCATTGAGGGAAAAAAAATCAGTAAAACTAATAAACCTCAGACTGATGAAGAAAAGAAATTAGCAACATGCAGAACAAGAGAGGCGACATCATTACAGACCCCACAAACTAAAAACAGCTTCACACCAATTGAGTCCAAAGCTTATGGTTCTCTGTGGGGACGGATGAGCTCGCAGGGGACACTTGGCTCTGTATACAGGTGCATGTGGCCTTCACCCTGCAGGCATCCAGTTGTGGGGGCCAGGGACCCTGCTGCACAGCCTGCCAGGCCAGGAAGAGCCCCATGGCCTCCCGCGATGGGAATGGCAGCAGTGTTTGTGCATCCCCCAGAGTACCACCCTCCACAGCCACAGTCCAACAAAGTGCCTTGTTCCAACCAGGACAAAGCTGCAGGCTGTGGCAGTCTCAGTTCCAGGGCCCATTCAGCAGCACTGGAGCTGTGGAGGGATCCTCTGCAGGAGACCCTGTGGGGCCTTTGGGGTCAGGGACCGCAGCAGCAGCTCCTCCCTGCAGTGGGGGGCTGGGAGGTGTCCTAAAAGCCTGTTCCCACAGGATGGGGATATGCCCTGTACCAGGACTGGGCTGACACACGCTGCTACTCCTCTACATCAGGAGTACATGGCTCCAGGAAGCCTGAGGACCACAGGGTAGCATCTCTCAAGCTCCTGGTCCTTACATATCTACAGCTGCTGCCTCGGTGTCAGGGCACCCAAGGTGGAATTCCCAGAAGGGGCCAGTTGTCAGGGGAGCTGAGGGGACTCCAGTGAATCTAGCTGGGACCGAGTTGGATCCACAGGCCAACAGGAAGTGAGTGTGAGCCACCCACACTGTGGAGTGCTGGGACTTTCTGCTACTGAAGAGGGCGTGTCTAGAGCTACTTACCAACAGGACCACATCTGTGGGAAAGGCTGGTGGAAGACACAGCCACCAGCCCATCATCCACCTCCAGCATAAGGCAGAGACCCAAGCAGCAGGGCTGCAGCCCGGGGAGATGGGCAGGTGGTGCAGAGGCGAGGGTGGGCACCAAACACCAGAGCTCCATCAGCCACCCATGGTTCTCTTGGATATGTCACCTGTATCCTCACATAGGAAAAGTGAACCAGCATGTGGCAGACTTGCTAAGGCAGCACAGGCTGCATCTGCATCCCTGCTTAGTATATGGCTGCAGAGTGAAGTGGGCTGCAGGGGAGGAACAGAGTCCATGGTGCTAGATGGGTGCTAGCAGCCAGGGAACACTCATCTTGGCATAAAAACAAGTCACTGGACAACCTGAGGGCAAGAGAAGGGGGAGGGTGGATGAGCAGACAGCAGTGGACTCCGGCATGTCTCTGCTGTGGCCACCCCACACTTCTGAATCACCTCCCTACACGTGCGTGACAGCTCCCTGTGTAGCCAGTGACCCTACCCAGAACATAAAACAGTCTGAACAAGACAAAAGATTTTTCCAACACCCCTGACAGTTAGAGCAGGAACAGTCCCCTACTCTCCCCACCCCAACCCCACATCCTGCCACCCAATAGCCCTGTGTAGCAGCAAGCACGAAGGAGGGCCCTGCCACCATCACAGGCCTTCTGTCCTGTTGGGCCTGCCCTGCAGGGGGCTGAGGGGTGGGAATGCTTCACCCAGGCCTGTCAGAAGGCTACACAGTGCCCTCTATCCTTTTAACAGATGAGCTTAAATGACCCAGAGTTCCAATCAAGAATCCAAATTCCTTGAACAAATATGTAACTGCCCCATGCCAGATGCAGGGTATTTACTGAAGAGCTTGCTTGTCTCTGCTGAATCAAAGAGAAAACAGATAGTAAGAGGAGGAAAAAAAAAAAACTGTCTTAGATCCCCTCCCCTCCAAAACCCTTCACAAACTCCTGAGGTCCCAGCAAAAGTGCAGCAGTTCCTGCCCAAGTGACCTTGTGCAACAGCAGGAGATCAACACTATCTTCTGAGCCTATCAAATCATTAAGAAAGTGCTAGAACCCTGTACAAGAGCTTCAAGCTGCCATTGAGTGAGACAGAAGAAAAGAGACTGGAGGAAGACCACAGGCAGCCGTGGCTACAATTATCCCTGTGAAATTTGGACAATTTTTATCAGATCTTTTCTGAAGTAAGAAATAACAACATATTTTGCATAATACCCACTTCCTTTCCACAAGACAAATGAAACACCTCTTTCTAGGAAGCAAAAACAAAACACTGGCACCAGGAGGGGTAAATGCCATAACCTTGCTCTCAAACACTTGCTGCAGCTCTGTGCTCCCAGGAGCACCCAGGACTTGGGTACACTCAGATGAGCGGGCCCTGCTGGTACTGGAGCCCCTGTGTTCCCGGGAGGGCCTCAGGACTTGGATGCTTCCATTGTGGTATCAGGGAAGAGAACAGGGAAAGGTCTGCACAGTGAAGCTTGTATCCTACTCACCATATCTCACCAGGTCTCAGCTCCGAGGGTGCAGATTCTCCCCCTGCACCTAACAGTGGAGCCACAGCATCCGGATTCCACGAGACAGCTTTGAAATCACATAGGCAGCCAGCCCGCCATTAGGAAAGCTCAGCTGTGAGGCTGGGCACTTAGCTCAGTCACGTCCTCATGCCTGGGTGGGCTCCGCTGGGCACACTCAACAGCCAGCCAACACCTCAGGTGGACCTCGATCACCATGATGCTTCATTGCTTCTCAGCTACATACAGAAACAGACGCCACATTTCCAGGTTCACACGCGCCTCTATCTGACTGGAAAAGTGTCTGCCTACAGCCCTGGTTGGCCTTCAGGCATGCTTGGCCTCCTCGCATCAACGTTCAGCCCACTGAGCCCTCTCCAGCCACCCCTGGGCCCTCTGGCGGCTGAACTGTGGGCCTTGTCCCAGTACCCCCACCTGGGGCAGAGAGCCCCATCACATGAGGAAATGCTTAAGCATGAGCACCCCAAAGAACAAATACAGGGAGCAGGAGCAGCTGGATCACACAGTACCTGAGCCGTCCCCATGGTGCTGGGCTGGGTGCAGCAGAGGGAGTCACCGTTGGAATGGGATGCGCAGTGCTACGGCTGAGCCTCGGGCGGCAGGAAAGCCTATGATGAGGATGGATAGAAATGGGGAAAATGTGATAAAAAGGGTCAACAACCTCCCCCATGGAGAAAAAACATGGATTGTACAAAGAACTCATGAGACTAAGCAATAGTTAGATCACCTGAGAACAGCAATACGGCAAAAACTAGACAGGCACAGAGAGCCCCACATAACAGTGCCATCAGGTGTTCTCCAGCACAACCTCAGAATCGTGCACTGAGTGCTTATAATATGCATATTATGAAAAGCACTATCTCAGTTTTAAAGCGGGGTTGGACACAATGATAAACAGGGTTAGCAACTCCAAAATATTGAATCAGAGAGAAACAGTGAAACCACACTTTAAATCAGGAGCTATAATTCCTTACACAACCAGATGATAAGACAGTGTTTGTGTGTGTAGGCTGGCTCAGCAAAGAAACAGGCCAACTCTGAAAAAGAGGAGCCAAGGAATAATGACTGATTGTTTTCTTTCCAGGAAAAAGTTGTGGGGAATAGAGTTATAGACCTAGAGCACACTGAAGGTAGCACTGATTTCAAGAGGTGCTAATGCATATCTTTCAATAATTATCAAATTCTCTGCTTAGATTTTCATTTAAGGCTAATACATGAAATTATTATTACTCCAAAACCTGATTAGATAAAATAGGAACACTGGTTTCATGAGGAGATCAGCACGTTGACAACAGCATACTGGAGACACACTGCCCTGTTCCAAGTTCAGCTCCTATGATCACAAACACTCTCCCACACAGACTTCATGTGGCCCTGAAAAACCACTACCACCCTGTACCAATTTTTACAGAAGTTCATGAGTGCTGGGTAGTATACTGTAGCGTGTAATGTCTTATGAAAGTTGTGTTCTGTCACCAAATTCTTTGAACAAGCATCAGTTGGATGTCAGGTTGCTGAATGCTGAGGAGTTACTTTCAAATGTGCAACCACACTTGAAAGAATGCTAGCTTTTTATCTTAGCAAGCACATTTGTGAAGTAATCATCATAAAGTGATATACAAATTAAGAGTCCACCACTTGCTTCTTATAACCAGTCAGCCAGTCTGCTGTAGTCTCCCATCTAAATCACAGACTCGAATCCAATGCAGGTGCCCACAGATAAAGCCCCCTACCCTCCAGATCAGACACTCTGCCAAACCCACTTAGTTCACTTGTTACGTCCACATTTCTCCCATCAGTGTACACAGAACTACTTAAAGGCTTGTTGCCACCTCGAGGAATCACCATTGACCCTACCAGTCCTGCACTGTTGGGCCCTGGGATGTTTCCAGTTTCCCCAATTTACTTGGCACAGTGAGGACAGTTTTGCAAGCTCCTCAAGTCTGTAAAGAATATACTCCTAGAAGCAGAATTATTGAGTCAGAGAATATGCACATTATCAATCTGATCTGCTGCCCAGGTATCTGTCTCAATTTACGCTGTCACATACTACCAATCTGTGCTTTTGCCTCTGGTGGACAAAGGAAGCTCCCTATTGCTTTCACAGAGTCTGAGGATCTTTCCGTGCACTGGGCAACTGTATTTCTGAGTAAACGGTGCTTCTTAGTTTTTCTTTTAGGGGCCCATTTTTCATTACTTCCTGGGATCTCTTCACAGATGCCAGAGCTCTCACCTCCATCCGCTGCGAATGTCTCCAGTTCTCCCCTCCTCTGCCGAGTGCCTGAAGAGTCCCACAGCAATTTAGAAGGGTTTAATGTTTATGTTTAAACCTACCAATGACTTCATTAATGATTTTATAGGTTAAAAAGATCTTCCCAATTCCACAATTTAACAACAGTCACTAGTATGGCAATACGTGAAAATGTGGATGTGTAACCGATGCGACTCTGCAATCTGTACACGGGGTAAAAATGGGAGTTCATGACCCCCCTGAATCAAATGTATGAAATATGATAAGTCAAGAGCTTTGTGATGTTTTGAACAACCAATAATAAAAATAAATAAATAAATAAAATAAAAAGCACAGGAGCCTGTAGTATGTGTGAGGAAAGGCTAATGAAACACGCTGTGAAGATAAAGCTGAATGCAAAATGCAAAATGCATGGTGTTCAAAAGTATCTTGCAAGAGCTCTGAAAACGTTCATATACTTTGACTCAGTAAACCTACTTCAGAGACTCCATCCTGAGAAACTTTTAAGCTCAAAGCTATTCAGTAGTCAAATAGTATGAATAACCTAAATTGAAGATTAATGACTAAATTATGTTCCTTTAATAACTGACTATTATTTAACCATTAAAAATGTTTACCAAAAGTCTTTAATACCATTGGGAAAAGATGATGTCAACATATCTATGGAAAAAATTATTGTACAAAATTGCCCAAAGTTATCTTATAGATGCTTAAAAAATAAAGTGAATTACGTGAAAAAAGAAACTTGCACCAAAAGGTTGATAATGATTATTGAAGGTTGTGTATGAAACTGTGGATGCTCTGATTTCTTGTTTCCAATTTCCACATATTTGAAGCTTTCTACAACAAATAAACATAACTCTAATAAAGAATAAAAAAGAATATCATGCTAATTTTTTTAAACTTAATAATTTTAAAATGTTGAGTTATGAAATGGAAATTAATTTTATTTTTTTTCCAATGGGTAACCAATTATCCCAGATTTACTGGAATCCAGATTTTCCAAACTTGAAAATGCTTCCCATATAAAGCATTTGTGTACACAATGATGAACAGCCTGCAGCACTAGTGTTTCCCAGTATCCCAGCAACCTACAATTCAGAGACTCTTCAAAACTCTTCATGGGACAACAGTATGAATTTTATTCTTGCATGTTAACTTTATCACCCTTTAATCAACTCCCCTTCTTCTGCCTTTATGGTTGCTTCAAATAAGAAAGAATTTTTCTGGGAAGTATTCAGTCAACACACACACACACACATGTGAACACACATACAGAGACACACATGCACAAATACAGGCATTCATGTACAAAAACAGGCATGCACAAATACATACATGTAGACATACAGACACATGCACAAATACCTAAACACAAACACATAGATACACATGCATGAACACATGTACAGAGACACACAAAGACACAAATACATACACGCACACATATACATGTATGCACACACACACACACACACACACACATGGGCACACACATGCTCCCCTCAGTGGACTTCACATGCCTCACCAAACCAAGTGCTGTGTGCCCCTTTTCCAAGGATTCTCTCATGGCTTTGCTCCTACAAACCTTATGCATTCCAAGGTATTTTGTGGGGCTTGTCTCTGAGAATGGAACTCATTTCTACATGACTTTAGCACACAAAATACACGTAGTGATTTTGCTGATCTTGTGTTAGGAACGTTCTGGTTTATCAAGTAGATTTTGTATAGTCTCTTTCTCATCCACTGAAAATAAGTCTTTTGATTTCCAATACCCTACCTCACGTTTTCCCAAAATAATACATGACCTGGAATGATGTGGAGTGACGGTTGTTCTGGCATTTCCCAATTACTGCACGCTTGTTGCGGAGCTCCTCACTGTATGCTGGTCCATGTCAAAGGCGCTTCCCACAGAGGCTCTGTCCCCAGAATGATATCAGACGTGGCTGCTGTTCTGCTTCAAGGTCTGCAGTACCCACCGACATAACCGTGGGTGTCTGTTCCACCCTGACATGCTCCCTGCACACACTGCCGCAACAGGGACACTACTGTTGAAATGACATTGCACCAATGGAGCAAACCCACAAGCTCATATTTCGCATCTGCCTGGATTCAATTTGCTCATATTTCATATCTAAATTCTTAAAATGAGCCTTTTTCTGCTATTTTTACCAAGTCTGGGAATCAATCATTAAAAGAGAGTGATGTTCATCCATTCTGGGATGGTTTGGACTAACATAAAACTATCAGCTCCTGTCTTTGAAATATCTGGCCAGTGCCTTTTGTCAAGACAGATCTATGATAACTTTTATCCACAGTTACTGGTCCATTCAAGTTTTCCACCTTCAGTTTTAAATCAGCTTGTATTGTTTGTATTCATCAAGAAAACCCATCATTTCACCTTGATTTTCAAATATCTTGCAAAAACTCCAACAGATTATTTAAGGTTTTGATAAAATTCTTTTAATTCTTATTCCCTGGGGTTCCTGCAGTCTGAAGGCATTTGCCTGAATATTGGGCAATTGTGTACACCGAAGAACTGAGACAAGTGATTCTAGTTTCCCAGGAACCACATTAGAGGTCCTTGTTTCACAGGAGCACCTACATTTTGAGAAAAAGAGATTCCCTGATATAGGTGTAAGCACACAAACAGGCTTTTGGAAGCACTACTACCCTGCATCGACACATTCAGGATGGGAGCTGCCACAGCTGTATTAGTATGACTACTAGTGAGTGGACCTTCAATTCAGTTTTCCCTGAACTCCAAAACTGAACATCATAATTTTAATCTGATTTTTCAATGACTTTAAAAAACTTAGCTTCTTCAAACTTCTGATTGCTAATCTGTCACCCCCTCCTTATCAAAGCTCCTTAGCACACCAAGGCTAGGACCCATGGTGGATTTAATTCCCTGGTTTCTATCTGATTAGTTTCCAACATGCTACTCTATAATTATAGAGTTAATTGAAGTGTCACAGGCATCTCACTCTCAGCAACATAAATCATTCCACAAACCACCCTCTCTAATGACACAGCATCTTCTCTGCCATGAACTGTCACACCTGGTTTCTCCACACTGAGTGGGTCACTCTCCTCAGCCTCTGGCTCCCTGTGGGAAGAACCGCTGGCTGGATCGCTGACCCACCGGAGCAGCAGATGTGGAGCAGGATCCCAGAAGGCAGAGGCTTCCCGTGGACCACGGCCACCAAAGCCAGTCCTCTCCCCTCCTCCTGGGCATGTAAATGGCATATCCCGGAGGAGCACACACCTTCCGCTGGCGTGAGGCCACATGGAAGGCTGGGGTTTTCACCTACAAGTGGCTTTCAGACTCCAACATCAACTTTTCCCTGGGTCTCCTGGGGACCCACCCTGCAGATTTCAGACTTCTGGCATGTGGGATCACAGTAACCATTTCTTCATAAAAAATTTCTCAACAGAGATGCAGGAATAGATACGCATCCTGCTGGCCCCTGGTCCCCCTTCTCCAGAGAATCTTGACTGGTGCAGATTTTGGTAGACATCTGGAAGCCACCACCTTGTGACCCTCAGGAACCCCAGTGCAATTACATTATGCTAGCTGATAAGTAATGAAAAAATCAACTCTCCTGCTTAACATTAAGGCCATTTACAGGTTCACAGGACTACTAAGTCCAGAACCCCATGGTCAGTTTATTCCGTGACTCAGTGATCTGCTTGGTTTGTTTCCACCTCCCCCCCTCAGACTGAGGCTTCATCCAAATTTTTATTTCAACTCACAATGGCATAAGGTCTGGCTGGGACTCATATTCCTGAAGAGGAGACCTCTTTCCCAGAGGTACTTCCAGTTTCAAGGCATGGACTAGGTCACATGCCCCACCGCAGATCACGCAGACATCTTCCTCCACCTGCAGGGGACATGGTGGCACAGCTGTGGACCATCCATGGGAACTGAGAAGCTGCACCAAACCACGAAGCCTGGGAGGCCACCACAGGGTCTACCAGGTAGCGTCACGTCCACCTGCTCTGCAGAGCTCTTCTATTCCACAGATGTTTCAGCCGGAGACCTCACTCACGGCCGCCTCTGGATGTCAGCATTGGCAAAGGTGACCTCACCTGTTACTTCCAACACAGGGTCCTAGGGGCCCTAGGAAGCACAGCTACACCACGGATAGGGAAGCACCTAGATGGGAACTGGGCTCCACACACAACCTGGTGGGAAGAACACCACAATAACACAAAGGAATTAAGCCACAAATCACTAGGAGCTGCTGTTCTTCCTTTTTATAGTTGATGATCCTATTGAAAAATAGCAATAGAACTTGATAAAAGTTAGGAGAACTTGCACTGTGGCATAAGCAAGGATCATAAAAAAACAATTTTCAGGGCAATAAAGTTTCATTTACAGAATGTACTTCAAAAAGTGGTGATGGGCTATATGTGAAACCCAATTACCAGAGGATCAGGCATTTACAGCTTCCTATCTGCAATTGTTTCATAATCCTGGAATTGCCATTAGCACAGATGTGTAATGATGTGTACCAGATAAACTTCTCCATATTTTGCTTAATATTTTAACTAATGACTAAAAAGATAATAAATAGCATTTCCATATAAAACGTATTTGAGCAATATTAAATTGTCAAATGTTGTGAAGAATCAGTAAAACTGGAGGAATCAAAAGGCAGAGGAGGCCTGCAAAGATTGGAAACGCAGACAGTCACCGGCCTGCAAGTCCTGGGGTAAGGTGCACGTTCCCAAGAGAAGACTCCAAGGGGACCTGACACATGGAGCCCTCTTGCAGGTCACGAAAGGTCGATAAAAAGGGCCTGGAAGTAAATCAAGCTCAAGCCCCAGTTCAATGGCAGACTGACCCATGGGGAGGAAGTTTCCGCACAAATTGTCAGCAGCCGTCTCAGTCCCAGGTCCAAGGACCTCACGCAGACCTCATGAGCCACACACCTGGAAAGGCAGATGCACAAACAACCACACCCACAGAGAACGGCAGGCCCGGTGCCGCCGTTATACACAGCACTCCGGCCTCACCTGCAGAATCAGGGGAGAGTGAACAGCCAGTCCACACACTTCTCTCACTGAGGGAAAAGTTCACTCCATTGCTATTAATTCCAGCCAAGTTGACGCCTATCAACAGCTTTTCACTTATTAAAAAAAGACATTTCAGCTATAATTTTGTTTTTTCACCAATGCGACACTGTCAAGTAACTACTTGAAGCTAGGTAGCAGTGTATAAAAAGGCAAAGAGAGCACCTAAGATATCACAACTATAAGAAAGAGCATCCAAAAGCTGAGAGGGAGAGAGGGAGGGAGAGCAAGCCCTTAGTTCACGGGGAAAATGGCAAACAGCAAGTACACAGAGATGGGGACCGTGTCGGTAATCTACTGCTTGGGCCTCTAATGGGGTAGGGGTGAGGGTGGCAGAGATTTAAATGGAGACAAGAGTCTTCCTTAGCCCTGGCCAGAGAAGAGCAAAGCCCTTAGCAGAGAAGGACACTGCACAGCCCTGCTCCCCAGGAGCGCCCAGGTCACCAGAGATCCTCACCAGGGAAGAAAGCTCAAACAAGAAGCCTGTGGTGGCTCTGCCCTCTGAACAAGCTGGAAGTTCTTTGAGCCAGAACTCCTGAGTCTCCATCTACAGTAGGTGACCCGAGGTTCACAGTACACGCCCTGGGATTCGAGGCCGCCACTCCAGGGAAAAATCAGAGTTCACACATCTCAACCAATCAGCTGTGTTTCTGTCTTCTCTTCCAGTCCATTCATTCCTGTCTCTATGTCATCTTCAATGACAATAGTGTAATATTTATTCTTTATGTATTATTTTCTAACTTGTAGAACCTCTTAACTAAGAAGATTGAGCTATATTTTAAATAGTGACTGAGCAGGAAAGTCTGCTGTTTCTCTCCACATAGGTCATGGGAAATAAAGCTGTTCAATCAATCGTCCTAAAGAATCAAGCCAGGTACAATTCTATCATGGTGACTGCTACCTGGCACCTGAGAGTTCTAAGGCTCCACCATGCCCAATCATGATTTCTGTGAACTGTGTAAAAAGCAAGTGAGGGAAAGAAGGCAGAGGTCTGACTTGCAAAACATGTGCTCCAAAAATTGTAGCATGAACCTTAGTACACAACTATGCAGCTAAGGTAATATTACACAAGCCCATGCACCCCTGCCACAGAGCATGGAGGCCTCTTCCTCAGTCGCCTTTTGGGGAACTGCCTCCCTCTGCACCCTTGGGAAATGCAGAGATCCTCACTGGGCCTCAATGCAGGCTGCCCTCAGGCCCTGGAGACCAGTTCAGTGATGGGCTCACTCCTCCTCCAAGAACAGTGGTCAGCATGGCTCTTGCTAGAAGGACTAGAGTGACTGTGGGGGCAGCATGGGCGGCAGCTGCCACAGGTACCACCCTCACCCCCACCCCATTAGAAACCAAGCAGTAGATCACCAGAGAGGCAGCCTCAACATCCTGGAGCAGGAAACAAGATGGAGTCCGAGACCCCAACCACAGGACATCATTGGAGCCTCTGGCCCTGCTTCCAACTACAAGACCCTACAAGCCCCCTCTATGTTTGTAAACCACAATGAGCAGAGTGTCTGCCACCAGCAACCAAGTACGTCCTAAAGAATCAAGCCAGGTACAATTCTATCACGGTGACTGTTACCAGGCACCTGAGAGTTCTAAAAGCTCCACCATGCCCAACCTTCAGGGGGTTTCCAAATGGTCTTGGCACACAGAGGACTAGCAGGGAACACTAACCAACCAAGCTGAATTCCCTATTGGTCTCATCTTCCCTAGAAGCAAAATTGTAAGTGTTGGTTATGTTCCCAGCCTGACCCACATTCGAACAAACTTAGCCTGTGGTCCACAGAACATTAGGCCCTACAGCCATGTAGCACAGCACAGTTCTTCTATAGGCTTAGAAACCACAGGCCACTTGACGCTCAAAACAGCTAACACTAAGGACATTCCCAAACACAATCCATGGCAAGTGGGCACCACCTGTGCTAGTGTGCACTGGAGGTCCCCAGAGAGGTGAGAGTCTGGGAGACACACAGTGTAACAGCAACAGCTGTGAGCAGTTCCCGGAAGAGGCCACTTAGGAATGGCCTTCCAGGACAAAAATCTGCCCTGCCAGAAGAGAAGAAATGTAAGAGCTTGGGGAAGAGCAGGTAGGCCAGAGGAGTCGCCCTTTCTCAAATCCCCACTGCTTATGGGGATTTTTACTCTTCCTGGCATGATGAAAGGGAGAAAAGCAACTCCCCTTAGACACCAACAGCTTGCTTGGGGGAGCAAGCCAGGTACAATTCTATCATGGTGACTGTTACCAGGCACCTGAGAGTTCTAAGGCTCCACCATGCCCAACTGGGTCCATATCTGTAGCTCTTGAAAAAGGAGGATGAGCTGGTAGAACCAGGGCCCTTTTGGTGGCATAAGCAGAATTGGAATGAAAAAAAAAAGACCTAAGTAAGTTTCAAATATCTTGGGAGAAAAAGAACAATCAACTTTCTCCACATGTTCTCATGCTCCTAATGAAAACACAGGCAGTCAAGCCAGTGCTCATTTCCTCGAATGAGCACAATTTGGAAATGACAGCACGAACTGAGGTATGCTACTGTTTCTTCTGCCACCTGGCAAGACCTGGAGACAGAGCAGTGACATCGGGTCAGCTACTGCCACGAGCAGTTGGGCTTGCAAGGAGAGCCAGCTCACTGGTGACCACACTGGAGGCTGATCTCAACCCTAGTAAGATGAAGAGGCAGCACAGCCTTTAAAATCTCAGAACTGCTAAACTGAAAGAGGCTTCAGGAACTGCTCCCGACAGGCAGCCCCGGGGTATGATGATCCACGGCCAGATACATCTGGGACATCCCCTTTGGTGGCCACAGATCTGGGCAAGAACCCCTTGCACTCACAGGGGTAACACACAGGCATGTCGTCACCTAGCACACAGGACACTCAGTCTGGTCCTCTTGCTGTCATTTAAGTTGACGACACATGCCTCATCCTAACCTATAGGAACAAAGATGAAACTCACGCTGGGCTGAGGCCGAATATCCAGTCTGAAAGCCCTGAGTGCCAGCAATGCACGCCTACTGGTGTTAGTTACATGTTAATTTCTAATCAATAGTGCAGCACAAATTAAATGTGCTTATTCCTCATGCTTATAACTTCAGCATAAGTATCGTAAAATCAAGGACCATGTATTTCTCAAGCTCAGACAGAAAGCAGCCCCAGGGCCCAAGCATTTCTTCCAGGGAAGGCTGCATATTGAACAGCTCTTAACGCCAGTTGGGTCTCCTGGTTTCCGTTTTATGAAACACACAGTCCTCCAGAGCACCTTCCCCATGGAGCCCGCACCCAACTCCCCCGACCCCAGGGGCCGCTGAAATGGGGATGTCTGGGAGATCACTTCACTGTCAATTGGAAACACTGCACTGCATGAGAGACTTTTGTTAAATATGCAATTCTCAGCTGCACTTGTCACAAAAAAAGTAACCATGTGAGATGACGAATGTGTGCTTCTCTATAGTAACCATTTCCCTCTGTTCCCATAACATAATGTAAACGTCAATGTACAAAATCAAATGTGTTCAGAAAATTAAATACTGGATAAAAGACTACATATACAGCAGTTAACAGAAGTGAATCAGGGCTGGGGAGTAGTTTCATGGTAGAGCGTATACTGGGACTGAGTTCAATCTCCAGCTCCACACACACCACGAAAAATGAAATTATATTAAATTAATCAGACAAAGGATTTACATACAAGGGAAAAAACCATGAGTACAAACAGAATAAGAAAAATATAGTAATTCTAGGAAGAAAGGCAGAGGTCATATATGAGAGCTCCAGGCTGGGAGAAGAGAAATGGCAGGCTGACAAGGAAGAGGGGGCATCGAAACAGCTCTGGGATGACTACGCAGGGCACATTCCCAGTGTGAGCCCCCATCAGGAACAGCAAGTGCTGGGAAAAAGCCAGGAGGAGAAAAGAAGACCACTTTGGCTCAGGAAAACCCAGGACAGCAGACTGAGCTCAGTGCACTGGGACCCTGGAAGGCTTCTTGACACTGAGGTCAGACCAGAGCCACACAATGGAGGTCCCCTGAGGCCCTTGCACAGGACAGAACACGGTCACTGTCAGCAAGGCAGTGAATGAAAGCCTGATCCAGGTAGATCAATAAGGAAAATGGGCAGGTTTAGAAGAGAATGCACAGAGGGAGGGCTGGGCCAAGGAACCAAGCAGATCTGGGAGGTTGTGGTACATGTGACATCAGAGAGTGCAGATGCCATCACTTGCCATACTCCTTCCTGTTATCAAGATCATGATGGGGGACAAAGGCCAGGCCAAGCCCAACCCCCCCAGCCATTACAGGCAGAGCACCCGCACCCGACTTGTGCATAGTAACAGCTCAGAACACACACCTCCAACCTTGACAGGAAACAGGAGGGTGAATGCAAGCCATGCACTCATACTGTGAGCATGGAGCTAGAAACCAGAGATCCAAAGGTTAGGGGATGTCCACAGGCCACCAAAGCCATGCTTCACTCTGACTGCCCTGCCCAAAAGCCTCCTGGGAGCTCCTCTCACCTCCACATTCTCTCCAGCCTCCCCCTGCCTCCTCTCACCTTACTTGCACCCCATCAAATACTAAAAGCCCAATAATGCCCACCTTCTCTGTTATCACTCTAACTCCTCGGCCCCACACAGTTCTCTTTGTTCTGGACTACATGTGTTAAGTGACAGCACATCCAGACACAATACATCAGAAGGCTGCACACCCAGATGCAGCACACTGAGATGATGCAGCACACCTGGACAGTGCTGCCCATCTGAAAAACACAGCACACCTGGACAATGCATCACACCCAGATGCAGCACACCTGGACAACACAGCATACCAGACAATGCAACACATCTGAATAATGCAGCACACCTGGATAATGCAACACATGGGATAATGCAGCACACCCAGATGCAGCACATCCAGACAACACAGCACACCTGGGACAATTCAGCGCAGCTGGATAATGCAGCACACCCAGATGTAGCACACCTGGACAATGCAGCATACCTGGACAACACTGCACACCTGGACAATGCAGCATATCTGAACAACACTACACACCTGGACAATGCCACACATTTGGAAAACACAGAACACCTGGACAATGCCACACTTCTGGATAATGTGGCATACCTAGACAATTCATCACACTCAGGTGCAGCACACCTGGACAAGGCAACACACCCAGATGCAGCATACCCAGACAATGCGGCATACCTGGACAATGCATCACACCTGGATGATGGAGCACCCAGATGATGCTGCATAGCTGGACAACACTGCACACCTGGATAATGCATCATACCCAAATGCAGTGCATCTGGCTATAGCAACCTGGACAATGCAGCACACCTGGACAACACTACACACCTGAACAATGCAGCGCATCTAGACAATACAGCCACATCCAGATACAGTACACCCAAACAGTGCAGCACACCTGGACAACACAGCACACCCAGATACAGCACATCTGGACAACGCAGTACACCTGGAGAAACACAGTGCCTATTGCTGCCACAGCATCTCCTCTGCACTGCTGCAGGTGGCTCCCTGCTCGTGTGTCTCAGGGTGAAGGCTGGAAAGATCTTAGATGTCATGATGGTCTGTGCCCTTCCAAATGGCCAAAGACATAAAACAGACATCCTCCATCTCTGGTAGTAAAATACCATGGAAGGGACAGTGACTCTGGGAAATGTCCAAGGACTCTTGCCAGGCACATAACAGCAAGGTGGAAGGGAACCTTAGGAGCTAAGCTCTGAGAATGGCTGAGTTCCGTCCTTCCATAGTCTTCATCACAGAGTTGAACATGACATCAGTGCCAAAGAAACTGCACATGTGTCAATGCTGGCATCTGAGTCGCCACCACACAACCAAGCCGGGAAGGGGCATTAAAGAGGCCAGCTGTCTGGCTGACCTCAGTCTCCAAGGCTGCAGGGTGCAAGACACACCCAGCTGGGGGTGAAGGCCTCCATCTTCACAGGCAAGGTTGCCCCATGGCTTGGGTCTATGTCTGGGTCCCTGGACAGTGTCCACATGCCACCTGCCTGTATGATCATCTAAACACACACTATACTCACAGTCCATGCCCTAACGCCCCATGCAGGGAACACTGAATCCTCAGCTATGCAACGTACTGCCTTCTCATCGTTAAGAACACCACCATCTCTGGGTATCTTTAAAACATACTCAAGGCAGGTATATTTACTTATTTTAAAAAAATTTTTGGTACTGAGAATTGAACCAAGGGGCGCTTCACCACTGAGCTACATCCTCAGTCCTTTTTATTTTCTATTTGAGACAGGGTGTCACTAAGTTGCTGAAGGCCTTGCAAAGATGTGGCCTCAAACTTGGGATCCTCCTGCCTCAGTCTTCCAAGTCACTGGAAATACAGGTGTGCACCACCATGTCCAGCTCAATACAGGAAGTTGAAAAACTTTGCCATGAAAATGCTCATGGGTTTGGAAGCTCTGAGTTGTCTCCAACCTGAGCACACAGAACTGCATCTCCAAGACTTGGTTTGGCCATCGCGCAGATGTGACTAGAGCAGGGGACACAAGCAGCGGTTTACAGTAGTTTACTTTAGAATGTGTGCCTGTTTTAAAGGGTTAAGAATGACACCCAGAAGTGCAAGTTTTCAGTGTGCTTTGTCTGAGCCGAGTCATGGCGCATGTGAGGTGTCCCTCAACAGCTCACGTGTGAGACAATGCGAGAGGGTTCAGAGGAAAAATGACCGGGTTTTGAGGGTCTTAGCCTAATCAGTGAATTAATCTTCTGGCAGGGATTAATTGAGTGGTAGCTGAAGTGTAGGGTGCGGCTGGAGGAGGTGGGACTCAGGGCCTGGCTTTGAGGTATATATTGTATTTGGCAAGTGGAGACTCACTCTCTCTGCTTCCTGATCACCATGTAAGCCACTCTCCTCTGCCACCCTCTTCCGTTCTGTATCACTTGGAGCCCTGAAGAATGGAGCTGGCTGTCTATGGATAGAAACCTTTGAAAACTGTGAGCCTCAAATCACTCTTCCTCCTCTACAATATGCAGGTGGGGTTCTTCAGTCACAGAAGCAAGAAAGCTGAGTAGACACAGCAGCTTTAATCAAGGCGGTACACACTCACACAACTGCTCTAAGCAGCCAGTGCTCACCATACCCAGCCCCTTCCACGTGCACAGTGAGTCCCCAGTGAATGCTGACTGCTTGGTGTGCTTTACTGGCAAAGGAGAGCGCATTATTAGTTGCATGCTGCCAGTCCCCAAACAAACTGAAACAGGCTGAACTCGCCCACTCCCACTCCTTTTTTCAGCTCTTGGCTGACTCTTGTACCTGACTCTTCTTCACAGTCACCCCTAACGCCAGGATCATCTGTCCCCCTCCTCAGCCCCTGCAGGTCGAGCACACACGGTAAACACGTCAAACTTCATACACACACTCACTGGGTGGACTGACAGCAAGAACGCAAGATGCTTAGTAGGGCTGAGGCGGAGAGAGGGACAGAGGTTTCCCATACCCACACCCTTTTTTATTACTCCTTAATAAAACCCCAGAGGACTCTGGCATTCTTGGGAGGAAACCCTGTAGCTCAGAACAAGTTATGACTTAACCTTAGCACATGGGGGTGAGACACAGGGAGTGATGAGGTATAGCCTCCAGGAAGCTCTTCACCCCGGCTCACATCAATCTGCCTCCAGATACCTGAATTCCAAGGCATAACTCAAAATAACCCTCCAGGGAAACATCAATCAACGTTTGCTTTCAGGGTCCCAGGATACAGCATCTGTCACCTGTTCAGCATTCCCTGCACACTTGGTCAGTCCACTAACACAAGGGTAGTGATGGAGACCACAGAAAAGCAAGAATCAATCCTTATTTGTGAGGTCCAGGAACTAAGAACAAGAGGCCAACATATAAACAACCTTATAAAAACACAAAGTGCCCTCCAGAATGGTAAAATAGAAAAGACTGACATCCCTAAGTGTTGGTGAGCATTCAGAGCACCCGTTCTTCTCTACACCATTGGTGGGGTACAAAAGAGTACCCCCACACCATGGGGCCACTTGCCAATTTCTTAAAGAAGTGAAACTTTTTACATCCATTCCTAGGTATTTACCCAAGAGAAATAAAACACATGTCCACAGAAAGATTCACACTAGTCCTTTTCACAGTAGCCACAGAACATCCAGGAGTCCATCAAATGCAAGAGGGACAAACCATGGCACCTTCCAAATTCATTCAGTGGAACGCTAGTCACAATAAAAGTGATCACTGATACAGGCAACAATATGAATGAACTTCAAAAACATCATACTGCATGAAAGAAGCAATCAAAAACACATACTATATGAGTCCTGTGTGGTTTTTTTTTCAAGATAAATAAAACTCTTCTTGGGTGACAAAAGTCAGAAAGTCGAGGGTTCTGAGGTGTGGGTAGGGTTGCCAGAATGGTTCTGTGAAGCTCACTGGGAAGTAGGGTCTTCTTCACCTTGCTCTGGGTGCTGGTTACAAGGGCACATACTACTGTCAGAACCCACTGAGCTGACATCTAATACCTATTCATTTTAAAACTTACTCCTTAATAAAATCGGAGGAAAGGGGATGTTGGATGTTCCAGTTAGCATCTGCAGAGAGAACTGGGGTTTGGGAGTTGGGAGATTGACAGCCACAGTGATCCTCACTGGTGCCCTGAAAGACAGGCCAAGCAGGAGGTGGGTGAGGAGCAGCATGTTCACCATGAGCTCTGAGGGAGGGAGCAGCCACCCATCAAGGGCAGCGGCTGGTGCCCGGCTGCAGACCAGGCAGCGGGTCGAACCACGGAAAGCCTTCTGTGTCCAACAGGAGTCACACCGTCCTCCTGGAGGAGATGCTCAGCAGGGGAACACAGGACCAGGCTTGCAGTGCTGCAAGAGCTCTCTGGCCGACCTTCAGGGGCTCCGAGGCTGAGGAGAGGGCTCTCCTGGACTGAAGGGTCAACCTGATCGGGAGCACCCCACCCAGGTAGTGACAGGGTAGTGCCTTTAGCTCTGTTGCCCCAAATCTCAAAAATGTTTTAAAGAAAAGTACAAAAATCAAGAAAGAATCCAAGGTTCCTGGGAAGCAGAGACCAATAAGGACGCTGGAGGGCCACGACTGCCCTCTCCCAGGAAGGGCAGTGAGGAAGACGAGGTCAGCAGCAGCTGTGAACTTCCCAGAGGCTTGGGGACACAGCTTGTCCTCTACACCAGCCAGGTCCATGAACTCACTTCCTTGATAAAACTTGTCAGTAACCCAAAATCAGGGCTCATGCACAGAGCGACCATGGGTCCACTCCCACAGCTCACCTTCTCTTCTGGGACCCCGAAAGCTCCATCGCTGCAAACAGATGTCCTTTCAGCACCACTTCACATGCACCCCACACCTCCCTGGGGCTCGCTCGAGACAGCGTGCCGCTGCCCTGCCCTTCTCTCGGGTGACCTCCCCAGGCTCAACCCCAAGGTGTGCCTGGGATGCTTGGTGCCAGGCTGGATAAGCCCTGAGCAGCAGAGTGCGGAGGTGCTGCTGGCCATGGCTGATGAGCCTCCACAGGCCCTGGAGGCATCCCTGAACAAACAGAGCTACCTACTGACCACGGGCTCCCAGGCACCAGCCCTGTCCTTCTCCCAAGCACAGAGGTTCACCACCCACATAACTCCAGAATGAACCAACCGCAGTACCGCAACCTGACTGCAGTGGTGTGACCAAAACACCCGACAAGAACAATGCCGAGGGGGGAAAGTTTATTCAGGGCTCATGCTTTCAGAGGTTTGTTCAGTCCCTGGTTGGCTCACCCCATATCTCTGGGCCCAGATGAGGTAGCACATCATGGTGGAAGGGTGTGGAGCAGCAAAGCAGCTCAGGACATGACAATAGGACACAGAGAGAGAGCTCCCCTGACCCCAAAGACATGTGTCCAGGGACCCACCTCCGCCAGCCTACCTGCCTATGGTTACCGCCCAGGTGATCCATATCAGCAGATTAATCCACTGACTAGGTCACAATTCTCATGACTTAATCATTTAACCTCTGAACACTCTTGCATCGTCCCTGACATGTGGTTTTGGGGGACACCTCATATCTAAATCATAACACTCCATCACCAGATCAATAGGGCCACCCAGCAGATCCTTCAGCACCTGAGGGCACAGCACGGGGAGGGGCTCCAGTCCACAGCAGAACACAAGAGAGACACAAAAGGAACTCCAGGATAGCTGTGCCCTGCAGCCCTGGATTCACGGAGGAGCAAAGCAGAGCTGAGGGCACAGGTGGAGTCCCCCAGGGCACAGCAGCAAGCCCAGGGGAGGCCCAGCCAGGGATGCTTCCAGAACCCCACAGAGTGTGAAGCTCTGACAAGCAGAAGGGTTGAGAGACATGAAGAAGGGATCCTAGAAGTGCAGGCTCCACCCAGCAGGAGTCCAGAAGGAAAGCCAGAGAGAACAGAGGAGAGAAAAGGAAGGCAATCGAAGAAATGCTCTCAGGACCCAAGAGGCAGGGACAGGCTGAGGTTGAGGTGCCTCGGGACCCAGCAGCATGAGGAGCGCAGACAGCAGCCCACCAACCCTGGCCCAGGTGTAGCTCTGCAAAGTCAGGTCGGGCAGGGAAAGGAGGGGACAGGCACTCCCAGAGAAAGACCAAAGAAGTGGACTGGGCCCTTGGCCCGGCTGACTGCAGGTGGCCAAGGCTTCAAGGGAAATGGCCATGAATCGAGACTCGAGCACTCAGTGAAATCCGGTTTCATGTGGGAATAGCATATTTTTAGACATCCAAGGATTCTGAAAGCTTGCCCACCCACAGATGTTAACAAAAGATTCTCCAGAAGACAGACATCAGCCAAATGAAAAGCAGCGAAGAGAGTAACAAGGAAGTCACAGAAGAGCTGGTGGTGAGAATGAAAGGAAAAATAGCAACAGGGACCTCAGCCTGATCCACCCTTGGCACAGAACAAGTGAACCGGAATGACCATGGGGACCGCTCACGCTCAGCAAGGGCGGTGATGAGGCGTGCCGCACAGGAGGCAGCTCTCAAGGCCGGCAGCAGAACCAGGCTCCAGCAACAGGAAGGCCACACCTTCAGTAAGACACGGGCCAGCAGGAGCCGGCTCAGTCCACACTACAACAGGGAGCCCCCTAGGAGAGCGGCCGCTCCACTCAAAATCACAGGAGGAGGGGAGACCTGTGCAAACAGGTGCTGGACGAGCCACTGATGGATCCAACACTGTTCCTGATACTTCAAATGATTTGGAAACTAACCTGAAAGGGAAATTAATTTGAGAAAAGCATGTTCCCGTTAACACTATGGCAAACAATCAAGCTGTGATGAAATGTCAGAACGGTTTTCACGAGTCAAAGGAAAGGACACCAGGGTTAATTTTAGTACTCAACACTGTGCTGCATGTTCTAAACCAGGAAGTAAGATAAAAAATAGAACGTAAGTATTAGAAAGGAAAAATAAGATTGGCACACTGATTTAGCTACTAAGAAAATTCAAGGGTATCATTAATAGCCAAAGAGAGATCCTTCAGTAAGAAAAAATAAATATTAGCACAATAAAAATGGGAAAAGAACATTAAAAGGTGATTTATGAAATAATGCCTATTATGTACATAGCAATACCTGACAAAATCACACGGTGTGTTTGACCCCCAGAGATCCTGGAGTTGGAATCAGAACAACGGCGTGACCGTTTTCCAGCAGAATGGAAAACACACAAGGTGGGTGAATCCAAACGGGGAGGCGTGTGACCCACCGACAGCCTGCAGGCGCGCCCACCCACCAAGCCCGCCAAGCGCTGTGAAGAGGAGCTCTCCTACTCAAAGGCAAGGGTGTAAAGGGATCCGTCTCCACACCGCCTGCTTTAGGGGCACAAAGCAGAAACCAACTCAGGTCCGTCACAGGGGAATGGAGAAAAGTCCAGGCAGGGCCTCACAACAAAGTCTCACGCGAAGAGACACAGTGGCACCAGGGGCTGAGGACACAGGGAGCCAAACGCGAGGTCTGACCCCGAGCCGGCTTCCACACGAGGGAGAACATGCCCCAGACGACTCTGCTGGGCCAACTGGCTGATGGCTTCCAGGGGTGGACTGCAAGTCCCATCGACGGTGACAGTTATGAGCGTCCTGAGGCAGCGAGAGGTAAGGTCCAGTGACCACACAGCTCCCTCCCGGGGCTCAGAACAGAGGCAGTGTGTGCACAGCACCTGGGAGTCCACAGCACCGCCGGCCACGCAGCACCTGGGCTCAGGAGAGGGGAAAGGGAGTCCTGCTGCCGCTCTTCTCTTATCTCCTGCTGGAAACCGTCTTTGTTAAGTAGGTGTTTTATGTATATGTGTAACAACAAAAAGACCTGTTTGGCAGATCAAGGGCAAAAACAACTAGTTTCAGAGTACAATGCAAAGCAGGAGCTTACTGATGATCGAAATCTACATTCACTCATTTAAACACGTTCACATTTATTCAGCTACTCATACAGGTATGGGAAACACCAAAACCTTACCTACAGGTGTAGCTAAGGAGAAGAGGGATTTTGAGGTTAAAGAAATTTAGCATTTGGCTATAAATCATCTTTTTATTTTATTTAATTTTTAAATATGTCTATAAATTATCTGGAATATTTAAATATCCTTTTAAAAACATACTCCCTGTTTAATGTTTTTCCAGTTGTTCTTTCTAGATATACATGACAACTTATTTTGACATATATACATACAGAGAATAACTTATTCCAACATTGTTGTGGTTGTATATGATGTGGGTTACACTGGACATGAATTCATATATAAGGATAGAAAACTTGTGTCCAATTCATTCTACCGTCTTCCTACTTCCATCCTGCATCCCTTCCCTTCATTCCTTTGTCTAGTCCATTGAACATCTAATCTTCCCCTCCCTTGTAGTGGGTTAGCATCCACATATCAGAGAACATTCTGCCTTTGTTTTTTTGGAACTGGCTTATTTCACATAGCATGAAACATTCTCTTGCTCCATCCATTTACTAGAAAATGCCATCATTTAATTCTTCTTTATAGCTAAGTAATATTCCATTGTGTATATATACCATATTTTCTTTATCCATTTATCTGTTGTACGGCACCTAGGTTTGTTCCATAGCTTGGCTATTGTGAATTGAACTGCTATAAACATTGATGTGGCTGTGTCACTGTAGTATGCTGATCTTAAGTCTTTTGGGTATAAATGAGGAGTGAGATAACTGGGTTAAATGGTGGTTCCATTCCAAATTTTCTAAGGAATCTGCATACTGCTTTCCAGAGTGTTTGCACCAATTTGCAGGGAACCAATCCAGATCTCAGCTGATTTCTTAACCCAGATTCTTAAAGCTAGAAGCTCATGGAATACCACATACAAGCTCTGCAAGAAAATGGATGCCAACTAAGAATACTATGCTCTGCAAAATTAACCTTCAGATTTGATGATGAAATAAAAACCTTCCATGATAACAAAAGTTACAAGAATTTGAAACTAGAAAGCCTGTACTACAGAACATTCTCAGCAAATATTTCATGAAGAATAAATGAAAAATAAAAGAAAAAAAACAGCAAAGGGAGGAACTAACTAAAGGAACAGTCAAAGGAGAAACTAATTCAAATTAAAAACCAGAAACAAAACGACAGGGAATAAAAACCATTTCTCAGTAATATACTGAATGTAAATGACTGAACTCATCAATCAAAAGTCATAGATTGGCAGATTTGAATAAAAAACAAGACCCAACAATTTGCTGTCTCCAAGAGACTCACCCCATAGGCAAATACATCCACAGACCCAAAGTAAAAGGATGGGAAAAAACTAATTCTCACAGATCTCATAAACAAGCAGGGGTTTCTATCCTCATATCAGATAGACTTCAAGCCAAAATAATCAGAAGGGACAAAGAAGGACATCTCGTACTGCTGAAGAGAACTGCACATCAACAAGACAACAATCTTAAATATTTAAATTGTTTTTCAGTTGGAAACATGGGACAGTGGACAGTAACATGAAGACGAGGGCAGCTGGGCACGAGGAAAACTGTTAAGTAGTTAGTAGTCAAGCAAGTCACGGGGAGAGGAAGCAGAAGGCTATTCACTCGGGAAACAGCAACGGACCAGCAGTGGTATGTTTGTTTACCTGGTTGCACCAGGTAGAGTCCCAACTTCTTCCCTTTACCTTCCAATACTTCCAAATTGTCTACAACATGCTTAGAGTCTTTTGAAAATTGAAGAATAAGACAATTAGAAGTCCAATGTTATCAGTATCAAAAAATGGTTCAAGCTGGGTTTGGCGGCACACACCTGTAATCCCAGCGGCTCAGGAGGCTGAGGCAAGAGAATTGTGAGTTCAAAGCCCGCCTCAGCAACAGTGAGGTGCTAAACAACTCAGTGAGACCCTGTCTCTAAAGAAAATACAAAATAGGGGGCTGGGGATGTGGCTCAGTGGTTGAGTGTCCCTGAGTTCAATCCCTGGTACCAAAAAAAAAAAAAGTTCAAAATACCTGTCAAGTGAAGGTGAAAATGAGAACTAGCAGATGGAGTTTTATTTCCCCCAAAAGAGAGAGAAATCAGGAGATTTCTTCATGGAATACAAGCTCCTGTCAGTGTAGACACATACTACTTCTTTGCAATTCGAAGCCTATTCCACTTTAAACAGGGTGTCAGATAAGTCCACCACCAAAGCCAATTATTTTTACCTCTCTTCTGATTTCATGACTCATAAAGGTTTTCATGCATTTTGATCCTCATGCTTCAGCATTTGTGAAATATCTTCCATAAATTAGAAAGCATGAGAAATGTATTTCTACATACAAGGACTAGAGAAAGGAAACAATCTCAAAATACATAGACCTAACTAGTTTCTTTTCATCCTGGTTACATCATCCCAACCACTGCTGCCACCTACTCCGTCCCCACAGCCCAGGCTGACGTTCTACCCCTCCCCTACACCTGGCACTTCCAGCCCCAGTGTTCACTCCCCTCCTCCTCCTCTAAAAACCTCCTCATTCTCCAGGAAGTCCCAACTCCTCCAAGGGGTTGTCTCTCTCCATCCTGGGGGTGATCTTCTCTCCTTCAGATTCCTACTCTCTGCCGGCTCTGGGAAGGGAAGAGAGGAGGAAGCAGGCTTCACTTTATACCTGACGTATTAACCTGTTCTGCAGACCCCTTGACCTTCCTACTCACTTCCCACAGGAGAAAACAGAAAGCAAAGAAATGAAGACTGCGATTACACAGTGATGCTAGGACGCTGCCCTCGACTCCTGTCCCCACCCAGGGACCTGTGATCATACTTTGGTGCCCCAATACTGGGACATACTGGCTTTGGAGAGAGACTGCAGGTCTGTAGTCCGCACTGCCAAGCCTCCATGTAGCACTGCATGTGGTTCTGTTCCATGTGCCAATGGCACACTTTTCAAAGGACTGGAACATTCTAGAAGCATAATAAACATTTGCTGAGCAAAGTGATATTTTTCTACTTGGGGCGACATATGGAAGACTTGGATATTACCTAAAAGAGAATGAGAATTTCCTTACTGGAGATTTGGGCACCTGGGCTGGGGTTGTGGCTCAGTAGTAGAGTGCTTACCTAGCATGTGTGAAGCACTGGGTTCAATTCTCAGCCCCGCATATAAATAAATAAAATAAAGGTCCATTGACAACTAAAAAATATTCAAAAAAAAATGGGGGCATCCACAATCTAGAATCGCTCTCTGAGTGAAGGGAAGAAACAGCCACAAAACACATATCCAGGGACAGGTGTCTCCAGTGGGGAGGCACCTTCAAGGGGAAAGAGGAAAACAAGTGGCCAGTTTTCAAACATGGGCAAACTCGTGAACAATCACATCTCCAAAGAAGGGACAGGGATACAAAATACGGCCTCCTGCAGGTGCAGAGGGGAGGAATTGCTGGTGTTCTTACGCAAAGACATTCACAAGGAAGAGTCAGATACTAACTCCACAGAGAGGGCCCAATAAACACCGAGGGTGTGACGTCAGCTATTCGGGAGGCTGAAGGAGGAGAATCAAAGTACAAGGCTTCCCTGGGGAAATTAGTGAGACCACTCATCAAACCCAGAAAGGACTTGGGGGTATGGAAAGAGTGTGCCCCTTGGTGCAATTCCCAGTACTGTACATATGCACACAAGTACTGGGAAAAGAGGCACAGACGATCCAACACTACTCAGATAGAAAACTGCATTCACTTCTGAGAAGCTATGCCCAGGGACTTCCTTGGCTACCACTGCCCTCCAGAGCAGAAACCCACTCATCCATTCTGGATAAACTGTGAATGGGGATCCGCTGGACACCTCTGCCCTCCAGAGCAGAACCCTATAATCATCCACCTCTGATAAGATGTGCCAAGGACCTCTTGGACCACCTCTGTCCTCCAGAGCAGGAGCCTACACTCATCCCCCTCAGATGTGACAAGGATCTCTTGGACCATCTCCACCTTCCAGAACAGATCCCTTTACTCGTCCACTTGAGAAAGTTATGAACAAGGATCTCCTTTTCCATCCAACCACAGCAGTGACTTGTCTTGCATCTTTCACATGCATTATTGAGATGCCACACGTTTGCAGAATTGTTGGCAGGGCACATTCATTTTTGGATGAATGTTGCCCCATGGGGCAAGGGTGGCACTCACCTGCTATGGCCTTGCACTCACAATTACACGTGCAGAACCTCCACATGTGTGTACCGGATGCTGCTCTTTTCCCATGTATGTTGCATGAGGAGGAAAAGCTTTCACAAAGCATCCTGGTCCCTAAATCTAAGCTAGCTCTTTCTCAGGATCATTCCTTCAAGAGTGGAGGAGAACCACAGCTCTCCTGGAGAACGCAGGTCTGAGGGGAGGCAGTGGTGGGGAAGCAGGCGCTGCCAGGGCACCTGCTGCTGGCAGTACTCCACCTAAGCCAGCTCAGGCACCAAATGGAACCACCCCCAGAGCAGGAGGGACCAGGGGCACTCCTCCAGGCCAAGGATGAACAAAGAAGCTGGAGGAGCAGGGAGCTAAAAGAGGACTAGCAAGTGGGAGGACGTCCCTGGCCACCCCCCACCAGGCAACAAGGCTCAAGAGCAGGTTGGTCTCTCAGAACAGGAGCCAGCAAGCTCTGGCTAGGGCCATTTCTCTTGACACTCTCCTCAAAGGAGGATTACAGCAAGGTGTTCAGGGCCACCAGACACCCATCACCCCGTGCACTCACTGCTGGATTAGTGAGGCCTGCAGGGAGGAGGTGGGTACATGCAGGAGAGAGGGTTCTGAGGCTGCCGCAGAGGCAGGCTGCAGGGGAAGGACGTGGGATCCCTGCAAGGCAAGTGACCGACCCACACCAAGGACGCCAAGGTAATCAGGAGACCCACTTCAACTCCCCACTGATGCCAACAGGTCAAGTTTCCAAACCCCAGGATTACTGTTCCTTCCCCACATGGACCATCACCTCGTGTTTAGAAAAGGAGGTACACAGACAGAACTGGTCTTCAAAGACGATTTTCCATGGGTTTTTATAGGATTTAGGAAAACTACTACATGTGTCCTTGCATGATTTCAGTTGAAATCTAATATTCTCCATGAAATATCATAGGAGATTCATTTGACAGTTTGAGATAGAACCGTTATGCCATCCTTCTGAATATCCCAGCTGGAGTATAAACACCATATCAATTGGATACCAACCATCACCCATTTAAAAAACATGCATGTGTATATCTTAGATACCCCCAGAATGTCTCACTGTTCATTTTTGTCATGAAACTCTTATTTTCTTTCCATCTCTCCCTGTAGAGCAGTATTCTAAGGCTGAAGGGACCTCTCCCTCTTCTTATACACACACATGGCCATACAATAAAAGTAAAAATGTGGTGCTAGGGCTATAGTTCAACTGTGGAGTGCTTGCCTAGCACATGTGCAGCACTGGGTTTGATCCTCAGCACCATAGATAGATAGATAGATAGACAGACAGACAGACAGACAGATAGATAGAAAGAAAGAAAGATAGATAAAGGCAGTGTGTCCATCTACAATTTTAAAAAAAAGAACTATGGCCATTAGTGAGCCTAATTCTTATAAAAAATAAAAAGTAAAAATGTGTTTCTTGATTTTCTGTGACTAAGGTTCTAATACATAAAATTTCTCCTTGACTAAATCATGGTTAATCTTAGAGGTGACCCTAAAACTGAAATGTATTATAAATTTTGATGAATATTAACTATTACCATTAAAGGTAAATTAAAAAGACATGCCTTAGTGAGATGGACAAGGACTTCTCTGGATCATTTAGGCACTCATGGCTAAACACTGCAGTGGAAGGAAACGGGGCTGAGGGTCTGGGACTGCCTCTATTATCCTGCGAGACTTGGCTGTGTTAGCACATGGCTGGCAATACAAGGTTCTGTCTTGGTGATGACCCTCAACTCCTGGAACCCCTTCAGGAATCTCCCAGTAATTTCCACCAAGAACTACTTCTACTGGTTAGCTGATAACTCTATGATATTCTCTTTCAAGTAAATGGAAAACAAGAAATCTAAAGCCAAAAGTAAGCTTTGGCTTTTCATCATATAGACCCTGAAGAGCAAGGCCCACTTCAGACTGCCCTCCAGGGCTGTGCCCAGGCAGACCATGGAGGCGAGACAAGTGCAATCCCCCAGGGAGGGGCAGAGAGCAGGGCACAGAAGAAATGCAGTGCTCAGCCCCACTGAGTCACCAATGAACATACTTAGGAAGAAGCACATACGAAATTAAGATCTAGAGACCGAAGTCCTCATAACACCTGGTGTGGACTCTGCAAATCCCGTGACCACTGAAGTGTGAGCATCTCCACTCCAAGACTGCTGTATGAAGATAGACAGGGAATAAGTCCTTTGCATATCCACAACCACAGGAAAACTACAACTGCCCTTTTGCAAACTCAGAAACTTTGAAAATTTGAAAAACCGTCAATATTGACATTTTCCCCTGTATGTGATATTCTGGGATTACTTCTTAAAACGTGGAAAAAAACAGGCTAAACCAAGACAAGTGAAAGAAATATGAGCATGTTTTTAATTCTCCTAACCTAATTTAGTTTATCCTAACCTAAATTTCTCTTGCCTCAGGCCGGGTGTGTGCAATGATGTCTGGGTGGGCACCTAATTCCTTGTCACCTGACAGCACAGCAGACACTGTAGAAGACTGACAGAGACGGGGCCTCTGCCACCATCCTGTATCTTAAAGTGCTCTAAGGCAGGAATGGGATTGGCAGACAATAAATTCCTGTAAATTAGAACAATGCAAACAACACCACAAGGCAGAGTCGTCCACAGAGACTGACTCCAATGAAACTGGCTTTGGAGGATGGGAGGTGGGATCCTCCATCACCCTGACACACACACTGTACTTCAATGCCTTTGGCACATGCCGATCAGAATTTTCCCCCAGGCTGATTTAACCTACATTTGTTTCTCTATTCTTAATAACTTATCAAGAAATTTTAAAAATCAAATATTAAAATTAATTGGTACATTCAGATTGACAAATAATTGAGGGTGTTTAAAAATATTGGCTTTTATGAAATGACACAGTATCCTACTATTATAAAATTTAGGTGTTCAAGAATAATTGAGAGTTTAGTGCAGCCAAATACTTACCATCAACTCCACCCACAGTTTGAAGTACATGGCTTGAAAGGGAAATCTGAGCTAGAGCCCTATCAAGACACACCAGTTATTAGACCTGTGCGTCCCCAAAAGCAGGACCCAGACCTTCCTCTGTCCTTGAATGATATCATTTTGTCTACTAAAGGCATTCAATTTTCCCTTTTAACAAGAGAAGCAGAAATTATAGCAAAAATCTTAAGTTAAATCACTGTTGTTGCAGAAAATTCTAACAAACTTATGTCAAGAAATGCAATTGTGATCCCCATAGCAACAGTCCCGTGGGCCTTTAGACGGACTATGTATGTTTGTGTGCTTTCTTTTTTTGTACTGGGAATTGAATCCAGGGGTGCTCTACCCCTAGCCACATTGCCAGCCCTTTTTACCATTTGAGACAGGGTCTTTCTAAGTAGCTGAGGCTGGCCTAGAAATTGCACTCCTCCAGGCCTGGCTTCAGCTTCCGGAGCAGCTGGGGTCACAGGCGTGCACTGCACCAGGCCTGAGTGATCGTCTTGTGTGGCTCCAAGTGGGCTGAGCTCCTGTGCCAGGTGAGTGTCAGGCCATGACAGAGTCACATGATGACCCTTCCCTTTGTGCTCTCTCCAGAAGCTCTGCAATCTTCAGTCCCTGGTGACCTCTTGTTGCAGTTGGCAACAATTCCTAAGAAGGCTGGGAACACTAGACCCCCAGCAGAGGTCTCAATCACAGCTGCAATGCACCTGTGAATGCTTTTGCATTTTCATTCTTTGTTCTCATTGTTAAGCAATTAAAATATTTTTAAAACCCAAGGTGATATCAATTGTTTTCATTGAAGTTCTCTACCCTTCTAAGAGAATCATTAAGAATCAAGCCTTGTTATTAATCAACATTCAAGAAATACTTTAAAAAAAACATTAACAATACATCATAGAAAAAACATAAGCAAAAAAATGTGAACACATAATTTTAATATCTAATTCAATGTGCTTATAAACTTGGTGTTATCAGATCCACTGGATCAAGCAACATAGCACTTAATAATAACAACTGTGGAAAATTGAAATAGAACAGATGCAGGGTAAAGTACCCAAAGCTCTAGGCCAAAAGGGTCTGGGTCCACGGCATTTTCCTCAAGAACACTGACCCTGCAAAGCTGTGCACACTTCCCCAGCACATCCTGAACCCCAGTGGGCCCACACCCACCGCACCCTGCGGCTCACATGTGAGAGCTATGGTTTCTGCTCGAGAGGAACACCCAGGCCTACAGACAGTCCCTGGGCATCTGTCCCTGGATTCCTCTTTCCCCCAAGATCGCCTTGTACCTTCTTTCCTGAAGGACAGCTTGATACCCTGCCTGCTCTGCTCTAACTCCTGACAGCTGAAGCAATCCCCTCCCAGCTTGCGGTTTTGCCTGTGAGCTGGTCTGAGTCTGTAAACCCAAAGTAACTTCAACCTGCATGAAACTGTGACTCCAAGGTGCGGCTCTGATCATCCCAAACAAACTTTGGGTTGACAATATGAAGTATTAATACATAGAAATTCTTAATAGATACATGATTTATTCTTATGTATATAAAGACCATTCAGTGAAAGCAAATAAAATCATTATCTGTACATATTTTCATGCCTAGACTAAAAGAGAGCTATGAAACTTTTTTAAATCACAAAAAAATAAAAATAAAAAATCACAAAACACTCTACAACATCATAGAAATGTGATTTACCTTCAAATGCTCATTACCTTACACCAAACTGTAACACAGGTAAATGTATCTTGGCATGCTCTTTTGACATCTTCAGTCATTTCCATTCTGGTACAAGAGAGACTTCTTTGGCTCCTTGGAAGAGGAATAAGCAAAGGAGGGGATGGGAATGAGAGATGTTGCCAAGGAAGCAAAGTCTTGGGCTGAGAGGTGAGTGTTACAGATCTACTACACTAGGTGGCGACTGGTCAATAATGTGCTAAAAGAGCAAGTTCTTAACATTTTACCATAAAAACGTGGTAAGTAGCTGAGGTGATGGGTATCTTAACCACCTCAATTGACCCTTTCTGCAATTTACACAGAACTGAAGCATGGCACTGGGCCCTATAAGCACCTACAGTTACTACCTGTCAATCAGAAACACAACCAAATTGCTAAAAGACTAGATTTTAAATATTCTCACCATGGAGAAGTAAGTATGTGAGGTGATGGAAATGTTAATCAGCCTGATCTGATCATTCCACAGGTGATGAAACACTGCACCCATAAATGTGTACAATCATTATCAATTAAAAATAAAACATAAACAAGAAAAGCAGAGAGAACCAGAAGGTTGTGCAATGAACTTGCAAGAGACAAGAAGGAAAAAGCGGTCCTGGTTCAAATATGTCCCTTAGCAACCACGAATGACCCAGGGGGTGGGAGTACAGAGAGGGACAGGTGACACATGGGGTAGAAAGAAGGCTCCAGAAACTAGAGAACAGAGCCAGTCTCTTAGAAAATGATCCGATAGGTTTAGGGTCCCTGTAGGAGACCGCAGAGCGCTCCTACGCTTTCTCCACCAACTAGACCCCATGGGAGGCAGTATCTGCCAGCTGGAAAGAAAGCCCTCCTCAGAAAGCAAGCTGCCTCCAGGACAGTGAGAAACCCATCTGCACTATTCAACCCGCCCTGTCGATGTGACGGCAGCCAAACAGACGGAGGCAACAAACAGCAGACCCATCAAGATATCTTATGCTCCCTTTCAACCAGTGTATATGATGACACTCATGGCTGTGCTACTGCCATGGGGAACAGTCAGAAGCATCCTGACAACATGCACAGGGGGGCACAGACAACAGTTCAGTGCATTTGAGTTGCTCCAGCTCTTTGAAACCATTAAAGGGAATAAGGAAAATCTTCATGTACTTACATAGAAACCCTCCAATACATGTTGCGAGATAAAAGAAGTTATTCATACAATTCCACCCGTGCTACGAAAAGCCACTTTGTACCAAGGCTCAGATCTGTCACTATGCTGTTCGACACAGGATCTGCTCATCCGGTGTCTCTTGCATGCCTGGAACATGGTTGTCCAAATAAGAAGCACCATAAATGTAAAACACACATCACATTTTGAAGATTTAGGACAAAAAAATGATTTAATATTTTTATAATGATTACAAGATTAGAAGACATTTTAGATATGATGATTTAATCCACATCACTGGATGAAGAAAAACTGAAAGCATTTCCTTTAACATCAGGAAGAAGACAAGAAGGTCCACTTTCACCACTCCTTTTCAATATAGTACTTGAAACACTAGCCAGAGCAATTAGGCAAGAGAAAAAAAAGGGATACAAACAGGAAAGGCAAAATCCAAACTATCCCTTCTAGCAGATAATATGATTCTATACTAAGACAACCCTAAAGGTTCCGCCAGAAAACTTTCTTGGGCTGATAAACAAATTCAGCAGAGTAGCAGGATACAAAATCAACATACAAAATCACTTGCTTTTCCATTCACCAATAATGAGTCCACTGAGAAAAAAATGAGGAAAACGATTCCATGTACAATAGCTTAAAAAATAAGTAAATAAAATATCTAGGAACAAACCTAACCAAGGAGGTAAAAAACCTATAAAATGAAAACCACAGAATACTGAAGAAAGGAAGTAAGGAAGACCTTAGAAAATGGAAAGACCTCCCCTCCCATGTTCATGGAGAGACAGAATTAATATTGTCAAAATGGCTATACTACTAAAAGCATTATACAGATTCAATGCAATTCCCATCAAAATATCAATGATATTATTCAAAGAACTAGAAAAAAACAGTTCTAAAATTCATTTGGAAGAATAAGAGACCCAGAATAGCCAAAGCAATCCTGAGAAAAAAGAGTAATGCTGGAGGCATCACAATACTGGACCTCAACTTACACTATATAAAGCTATAGTAACAAAAACAATATGGTCCTGGCATAAAAGCAAACATGAAGACCAATGGAATAAAAGACACAGAGTCAAACCCACATAGCTACAGTTATTTGATTCTGAACAAAGGCTCCAAAAACATACATTGAGGAAAAGGTAGCCTTTTGAACAAATGGTGCTGGGGAAACAGGATATTCATATGTAGAAGAATGAAACTAGATCCCTCTCTCTCATTCTGCACAAAAGCCAATTCAAAGTGGATCAAAGGCTTAAATATAAGACCTGAAACTCAAGCTGAGATTGTAGCTCAGTGATAGAGCACTTGCCTAGCATGTATGAGGCAGTGGGTTTGATCCTCAGCACCACATAAAAAATAAATAAATAAAATAAAGTATGGTGTCCATCTACAACTAAAAATATTTTTTAAAAAAATCAATCAGAAACTTTACAATTTCCAGAAGAAAAATAGGGAAAACCTCTGATGTACAAGCATAGGCAAAGACTTCCTGAATAGGACCCCCATAGCTCAGGAAATAACAGCAAGAATCAATAAATGTGATGGCATCAAATTTAAAATTTCTGCATAAAGGAATAATTAACAGAATGAAGAGACAATCTACAGGAAAAAATCTTTGCAGCAACTCTTGTGACAGAGGAGTAACATCCACAACATATAAAGAACTCAAAAAATTCAACACCAAAAACACAAATAACCCAATCAATAAACGGGGAAAGGAAGACAAAAGTACAAATGGCCAATAATTATAAGAAAACACGTTTAATGTCTTTGGCAATAAAGGAGATGCAAATCAAAACTACCGTGAAATTCCATCTCTCCAGTCAGAATGGCAACCATCAAGAACACAAACAATGATAAAGGCAGGTAAGTATGGTAAAGAAAAGGAATTCTGGGCCTGGGGATGTGGCTCAAGTGGTAGCGCGCTCGCCTGGCGTGCGTGCGGCCCGGGTTCCATCCTCAGCACCACATACAAAGATGTTGTGTCTGCCAAAAACTAAAGAATATTTAAAAAATTCTCTCTCTCTCTCTCTCTCTCTCTCTCTCTCTCTCTTTAAAAAAAAAAAGAAAGAAAAGGAATTCTTACACACTGTCGGGAAAGTTCATTAGTACAGCCACCGCAGAAATCATCATGAAGACTCTCAAAAAATTAAAAACACAGCTACTCTATTACCTAGCCATACCACTCCTGGGTATCTGTCCAAAAGAACTAGAGTCGAAGTCAGCACACATTAGAGACACATGCATGCTCATGTTTACCAAAGTACGATTCACAGAAGCCAAGCTATGGAACCAGCCTAGGGGCCCATCAACAAAAGAATGGATAAGGAAAATGTGGTGTCCACATGATAGAGATTTATTCAACCATAAAAATGAAACCACATCATTTGCAGGAAAATGGATGGAACTGGAGACCACAATTTTTAGTGAAAAGAAGTCAGACTGAAAAACAGGGGGAAAAGTGGATGCCATGGAAGTAGAGGGGAGACCATCAGGGTCAAGGAAAAGGACTGAGGGGAGGGCATTAGGGAGTGAAATCAGTCACATGATGTTTCCATGCATTTACAAACGTGCCGCCACAATGAGACCCATCATTCTGCACAGTTAATATGCACCCATAAAAAATAAAAAGGGGTGGAAATGTACCTCAGTGGTAGCTCAATTCCCAATACCACAAAAATAAATAAATAGGATACATTGGTAAATGTAATTTCACCTATTTATTTTTACTTTTTGAAATTTTTCTTGGCAACTAGTAACCTTAATTACACATGTACCTCAAACCATTTCTGTTGGACCCATTGTCGAGGGTACTTGCCAAACTGCTATCAGCAGCCTCAACTGAGTGGACCTCAAATGGACAGGGAGGTGCTCGTTTTATTCTATGCATTTTGTGCTCTTTTTGCTTTTATACTAAGTGTGAATCACTTCCTTGGGAGGGGAGATGGGGATTTGAGCCCAAGCCTTTCACATAACAAGAGCTCACTCAACCACTGAGTTGAGCTTCCTGCTGGCCACACTTCCACCATTTTTAAGCCAAGTGATTTTCAAAAGGAAGGAGCTTCTCATAATTTTATCAGTTAACACTGGGCAGATGTGCACAGGAGCCGACACTGTGCTGCCTCTGGGTGACAGGGTCAGATGTCTTGTCATACATCAGGTATCTGAACCACCCAGGTCAGCTGCCTTGACAGCCTTTAGACTGACATCATCCCTGTCTCCCACAATCTGGGTATGAAGTAGCTCTCAAGCCTGGTGCAAACCCAACTCCTACAGGCTTTGGATAGTAAAAACTACAAGGGTTTCTGGAGGTGTTTTTCCTATTTCACAAGGGGATCCACCTAATTATTCTATATAATTTACACTAATTTAGGTGTTAACGGAGGTATCTGAAAGCCTTTTATAAAAAGCATCTACACAGCATGTTTGCATTAAAAGCCTAACCTTTGAGTTTTGAGCATTTGGTACAAAAATTTTAATGGCATTTTGCAAACAGATGAGGCCTGAAAATAGAAACATCCATGATGCGATGCTTAGAGTGTGTGAAAATCTAAGCAATCGCCCACTTAAATTAAGTGACTGTGCCACTTTTGAATCCTGACCCCTGCACAGGAGGACACAGGGACCAGTGCAAGTTCACCTGGAGAAGAGTAGCATCTACAGGTGACATGCTCCAGAGCAGCAATCACACTGGCCTCGCCTGCATGCTAGGTAGGGGTCACAGAGCATCCCATGTCACTGTCTACTTCATGCAGTCCCACAGCAAACCATCAACCATCAGCACTGTCCACAGTTTGGCCCAAAGAGCCAGAACAATGCACCTCACTGAAAAGTGAGGCATCTGTTCATACTTGGACCTGACATCCCTTCTACCTGTTAAAAAGGTACAATTTCTAAATCAAACAAAATTGTATGCCCCATCCTGGACAGGAGAAATAAGTCATCACATGGGCCTCTGACACCTGATTCCAGCCAGCGGCTATCTCAGAACTCACCCAACAAGTCACTGAAGCTCTCACCAATTCCTGCATTTGACACCACGCATAGCAACCAAGCCTCACGGCTGAGGAAAGGAGGTCCACAAAACAAGATGTCACCAAAGCTTCATAGCCAAATTGAAGTGGCACCCCCTTTCTCCACAGAAAGTCTTAACAGGATTCTCCAGAAATCTTCACCATGGCTGATTTAGGACTGTCAGCAAAAGAGTCTCTGCAAAAGAGTTCAATGTAGATAAACTTCCTATTTTCGTGTTGCCCTATGTTACTTGGCCACTGGCCGAGAAGATACCAGCACTCCAGGTGCTGGACACCCCCTTACTAGCTTTTCACAAACATATCTACTATAGTAGTTTGTAGAAATGTGCCAACAAGGCCTCTGGCCTTGAGCCTGGCTTCACAGAGATGTCTGCATTTTTAAAATAAGTTACCAATTAGGCTCCATGGTAACAGCTGTCAGGGGGAGGAGAGAGAGGGGAGAAGAAGCTCTCCCCTTCTCAGGTGTTGTCCTTGAAGGGTTAACTTGCCCAAAACAGTGAGAGAAAAGCTGCTTTTATGTGAACTTCTGCAGACTGTGAACTTCTGAGCCCCTCCCCTTACATGCTGAGTATAAAACTCTGAAACTCCCTAAACTCAGGGTTCAGGGGATTGATTGATTACAGCAAAAGCTGTGCCCTCTGAACCTGGCTGCAGCCAAATAAAACCATTTCCTGCTATCTTCGGTGCCTTGCCTCGTCTGTCCCAACAACAAAACAGGACAGAGGTCCCAAAATCTGCAGAGCTGCGCAGCAGACCCCAAGAGGAAGGTAGGTGCTGGCTGGGCAGCCCCAAGACCCTGAGGAGCATCTGGCTCTTGGCAGTGAACAACAGGAACGGTGCCTCTTCAGGCCCCAAATGCAATTCTGTGAGGAAAGAGCCCTTTGGTCTTCAGTCAAGAGCCTTAAGTCACAGAGCCTGTGATCAAAGGAATCAGAAATGGGACTCTCCTGAGACGGGGACACTTCGGGGAGGAGCCAGGGGCCTTGGCCCAGCTCTCGGGCCCTGAGCCAGGCCTCCCCTCACACCTTCCATGGCTCCAGGCAAGGTGTGACAGTTCTCCACAACCAGGCCCAGCTGGCTGGGTCTTCAAGAGGCAGAACTGTCCCCAGTCGGCTGTGTCTAGGGCATGCAGTGTCGATATTTGTGGAAACCTGAGAGAGTGGGTTGAACCCCACCTGGGAAGTCTGCTCTGGATGCTGGAATCTAACATGAACCTTCACCCGGAACACAGGGTGGCTTCTCCAGAGCCCCACTGCAGCCGCCGCCCAGTGGCATCCTCCCCTGCCCTGCAGGTTGGAAGCAGGAAACCCAAGCAGTTCCCGCAGGACCCCAGGGCGCTGTTCTCTAGTACATTTCCTCTTATCAGGGACAGGGTCACACTTGCTGTTTCATTTCTCAGGTCTTCTGCTGTCCGCCTCCCTAGTGAGCAGGGTGACTTCTGAATTCCCCTAGAAGGAGGCCTTCATGGGAATCCTCCTCTCCTGACCGGGGTCCAGAAACAATCACTGCCCTGGGCTTCCTTGGAACTCGCTCACTTCCAAACGTATTCACTGAGTTCGGTGCTGATTTCTCAAGGGAGCCCATGTCCCCAGAGCCTCCTGCAGCACACAGGGAGCCAGCTGCTCTGCAGATGCGCCTGGGGTGGTAGCACTGGGCTCTGCCAGGGGCTAGGACGACTCCCCTCCCGTTAAGGGATTACTCAGGGTGTTTGTTCCCTCAGATCTACTTCCGAAAAGCAATAACAGTTCCTTCCCATTCCCTCCTTACAGGGATCCAGCTGCCAGTTTTAATGAACCTCAAAACCCATATTCCCCCAGAGTCATGAGAGCCTCCTGCATATCCCATAACTAGTTTGGATCCTAAGACTAGCTGCTCTCCAGCTTGCCACACCCTGATTCAGGGACCCATGCCCCCCAGGTGGGCTTGGCTTCACAGCTAGGTGCCTGCAAATGTCGTGCACCGATTTCTGTGCATGAACGTGAGTGTGATAGCCAGTGCTGCTTGGACTTCCTAGAGACAGACTTGAGACCTGAATTAGCACCTGAGCAAACGTACTGCCTGAGAGGAAACAGAAAACCCAGAAGCAGACCCAAGTGTGGGACAGCTGCTGACCAACTGGGAGCCACCAGATTATCAGATCAGATGCCAGGTGGAGTGAAAGGGCAGTGGGGAGAGTCACACACAAGAGATGAAGCCTCAGCGAAGGGGAAGCAGCGTAACCTGAACCTGCTGCAGACTTGGAGGCAGGTGACTCAGAAAAGGGACGAAGTCCACAGTGAGCCACACCCTGGCCCTCACACGCGACTGCAGACAAAGAGTTTGTAATTTTTCTACAGTCAATTCTTAACACTGAGCCTTACTGAGAACTGGATGGTGTTGAGATCACCTTTGGGATCACGAATCCATTCTTATCAAGGACTGAATAAATAAACCTTCCTGATGGGGCTGCACAGTCATGATGCGAGGTTCTCTGTGTGGAACAGCATGTCCAGCCTGTCCATGCATGTGCCCTTGAGACGTTTTCTAGGAATCCTTAGCAGCACCCAGAGCAAACTATGTGATCACACCTGGTCTCCATGGAAACCAATGGCTGGCTAAGCCTCCCTTTAGCTGTGAACCCTGCAGCACCGTTTGCTCAATGCTCAGCACCAAGGTAGACAAAGCCACAAGGAAAATCAGAGGGGACACATCATAAGAGAGGCACATCCCAGGTGACAAGGACTCACCTTCAGCACAAACTTAGGATCTAAAATTGAGTATCACACCAACAAATTTTAAAACATACCCATGTTTAAATAATGTCACTGCTACAGTGTGATCTTGGACGAGAGAGAGCTCCTATACACACCGGGTTCCTCTTCTATAAAGAGGGGAAATGGCCCACTCCCAACACTCCTGTTCTGGAGGTGCTGTGACAAAGCCTCAGTGAGTCTTAGTGTTAAGAAGTGACTGTAGAATTGTCCACTGGGTGGTCTCTGCCTTACAAACATGGGGTTTGGATTTAGAACCAGAAACTGGGCTTGCGGTTCTGAAATGTTTCTTCATGGAAATGAACTGGCCCTTTTGCAACTGGACCGCTAACTTTTCAGTCATTTGCACCATCCTCCGAACAATGGGAATACCTCCTCTAGAGAACACCTACACCTGTGAGAAAATCTCAATGATGCCTCCACCTGTTTTTAACAAGAGTGTAGTTAATATGCCCTGGTGTTATGAATAATTCCACTAAAGCACCAGAATCTGCAAAGACAACCACGATGGATGCACCTGTTTCTCCACTGTTGAACTAATAACCATTCTGTTTGTGGAAAGAAGATTCTCATATTGTGTGTGTTTTAACCAGTGTTCTGGAATAAATTGTGTCCTCCAAAAATTCCCGTACTAAAGTCCTGACCCCTGAAGTGACTATTTGAACATGGAGCCTGAAGGGAGTTAATGAAGTGAAGTCATAAAGGGGTGTTCTGCCCCAACATGCCTCTGGTCCCTACAAGAAGAAATCAGGACACAGACACAGGGACACCCACCACACAGTGGACGACACCACAGGCAAGCCCAGGAGGGAGGCCTCCAAGAAGCCAGCCCCACACATCTTGGTCTTGAACCTCCAGCCTCCAGGGTCTGAGGCATCTAGTTATAGCAACCTGAGAGACAGACATATCCAGATAAAGAACCATAAACAGATGCTTGTCTTCATAGCATCGCTCTGTGGGCAAATCTGCCTGCTTCAACCAATGTGTACAAGTAAGAAGGATGAACTAACATTTTAATTTGGGGAAAAAATTATTTTGTCCTCATTTTCTAAATTACTAATTTTTCAAATGTTGTGCCCAAATTGCTAAACAAACAGAAAATATTGGAAAAGAAACCTACCTTCCCTTTGCCAACAAAAGGCAGCTCTACTTAAAGAATTAGGAACAGTATTTTTATATTCCAATGGAATTGCAAACCCCGTTGCTCAGTGCCAATGTCTGCACAACCCCTGCCCTGTGCCGGTGGCTCAGGGGAGAGGACACTTTCTTACGGCAGAGGGCGACAGCCAATGCACTGCTCACCCTGCCGCAGGGGTCTCCCTATCTCTGCCCCTGCACAGCTCTCTTCCTCAAAAACTCCCAGCAGCCTCAGTGGCAGCCTATGTCAGAATAACAACAAGACAGTCAGCAAAGTGAAAGTCCTCCTTTTTCTGTATCTGCAAGGTTACTACAGAGCACAAATTACTATGCACCAAACTTGAAAACACTTGATTTGTATGTAAACAAATTAATAGTGTATTAAAAACGAAAAGGCAGGGGCTGGGGTTGTGGCTCAGCGGTAAAGAACTCACCTAGCACATGTGAGGCGCTGGGTTTGATCCTCAGCACCACCTAACAATAAATAAAATAAAGGTATTGTGTCCAACTGCAAGTAAAAAAAATATCTTAAAAAACGAAAAGGCAAAATCAGCATCTGCAAAAGGTGGTTTTTAGGGCAAGTGGCATGCATGAATGCCTGTCTTGGTTTCACTGTGACAAAAACACAGGTGAGGACTCTCCTCCTCCATGGGCAGCAGGCCACACTGTGGACCACAGGTGCAGGGCCACAACCTGCACAGCTGGCCTGAATGAAACTTCATGCCTCTCTCCTCCCAGCTCTGGGGCACACCATTCCACTCTGATCTGTGTCTGTGGACAACTCCCGTGGATGGAATCACGCAATGCCAGCTCAGCTTGCTCTGCTGGGCACAGAGCCACTTCAGAGACCCCTTTATGGTCAGGCTTCCTTTATTCCAGCATCCTGTACTAGCTGGAACTGGCTCTCAACCAGCCACAGCAGGACCCCCAAAAGAGACCCTAGGAGGCACCTGAACTGCAGGGGTCCACGACATCACCTCGTCAAGCCAGCTTCTCAGGGCCTGGTGGGGCACAGAAACACTTTCCATGGGCTTTGCCAGTTCATACTCTGCTCCTGCAAGGGCTAAGAGCCCAGCACAGACACATGGAAAGCAAGTAGGGCAGAGGCAGCTGCCACAGCCTGGACTGAGGCACCTCCTTCCTCAGCTTTGCCTGGAGGGAACAGTGGAGGAGTACAGAAGAATCCCCTAATCAAACCTGTTTCCTATGGTTATGATCTGATAAACAGCAGCCACCAATTAAAGAGTTCAGAAAATGTGTCTTCATTTAGTTGGAATAAATGAGTTTTTTTCCAAAGTTCTTAGTACCATATGTCTAGAACAATGTACCAGGCTGTTTGTTAATATGATATAATAGTGATAGTGGACCTTTATATGACAGTGGTTCCATAGTTTATAATGGAACTGGAACAGGGGCACAGAGCTGAAGAAGAGAGAAAAGCACACTGCAGAAGAAAAAGAAAAAGCCCCAAGGAAAATTAAGGGGAAGAGTTCAGCAGGAGTTTTGCAGACCTCAGCAAGTCTTTAAAACGTTGGAAGATGTGGACCCCAACACCAAAGGTCCTCGTGAATTGAGAGGAATGCTCGTGGTGTACTATTGCTACCAGCAAGCCTGTGACAAGCACAACTCAGCTAGCCACTGAGTATATGCTGCTGGAGAGAGGACCCCTCCAGGGGAGCCTCGGGCAAGGCCCTCGGGAGCTTCCAGAAGAAGCACTGTCACTACAGGGGGTACAGCTCTGTGGCATCATTGTCCTGAAACCCTGCCAGCAGGATGAGAGGTGGCAGTGGAGGATGGCACTATCCAAGGTCCTGACCCAGAAGGCCCAGGCTAGTGTGTGTCTTTGTTTCTTTTAATAAAAAAGTTTAAAAAGTAAAAAACAAACAATTAAATAGAAAAAATTTTCAGAATAAGAATGTAAAGAAAAAAATATTTTTTACAGCTGTCCAATGTGTGTGTAAAGCTAAGTGTCATCTTGACTCAATCTTTTTCAATTAACAAGCTTATAAATTGAACACGTTACAGTAATCCAAGGTTGATTTATTATTAAAATAAAAACATTTCAGTAAATTTAGTGCAGCCTCCATGTACCACATTCATAAAGCCTGCAGCCGCACACAGTCACATCCAGGCTTCACATTCACTGCACGCTCGCCCACTGACTCACGGGAGCCACGTCTGTTCCACAGGCTCCGCTCACAGTGTGCCACTCTGATCTCTCGGGCTGCAGGCTTACCACACTTTCCACACGAGGATGTGCTTAGGTACACAGATGCCTACCCCTGTGGGACAGCTGGCCATGGCACCCAGCACAGGGGCAAGGGGCACAGTGGGCGGCCGCGGGCACAGCAGGCTGCACCATCCAGTGTGCGTGAGTAACTCTGAGGCTGGTGCACAGTGAAAACCATAGTGTCACGTTTCTCAGAGCATGTCCCCTGGTTATGAAATGCATGATCACAAGTTGAACTTAAGAAGCTTAAACTATGAGGAAACAAAACAGGAAACTTGGCCCAGAGCAGAGTCTTGTCAAGCACACTCAGAGTGTGGGTGTTCTCAGAGCAAAGGGCCAGGATTCACCTGGTTTTGTCCCAAACTGCAGTCAATGTGCCCGACTACTCAGGGCTCCTTCGGGAAGAGCTCCCTCTATCTGCCTTCCCTCCAGCCTCAGGAGACACAGTCCAGGCTATACTTGGACACACAGAACTTTCCGTCAGTCCACAAAATGTTTGAAAATCACACGAACAAGCTGTCCATGGTAAAAACTCCCCCCTGTGATCTCAGATGCCAGTTTTATCTCAGACACCAGAGATACTACTTTATAGCTTCTCTTTAAAAAGGGAAAGAAAGGGGCCCAGGCTTGCAGCTCCCGGCAGCACCAGCAGAGGCCAGAGCAGCTGCTGCAGCCTGTCCCTGGAGCCAGCAGATGGTACTCCTGCCCGTGACCACTGTCCCACTGGATATCCGGGAAGCCCCCTCTGCACCACCACCAGCAGCGTCCTTCTTCACCTCACGCCTCCTCTCCACAGCAAGTTCTAGAAACACGAAGGACATGGTCACATTTAGTGCTCTAGAGACATTTTAAGGGTGGAGAAAGGCAAGGAGCATGGCAAATACGCAGAGCTCCTAAGTTCAGCCTGGATGTCAGTTCCTGCCTGCCACACAGGCCTCAGCCAGGGGGCCCGGGGACCCTGACCTTCGTGTAGCCAAGAGAATGTCACCTGATGGTGGCTGCTGTGGCCACACCTACTGGAGCTGGCACATGATCAAGGGACATAGACTGGGCAAGGAGATGCAAAGGAGAAACACAGTAGCCCTCCCGCTGTGATCTCACTTTCCACAGTCTCCATTACCCACAGTCCACGCAGCCTGAAAATATTACATGGAAATCTCAGTACTGAATTCAAAAGTTTTAAATTGCTGTTCTGAGTAGCATGGGGAAATCTCACACTGTCCTGCTTCACCCACCCAGGACACAAATCACCCCTTTGTCAGAGAATCCACATGGACACCCAGTACCCGCCTTGGTCACCTAGCAGTCTTCTCCATTATCAAATGGAATGCCACAGCCTTGCTGTGATTGTTTGGTAACCCCTCCACAGTGTCCGAACACCATGTCACAATGCCTGTGTTCCTTCATCTCGTCACACACCATAGGAGGGAGGGTGAGTACAGAACAGTGGGATGTTTTGAGAGAGACAGGGACAGTGTCCACACAGCTCGTGCTCCAGCATAGTGTTATAGCAGTTGTCATCCATGGTTAGTTATGTTCATCTCTCACTGGGCCTGATTTACAAATTGAACGTAACAATAGGCATGTGTGAGGAAAAGTCATAGTAGATCCAGGGCTCTGTACTGCCCATGACTTCAGGCATCCCCTGGGGTCCTGGAAGGTATCCCCCTCAGTAAGTGGGGGATGACTTTACAACAACCCAGGACCAGCCACTGTCACTCAGTCTAAGGATGCTGGGGCTGTGGGGACAGAGCAAGCCTTTTCCTCCTACCTCTGTCCTGTGTAACACAGTGACCCCAAACCACCAGAAACAGTCCAGGCTGCCGAAGCACTGACTCTGTGCTCTGACCACAGATGAACTGCCTTTTCTTAGTCATCAGGAAAATAGGTCTTAGGAGGCCAGGAGAAGACATGCCTTGGGAGCGCATGAGCCTCCAGCCAACATGGCCAGGCTCCAGACAGCCCAGGCAAGGAAGGCCACTGCGTTCTCAGAGACAGGCAGCAGGGTCTTGCAGAAAAGCAGCAGAGGAAAGAAACTTGCAGAGGGGGTAGTGGTGAGGGGCATGAGAAGCTTCAGAGATCACACACGAGTGCTTGATTTCCACCCTCCAGCAACCGTGAGCCATGCGCAGTTGATAGGCGAGGACAGGGCAAAAACAAAACCGACCCAGGTCTTAAGTAAAGCACCTGGAAAAGGGGCCCAAAAAAATGAGTCACAGGGAATGGTCCTACAGCCACTCCTGCAGAATGGCCCTGCACTGCCACAACCCTCAACACTGCACCCACCTTGAAATCACAGTGCTGTCACCATCTTCTTGTCCCCACTGGGTACAGGGTGCATCCCCTAGGCAGGGCCTGTTGGAAGCCGCAGGGCTAGTGATGGGTGCCAGCAAGTGAGCAGTCCCCTGACATCAGAAAGTCTGAGTGACCAATACGACAAGAACCCACTGTCTGCCTGACCAACAGTATCACACAACAGCCTCACAGATGGCCACGGCTTTCCAGAAGAAAGAAGAGAGCTTAGGATCTCCCCGAGAAGCCAGTGCTCTGCGTTATCTGGCAAGGACACAGAGAAACGTCACAGCAAGGTGAAGATCACAGTGCTGCCTTGGAGAAAAACCAAAGAAGGAAAAAGCCATAGTTTGAACCAACAGAGTTACTCCTAATACCACTGCTGGTCCCACAATGTTCACAGCCACAGGAGCAATACATCAGTAACGGAAAGCACACACAGCCATCCGCGCATGACGTTTGGGTCACCAGCACAGCATGCTCCGGTAAGACCACTGTGCCTAGGGGCAGGGCAGGTGGACTGCTTTCTGTGAGCACACTCTACGGAACTCACACAGTGACACCTCTCAGGGCATACCCCACAGCCAAGCAGCACAGGCTGGTTTCATTGCATACGAGAATCCAAAGGCACTGTGTGCTCAGCAGGGGCCATGGTGTGCTGACCCACTTCTGCAGAAGCAGCTCCCACAGTGGTGACTGGAGCCCGAGGCAGGTCTAAGCAGCACCTGGTCACGCAGGAGGCATTCTTAGGTCAGCAGCCAACTGCCCATGGCCCATGTCACACACTGTCATCATCATGGTGGGCCACAACTATGTACTGGACCTCCAGGCAGGAAGGGTCTGTAAAGCCTTTTGTGACGACACAAACTTAATACATCTGATGGTGCACGATAATGTATTTTATACACAAAACCACTTAGAGTTGGGTACAAAGGGTAGACATGATTGTTTTTAATTAGAGATAGACTTGTGGTCCTCAAGATGGGTATGTGTGATCAAACTACAGAAACAGATAAGAAACCCTGCAGTAGGATGGCTAGTAAGTCAGCACTTTCATCATTTAACACTTATGGCATAAAAGTAGCCATGGAATGCTCCAATCCACACCCTCAACAACCCACACCTGCCCTCAGACGTTATCACCTGGCTACCACAATCACCAGGCACAAGTTGTGCCTGGAGAGGGGAATCCTCACTACATCAGCTCTCACAAAACTACATTTATTCACAAAATCCAGGACTCAAAACCTTCTTTTTCATAGAGGTAAAATGTATGACATAAAATTTGCCACTTTAACCACTTTTAAGTGCACAATTCTGTGGCTTTGAGCACACTCGAAAAGCAGTGAAGGATTAAGTAGAAGCTGGTGAAAACAGCACACAGAATGATTCAAAGACCCACTTTTAGGCCCCAGCCCTCCACCAAGTAACTGATGTGGCCGACTGCACCACTCAGCCTGGCTTTGCAGCCTCCCTCCTGCAGTGGTGTAGGAAGGCCACCACAGGAGCCAGCACAGAGGCACAGGCTGTTGTCAGAGTGGCTCCAGTGGGCACCCCCAGGGCCACAACAGGGCTGTGCCCACACCCACTTCCCCAGCACCTCTGCCTTTCTGTGCTGTGTGCTGGCACTCTTCAGCTGAACGGGAGGTCGTGCGGCTCTGACAGACACATCTGGAAACAAAGCTGCAGTTCACGCGCACTCCCTGGCTTTACGTTCCCACTCTCGCCGTCTGTTCTGGGACATTGATCTAGGCCATCTTGCTCAAAGACCTTATAAACATTTTCTCATCCCATAAAGTAATAAACTGCACCAACATAATGAGTGTTAACGTGTTAATAATAGGGGCCAGTGAGGAACAGTGTTACCTGGAGGGGCCCTACCTGTGGGCAAAGGAGCCCTGGGAACCAGAGTAACTGCAGGAAAAGAGAACACTATTGAGATGGATGAGTGGGTGGGTGGACACCAAAATGATAGATGACCAGATAACATTTAGATGACAGATGATGGGCAGGTGAATGATAGATGACGTACATAAAAATAAATAGATGATGTGGATGGATAGATAGATGATAGAAAAACAGATTATAGATGGAAAGAAAAATGAATAATAAATAGATGATGGGTAGATAAGTGGGTAGATTGATGAATAAATAGAAAAATAGATGATAGATGGATAGATGATAGGTAGATGAACATATGGGAGAGACAAGTGATAAATGATTGATAGGTGATTGATAAATGGATTATTGATGATGGATAGATTATTAATAGAGAAGTTGATAAATGAATGATAGATGATGGGGAGAGAAAAATAGGTGATAGATAAGACAAATGGATGACAGCTAGACAATAGAGATGGGGAGAGAAATAGGTGATAGATGATAATAGATAAATGACAGAGATAGTGGAGAGAGAAATAGGTTATAGATTGATAGATGTGATAGATGATTGATAGGTGATAGTGGTAGGCAAGAGAGAAATTGGTAATAGGATAGATGATAGAGATAGGTGACAGAGAATAGAGAAAGGTGACAGAGTTGAAAGAGGCCATAGATGAATATAGTCTTTTTTTTCAAGAATGCATATGGATGCCAATATATAGGGGGAACCTGATTCAAAAGCCCTGGCAGATTAATTATTTAGGTCTTCTTACTAACAAATACTGAAAGCATCCCTATTATTCGGCATCTAAGTTTTTAACATTAAACTAACAGCTTGTTATTTTCAAAGCTCCCACTCCTCTTTTTAGCCCAAACACTTGCAGGTGAGACATATCAATGGATCGCTGAGTTAAGGCAGCACAAGGAACTGAAACCTGTCCCGGAATCTACTCCCGACTGATCCTTAGTAATAGGAACTTTTTTGTGCTAGAGACAAACATAAATAGCAAATTTTGCCATTTAGCCACTTTCAACAGCACTAATAGGATTCACAATAGTGTGCAATCTCAATGATATCTATTTCTAAGACTGCCCAACACCCCAACAGTAACTCTGTACCCCAAAAGTGTTGACTCCCCATTTCTGCTTCCCCCCGCCCTGGCCACTTCTACCATGCTCTTTAATCTTCCTCTTCCGTGTCATCAGGGACATTCAGTGCTATCCTTTGGCATCTGGCTTATTACCTCCAGCATGCCATCTTCAAAGTTCATGCCTGTAGATCCGGGCACGGTGGTACACGCCTGTAATTCCAGCAGCTTGGGAGGCTGAGGATCATGAGTTCAAAGCCAGCCTCAGCAATTCAGCAAGACCCTGTCTCTAAATAAAATACAAAATAGGGCTAGGGATGTGGCTCAGTGGTCAAGTGCCCCTGAGTTCAATCCCCAGTACCCTCCACCTGCCAAAAAATAAATAAATAAAAGTTCATGCCTGTGGCAGCAGGTGTCAGAGCCTCATTCTCCTCATGGAAGATGCACACCACAGGGTGCTGTTCTGTCCATGCACTGATGGTCACAGGCTTGTTTCCACATTATGGACACAGTGAGCAGGACTCCTCTGGGCTTACACCAAGGTGGAACTGCTGGGTCACAGGAAGGAATGGAAATGTTTCTTCCATGAACTTTGTGAGAACTACTGAACCTTTTTACTCTCCATCAGCCATCTGTGAGGGCACTACTCTCTGCATCCCACCCAGGACTTGTGATCTCCCTTTGTCGCTGTGATTATTTTCCTTTGTTGTGTGGAGGAGCATCTTACTGTGGTTTTGATTGCATTTTTCCAGTAACTAACGGTGCTGAGCCTCTTTTCAGGCACATGTCAGCCACTTGCACATCACATTTGCAGAAATGTCGATCCATGTCTTTTGCCTGTTTTTAATTAGGCTGTTTGTCCTTTTGATGTTGAGTTGGAGGGGTGATTTAGTGGATATTCTTAGAATTAAATCTTATAACATATGATTTACAAATGGTTTCTTCTATGAATGAATTGTCTTACTCTCTTCATAGTGTCCTTTACATACAAGTTTTCCCCAACATGAAGTCCAATTTATCTTCTTTTTTTCCCTTTTGTTACCTGTGCTTCTGGTGTCATATTTTAAATAAAAAATGCCAAACTCAGGATCATGAAGATGTGCCCTGCTTAATTCTTCTAAGAACTTTACTGTTTAGCTCTTACCCTTAGGCTTTGCTTCTGACTACTTTTAATTTTTGTATATGTCATGAGGCAGGAGTCCGACTTCATTGTTTGCAGGTGGATGTCCAGTTCTCCCAGCACCTTTAAGAGGCTACTTTTTCCCCACTGGAGGGATTGGACACCTTTGTCAAAAACAAATTCCACTGTAATGGTGGATGCATGATATCACTGTCATTAGTGCTTATGATTGTCACACTAGTGCTGGCCTCACAAGAAATAGAAAGTTCTTTCCTCTCCATTTTTTGAAGCGCTTGAGAAAAACTGGATTATTCAAGTGTTTGGTAAGAACTCACCAGTGATGCCCTCTAGTCCTGGGCTTTTCTTTGCTGGGAGGTTTGGTTACTGCTTCAGTCCCTTTACTACTTACAGGTCTGTTCAGGGTTCACATTTGGTCTTTGTAGGTCGTATGTTCCTAGGAATCTATTCACTTCATTCAGGTGATGTAGTTCGTTGGTATACAGGTATGCACAATGTTCTCTTATAATCCTTTTTATTCCTATTGTCAATAAGCAATGCTGTCGTTTCTGATTTTAGTAATGTGAGTCTTCTCTTTTTAGTCCATCTTTGTAAAGGTTTGTCAATTTTGTTGATCTTTTCACAAAATAATTTTGTTTTACTGATTTTCTTTATCATTTTTCTAATCTATCTCCATTCTAATCTTTTTCTTTCCCTAGACTTGTTTGCAATGCCCTTTCTAATTCTTCAAGGTTTGGAATTAGCTTACTGATTTAAGATTGCTCCTTTTTTCTCACCTGGGACACTTCATGAATTGCATGTTATCCGTGGGCAGAGGCCATGCTAATCTTCTCTGTATTACTCCAATTTTGGTATGTGTGCTGCTGAAGCGAGCAATGACTCTTCTTTTTAATGTGGTGTAGACAGCTATGAATTTCCTCTGATGGAAGCTTTAGCTGCATCCCTTAGGGCTTGGTATTCTGTGCTTTTGCTTTCATTTTTCTCCACAGGTAGTTTATTTCCCTTGTGATTTTTTTTTTTCTTTAAGCCATTGGCTATTTAAGAGTACACTGTTTAATTTCTGGATATTTGTCATCTTTCCAGTTTTCCTTCTGTTATTGATTTCTACTTTCATTCCACTGATGTAAAAAAAAAAAGAGAGACTTTGCATTATTTAAATTTTGTATAAGTTTATTAAATGTTTGTTTTAGAGTTGAACATATTCCTAGGGAATGTTCCACAGGCCCATGAGAATAATGTGTAGTTGCTTTATTGGGCATTGTGTTATACATCTGTTAGGTCTAATTGGCTTATGCATTTACTCAATTCCTCTATTTCCTCATTGATCTTCTTTGTGGTGGTTCAGTTATTGAAAATGGGTTGTTAAAGTCTCCAACTATTATTGTAGAACTTTTCACTTCTCCCTTCAATTCTGTCAATTTTTTTTAAAGAGAGAGAGAGAGAGAGAATTTTTTAATGTTTATTTTTTAGTCTTCGGCGGACACAACATCTTTGTTAGTATGTGGTGCTGAGGATCGAACCTGGGCCGCACGCATGCCAGGCGAGTGTGCTACCGCTTGAGCCACATCCCCAGCCCAATTCTGTCAATTTTTGCTTCATATATTTTGGGGCCCTGTTATTAGATGCCTATGTGCTTACGATTGTCACTTTTTATGGACTGAACTTCTTATCAAGAGATGATGTCCTTTCTGAAATGCTTGAGCTTTAACCAGACTTAAGGCAGTACAGAACAGGAATTGGCAAATTCCCACCAGTAAACCAAATGTCACTGCCTGTTTTTATAAGGGCTACAAGCTAAAATTTTTTGCATTGTTAACTGACTTAAAATCAAAATAATAATATTCTATGGTGTGGAAATTACATGGAGCACAAATTTCAGTGTTCATAAAGTTTTACTGGGATATAATGATGTGTGCTCATATACCCTGCCTAGGGCTGCTTCCAAACCACGATGGCAGACATGAGTGGCTGCAATAGACACTATATGGCCCACAGACCTAGAATAGTTCCTACCTGACCCTCTACATAAAAGTTTTCATATTCCATTTCTAAGTTAAAGACCCTCTTCTTACTCTCTGTGAAGCTCATAATGGCCATGTGACCAAGTTCTAGACAGTAAGACATTAGCAGAAATGTGGTGTGCGACTCCTAAAACATAGGTTTGCAGCACGGAGTATGCCCTTCTCCATTGTCCTCCTTTGCTCCTGGATAGAAAGCAGAAGAGATGGTAGGCTCCCAGCATGCCTATTGGTCCACGAGATGGAAGATATGAGCTAAGAATGGGAGAATGCCAAGATGAAGGAGCCTGCATCCCTAGTGACACAAAGGTGTCATCCTTTGTGGATGACAAAGGAACATCCACAGCCTTGATGCCCTAATTTTGGCCCTTCTTTATGCTATAGAAAAGTTAATTTCTCTCTTTAAGTCACTGTTATTTCAGGGTTTGTTTTAAAATGTTGTATTCCATGCAATCCAGACTGATCTCTACCTGCCTCCGGAAATTGGGAGATATTAATGTCATTTCAGTTAAACCAAATGCCACATATTTAGCAAATAACTGCTTTGTTTCTAGCAATAAAAAATCAACAGAAACTGCTTATGCCAGCACGTGGCACCCACACTCTTGGTCTCACTCAGTGAGGGACTTCTGTTGCTCTTCCTTTCATGCTACTGTTGCCCAGTGAATGTTACCAATAAGCCATGTGCACATGTACAGCCAGAGGAATGAGAAGTTGTGCTCCATTTGTGTACAATATGTCAAAATGCATTCTATTGTGAAATTAATTTAAAAAAACATGAGCATACCAAAGGAAAATAAGTGTTTTCCAAGCACAGTATTTAATATTTACAGATTATGAAATCACTTTATTTATAGTAGGGCCCTAGAAAAACACATAGCTCCTGTTACCTTTTTCCCCCAATGGAATTATATTTCAAACAAACTCATAAGCTAAACCCCAACATGGAAGACAGATAAAAGCAGAGAAGCCCAGGCTGAGACCTAAATGAGAAGATGGTGCCCTGGTGGCAGCTCCTCCAATTTTCAAGCTTCTCCCTGCCACCCACAAACCCACTAAGCATCGTAAATTGTACCACCAGCCACTGTGAATCAGGGCAATGGTGGTTCAACCCCCACTGGACCAGCTTCGTTACTGAGGATGCTTCCCCCGAGCCTTCGCTTGCTGCACCTGGATTTCAGGTGAATTCCTACACTTTTTTTTTTTTTTTTTGAGTTCTGTGGTATTTGGGTCAGAACTGTTGCATCTTGTCCAGGACATACTGGGACTATGAGGGAATACAGGGACTGGCACAGCAGGCTAGAAACCTGGTCAGCAGCAGGTGGGCAGCTTTGCCTACTACCAGAGAAACCAAAGGACTCCAACTCAAGTGTGAGGTTGACACAGTTGCCTGCTAGCTGTTCCTCTGTCTGAAGACATACTAACCAGCTTCAGAAATAAAAATGATAGCTCTTTGAACACTGGAGGAGAAAAGTGTGCAATGGGTGTTTAGGTAAGTTTTGATCTCCTTCTCCTGGACGGATGGAATAATTCACAGGAAAATCACTAAGGGTTTAAAAAGATTTGTGATAGAAGTGATTTCCCTGCATTGCAAATAAAATTAAAATGTACTGCTCACTTCCTCGTATTTCTGCAGAAAGAAATGTTTTGACTCTGAAATCTAAATCCAACCTACGACCACTTGCTGTCACAAAGGTGCTTCATGTAGACCAGTGGCTGTTTTCAATAAGACACATGCATACTAAAGAAAAACAAGGCGATGAACCCTAGAGCCCCACATGGACACCGAGTCTGAGGAAGGAACAGTGACACAGTTCCTCTCCAGCCAGCACGTTTAAACCAAATAAATAAATAAACTTAGTTATAGATCAGGAGGCTAAAGACATAAATATACTACTGGAACAAACTGGGCTCCTAAATTGAAGCTGTGCAATTAAACTCCGGAAGCATGGCCACCATGGCAAAGTACCCAGCATTCCAAACACCACTGGAGTCACTTATGATATTATCATTTTTTTAATTCTAAATACTGTTTTAAATAAGAAAGTCACCAGCTAAGACTCAGGGCTGCAGTGGGAAGGGTTTTCTATTTCGCCGACTCCCAGATTCTTTTCAGTCTTATCTCTCCAACTAACAGATATGGGGTGCTCCCTGACAACATGCACCAAGGCGTTGCCCCTCGGAACTATCTGCACGAGCATCAGGTCCTTCTGAGAAGAGTGTGCGGACCCTCTGCACGCAAGCATGCCCTTCCTTAACAAGCACCTGACCTGCAGCCATCTGCTCATCTGCCCAAATCATCCTTGCCATTCACTTGTTTCTACAATTACAAACTGCAGCTCCACCCCTCTTATTCTTAAGAAATCTTTCCAGGCAAATTCTTTTACAGGTAGTCTTGGAAAAAGAAACAATATCAGGGACCCCCATCTGAGAGGCCACGTCCATGCCCCTCCTTCCCGGCATCCTCAGCTCCTTTATGGACAGGTGAACAGCCCATGCCAATGACAGCCAGAAGGTCATGTGGCTCCCCAACCTGAGCCCAAATCATCACTGGAAATAGGAATTCTGCTTATTGTGTGAATATAACTGACTCCTCAAAGATGGACATCCTCAGAAGCCTGAAAACACAGTGCCAGGTGCTGACCCCATCCATCCTGCTAATCTCACGCACTTCCATGACACTATTTCCCCTGGGAAAGGAAGTCTGGCAAGGGTTTCCAACATTCCCTTAAATGCTTCTCCCATGCTCCCAAAGTTCCCAGGTTTCTGGATTTCTGCTTCCCTAAACCAGTGGTCTTCACACTGTTTGTAGTCAAATACTCACCCCTTGGAAGAATTCTGAACAACCAGTAAACACTGCAGATGACTTAAGTCCCAATATGCCATACTTACTGACATTTCAAATAAAGCTGCTACTGTGTTCTTTCACATGCATCCAGTGAGCTCTAAATGACATCTCCACCTGATGGCTGTCCAGTGAAACTGCATGGAGTGTGCCCTACAAAGTGGACTGTGACCCTGAGACTTGGCAAAGTGGCAATTCTGATTACCTCTGCTTAAAACGCATGGACTAAGTGGGCATTCTGTGCTGTTCCCCGTCCTGCTTTACATCCACTCCAAAGACTGTCATCCCAAAATAAAACATGTTAAATGTTTAAAAGTTCTTACTGTTCCAGCGGAGCACAACAGACACTAGTATGGCAGTTTGTAAATCAATGGATGTGTAACTGATGTGATTCTGCAATCTGTGTATGGGGTGAAGGTGGAAGTTCATAACCCACTTGAATCAAAGTGTGGAATATGATATGTCAAGAAATTTGTAATGTTTTGAACAACCCACAATAAAAATTAAAAAAAAAAAAAAAAGTTCTTACTGTTCATGGTTTTATTCTTCTCTGTAATACAGATATACATGTTAAAGCATTCTGGGCCCATTCCTAGTGTCTTACACACACATTTGAAATTTGTGCTACTCTGCTACCTGAGAGGACAAGTTTGCTGACCATATGTCTTGTCTGATATCACTTCCTGTTGGACTGAAACACTACTCACAGGGCCACATGGTATTTTCTAGATGCAAGCATAAGAAACACTTTCACACAGTAGAGAGGAATAGAGTTCTGTTACAGTATCTGCTCAGGCCCTCAGCTCCCTATCAGTTGTGGGACAACTCACAGTGCTCAATCACTGTAGATATCACTAACAGTCCACCCAATGACAGTCTGACGAGTTCCTTCAGTTGAGAGAGTGTGCATCCAATCCCGGGGCCTCGGCTCTCCCACACAGAGCACCAACATTCAATTCCCAGTGGGCACCCCCTCTGGGGTGTTCACAGCCAAGCAGGTGGCACCATAAGACACAAGGCACGAGGAAGGCTGACCTCAGACACCTCCTCAAGCATGAACTTTATGGAAAAGAGGAAACCTGTGCATGATATGGGTTTCAGTCCGGCCTGCCCTCTATATGCCCTCGAACACCTGACACAGGAATAGTTCTCTCTCCACTTTGGCTACAGATATGTCTGCTCTCAAATGTCACTAACATAAGATGCTCTCAAAGGTAAGCAAACACACAACGTGCCTATTGCCCATGGAGGTGAAATCATTATACACTGATTTTTCAGGGTTTCTTTGTCCACTTGTGCAATATTAAAACCGATAGTTTTTTGAGGAGAGGGGTTAATGCCAGATAGAGACAGAAAAGACTATAATCTTACAAAATGCCTGGTGATTATCATCTGGATGGTGTTAGAAAATTATATTTCAAACCAAAAGCCACAATACAATACAACTGTACTTCAGACTCAAGGTGGCTGTGTCTTCTCTTCCTTCTCAGACCCCATTAAGTGAGAGTAGAAGAGCTTGAATCCATGAAGATGGAAGGATTAGTTGGGGACCAATAAGTTCAACCAATTCACAGGAAATGCAAAGTGGATGGGCAAGAGGCAACCAAAGGTCACAAGAAAGGAGTGACCACCATGCCAAGTGCCCAGGACACCTGGCCTGGACACCCCAGGTGGAGACACAGACTCAGGTCTCAGGTGGAAAGCAGGCACTAAAGGAAATAATGCACATGGTCAGATCAGGGGCTGGCCCAAACCACCACTCACTAGGCCTCAGCCAGTGCCTTATCAGCCCTCATGGCCTTCTCAGGAAGTGCCCAGCGAGGCAACACCACCCACCCAGAGCATTGCCTGGGAGGTCCCAGCATTCAGGTCCAGGCAGAGACCTGAAGTCTGGGGCTTATGGGTCTCCAGCAGCATAGCCACCATCTGACTATCCAACCACCTTACAAAGCCCACATAAGAACAATGGAGGCACAGCCTAAGTGACCAACAGGCCACCCAGGACAAAGGGATGTTGAAGGGAATAAGAAGAGTTCTTGATTTAAAAAACACAAATAGTTTGCACACAGATAATATTCCCTCTCCCTCTCCCCCTCCCTCCCTCTCTCTCTCCCTCTCCCTCTCCCCCCCCCTCTCTCTCTCCCCCCCCCCTCTCTCTCTCTCTCTCTCTCTCTCTCTCTCTCTCTCTATATATATATATATATATATATATATATATATCAAGGATAAAGGGAACACAGGGGGAAAAAGGGAACAGAGAACAAAAAAGAAGTATTGGGAATTAAAAATAAAACAGTTGAGACAAATTTTTAATAGAAGTATTGGAAGATAAAATATTGAGAAATTTTGCCAGAAGTATAATAAAATATAAAAAACTCAAAGTATAAAACAGAAAAGACACATGGCTAAGAATCAATGTAGGAGAAAGCCCTATAGCAGAATTAAAATTTGAGAAAGAAAAGAAACAAACAAAAACAGAAAAAAACAATAATAATGGTGAGAATTTGCCACAGAGGAAAACTGTGCACACAATTACAAATGGAAGCCCACACCCCGTGCTGTGAACGAGGGACTTCATGCCATGCCCAAGTTCCCGAGTGTTCATAACACAAGATAAAGAAAGGCCAGAAGCGCCCAGAAAGAAGAAATTAGCTACAGCAGAGGAAGAGCAGCCAGACTCCCCAGCAACAGCACTGAAGTAAAACGTTTCCTAGGAAAATCATTTCAATCTTAAAACTGTATATCCAGCCAAACTTTCTTACACAAGAGGGGAATTTTTGACAGGTAAGATTAGAAAACTTAGCCTTTCACTCTCAGTTCCCTAGGAACTACTGGAAAGCATCCATCAACAGGGTTAGGGGGAAATCGAGACAAAAAAAACTTGAGAAGCAGGGGCTCTGACCGGGAGAAAACCAAGGCACCAACAGAGCAGAGGTCCCAAGGAGACCTCGTGGGATCTGTCCACCTGGCAGTGAAGGAGAAAAGCCAAGGAGTCACATCTGAGAAATGAACACAATCCCTCGAGCCCATGAAGCAACAACAACAGGCAATGAAGAAATACAATAAAACGCCATTAGAAACTCCAAAAAGAATAAGAAGCTATTTAAGAAATAAAACAAAGTACACCAGTCCATGCTGTCAATAATATGAGCATAATGTAAACACATACATGTATTTCCAATTTCCAGCCTACAGCAAAAGCACCAAAATTAGCTATGATGGCTAAACAGAATCTAAATGCATCCACCTTGACAAATGCAGAAGTAAAATGAGAAATTGAGCAAGCAGAGAGGTGCAAACATCTCCACCAGAAAATAGGCCATAAAGGACACTGCCCAGAGTTGATGGAACAAGGAATTAAAAGGTGGAATTCATTATTTAAAGCCAATGAGTTAGCAAAGGCATGAACTAAATGCAACAGATCAGTTATACAGAAGGAAGGGAAGCCATGGTCAGTGACTAATGTCTAAGGTAGATCCACCAGGTGACCACAGCTGCCCTGTGAAGACCTGCACACAGAAACAGCTGCAAGTGAGCTGGGCTGTGGAGCCACCTGCACCAGCCTATAATAGTGGAAACTGGTCCCTCTGTCTGTGTCCAGACCCACTGACGCTCAGCCACCAGAACGAACCCTCGCGTGACTTGCAGAACCTGGATGTGATGGCCTGTCAGTGTGGCCCATCCACTGTGACCACAGACTCCCTGGGGGGATGTTGACACAGGGAAGGCTGTTTCAAGCAGGGGCCATATGCAAAATCTCCATAATTTCTGCTCAGTTTTGCTGAGAAACTAAAACTGCTTTTAAAGATAAAGTGTTTTAAAAAGTGGCACCAGCCCTCCTTGGGGTGGGAGAGGCAGAGCAAGATGCTATTGCTTTTCACTGAAATTCCTCTGCACCACTGGACTTTTTTAAAACTATGTGCAAATAGTTAAAACTCTATTACCATATATGTTAATAAACCATTTTAACTTTTTATATAAAACGATACTGCAAAGCAATAATAGGGAAATAAGAGCTGAGCCTTATCCTACACCTAGAGAAGAATGATGATTATTACTGTCTCAAAGTTTGTGCAGTAAGTACAAATGTGGCACAGCTGAGTGTTCTGGAAGGAAACATTAGGGCGGCACACCACAGGACTCCCGGTGCCAGCACCCTTCTTCATCACCCCTCCCAGCCCAAGCAGTTCCCAGCAGGGGAGCAGAGTGCCTGATCCCCATAACTCAGAACCCTTTGCCTGGGGTTTGGGGGCCTCATCTGTGAACCAGGTGGGTAACAGAGCATTTCTGACAGCTCAAGGAACAGGGAGATGACACCTAGGCAGCCTTGAGCAACATGCCCTGTACTCTTTGGTACATGACATGGCGTTTACAGGGAAGTCTGAAGGTAACTCCTCACAGGGTCAGTAAACCAGAGACAATCTTCCTGAACAACTAAGACCAAAGAAATACAGAAGAGAAGCTGATGTTCAGAACAGAATAACTGTAGACACCATCTAATCCAATTCTGCCCACTTATGGACTGGGAGCCAGAGCCCAGAAATGAGGCTGATTTTCACGAAAAACACAGCTCTTCAGGGGAAGAGGCCATCTTAAGAGGAAATGGGAATGCCAGTGTGTAAATCCAATCATCCATCTGCAAAGTAATTGATGGGTGTATGTTAGTAAAACAAGCTCTACTTGGAAAACACAAGGGAACATACCATCAGGAGAAAAGTTGATTGACTTTCAGCACTGGGGAGGCACATGGAGGGACATTCCTGAGGCCCAGAGAGACATCAACGGAACGGCCACAGTCATGTGCGATGGAGCACAGGGAGGAAGAGGGAGATCTGGCAGAGGATGCACTGGGAAAAGGAAAATGCCAGAACAACAGACACGTAGAGACCAGACCAGCCTGCAGCTACACTCAGGCAGAGAAGCTGAGCCACCCAATCTGCTGTGTCCCTGAACCTGGATGAAGTTCTGCAGTACACATGTACAGTGTTTGGGAGCCTTACAGAGGTATCAGGGCAAAAAACAAGAGAATCACACAAGCATACATTTTGTGAAAGTTCTGAAGAAAACCTGTGCATAGGTTGAACATCCATAATCTGAAAACACTCAATGTCAAGTGGAAAATCCACACTAAAAACACTGAATAAATCATCTGTGAGCCACATGAGGAATAAGTGAAGCATGAATGCATTTCATGTTTAGACATGGGTCCCATCCCCAAGGTACCTCTTCATGCATAGGCAAATATCCCAAAATCTTGGGCAAAATATCTGAAATTCAAGACCCTTTATCTCCAGCATGTCAGAAAAGGGCGCAGAGCTTGCAGTGATGTCTCTACGCATCAGACAGTAAGATTCTTGGCTATTTCTGATTTCTAATAACAGAAATACTTAAGAATCAACAAAATAAAAAACCTGTCTGTCATAGAGGTTGCTAAGAACAACTGGAAAGTGAATGATACTTGCTCTTTGATGCATAGGGGTCTGCAAGATTACCTTGTAAATAGTTCCTCTAGCTTGCAAAGCTTCCACAGTGTCTGTAAACCAGATGCACAAGGAAGCCAGTGCTGGGAAACAGGGGCCTTAGACAAGCACAGCCCCCTTCCGCAGGAGACTGTGTGCGTCCTGACCTCCGTGGCTCCCCGCTCGCCAGTCTCCCTAGGCCTCAAGAACCTGGGTTTCACGTTGATCTTCATAACAAACACATGAGAAGCTAGTGAAAGGATCACTGTCCCCATCTCACAGATAAAATAACTGAGGGCTAGAGGCTTCAATGGCATGGCAAGTCCACCTCCCTGCACTGTGTCAAGTGGCCATACGCAGAACTGAGGATAGCAAGGAAGACTCCCTCGAGGCAGCAGTACTCTCCAACCACATTCTGAACACACAAAGGGCAGTCGCAGCCTCTGATGGCTCAGCACCTTTACTGCAGAGCACCAGGATTTGGATCCGGCTTCTGAACAACTCCACCACCACCCAAATTCTGCTAGAATCATGAACTCAAAATAGGAAGATGAAAGACACAACCTTTAAATCAGAGCCATCTGAGCCTGGATGTGGCACTGCGCGGCTCTGAACCGCCTCTCTGCCTGCGGACCTCCTGGCAGTGACTCAGCTCCACTTCCCAACTGCCAGGATGGAACACGGCATGAAGGGGACCCTCAAGGAACCCAGCAAAGGATCCAGGGGAGACAAGGAGCCATTCCCAGGGACCCCCAGAGTGCCCTATAGCCACTCAGATAGGTGTGCAGCTCAGCCCCCAGAGCAGCACCCTCAAAACACAAGTGAAATAGGCCAAACCTCACATAACTGCCTTGACACCAATACATGATGGAAGCCATTGTCCAAAGAAACCTCAGTGACATGTACTCAGTATGTTTTCAGATGTCTAGTTAATCCTTATACAACAAGAGGGTCCTCATCTAAGATAGTTTATAGAAGCTTTTACACACTGTATAGATAATTGCTAAAGGGGACCAAAAGGTAAAGGGATGGTTAGAGTTGGAGGGAAGAAAGAATTTATAGAATAAGTTCAGGGAAGAAAGGGGCTCTGAGTTAGACAGGAAAGGGACATAGGTCAGCAACAAAAAAACAGCACATGACTTGGGTTGACACAGAATATCCCAAAGATGGCACAGCCCATGCAAAGGCCCAGTGGCATGAAATGGTAAAAACAGGGCCAGGGAACTCGAGAGAGCAACTCTTTATGGCAAACATCCCACAAAGGCTCTTAATGAACCCCAGGAAGGAGGACATTTGCAGAAAGCCTTGAGAACCAGAAATAAGAAATCTGGATGTGACAAAAGGCAACAGAAAACAGCATGCAGAGAAGTGACATGATAAAAATGGCTTCAGAAAGATGATCCCAGCAGCTGTGTGTAGGATGGTTTCAAGCCGAGAGAGACTGGAGGCGGGGAGATCTGCTAAAAGAATGTTCTCCTAATTCAAGCACCGTGTGGGGAGGCGAGGTTGCACAGGACCTGGGGGGAGGAACAAGGAATTCTGGAGCCCGTCCTCAGTTTCCCCATCTGTGAAATGTGAGGCTTGACCAGACAGCAGTTCAGCTCCAGAACCCTCTGACTTCACAGACTTCTTTCTTCTCTAAGATGCTGGTAAGCTGGAAGCAAATTCAAGTCAAGGAAAAAAAGAGCGAACCAGTCTTCCATTCCCAACACAAGCCCTGCTTTGGCAAATCAAGGTCCATGCACTCCTGTTACATCTTGAATCTCCTCAAATATGTAATATTGCAGTCACAGTCACTAAAAACAGATCAGAGAACATTCCCAAGTCATAGGCCAATCGTTCCCCACATCAGACAACCACATCCCTCCCATTGGCTTGAGCCAGAGTCATGGAGCAACCACTGCTCCTCCTCCCCATCTGAGTGTGGCCATGTCTGGTCCACTTCCCAAACAGCATGAGTGCATCACCATCCCCCACATCTTACCCACCAGCACTACCCACTGCAGATACTGGCTTCTGCAGGGGGACCTGGGTGCCCTCAACCACTATTTCTTTGCATACCCATGAGCAAGACTGTCCAAACACACCATCGGGGTTTTCATGGAAGGCATCAGTGCACATAAGGAAACAGATGACATCTGCAAAGACCAGGCTCCAGATCTGTGTTCCTGGGTCCATCCCCACTCACCCACCTGGTACCGCATTAAAAACATCATCAGCAGGACCTGAAGCCTCCCTAAGTCTGGTACCTGTCTACCCTAGCCAAATAATGACTAAAATATAGCAATGAACCTGATGTCCCTAGGCACTGTCCCCAAGCCCCCATCACAGTGGGAGCACATGTACATGAACCACAGCATGCTCCACCCACATGGGGCAGAAGCCATTGTCACCTCTCACTCCCCACCACCCCCTCGCTCCCCCCAGTCTGCAGTGGGTGCAAAGGGCAGTCCTGGGGACGTGGTTCCCACTACCATCCCCTCACAGGTCCAGAACCACAACTCCCCATGGAAAGCTCTCTAGCCAGGTAGTGGCACACACCTGCAATCCCAGCAGCTCAGGAGGCTGAGGCAGGAGGATCGTGAGTTCAAAGCCAGCCTCAGCAATGGTGAGGTGCTAAGCAACTCAGTGAGACCCTGTCTCTAAATAAAATACAAAATAGGGCTAGGGATGTGGCTCAGTGGTTGAATGCCCTTGAGTTCAATCCCTGGTACCCCCCCACACACAAAAAAAAAAGCTCTCCCAAAACCATCAAGATAAGATGTCTGAACAGACAGCCATCAAGCATCCTACCAGAGTTCCAACACACAGAGAATCTCACCACCTCCCATCACATGGCTGCCTGGGGGTTCCTCAGATTCCCCAAGTCTTGGCATCTGTGACCCAGGCTCGAATGTTTCCACTTTCCTCAGGCCTGAGATATTCCCCACCCCCTGATCCCAATTCCTGTGTATCTGTCAGATCCCACCTCAACATGTTTCTCCTGATGCTCCTGGCTACTTGCACAATCCTCCCTGTAGCCAAACTTTTCCTTCAAAGCTGTTTCAGAGCTGAGTCATTTTGCCTATAAAAAAGCATTTTTAGCAATTTAATTGTATACTTATTATTTATCTCCCTCTATAGACTTTCAACACAGGAAAAAAAAAAGTCTTTCCTTCTTACTAAAATATACCCAAAGCCAAGCACACTGTTCAGCACCGTGGAAAATCATAAATACATATTTTGAGGGAATGAATGACCCATCAGTCACAAATTGTAAATGAGCCTCCCCTTCTGCAGCCACTGAACACACACAAAAAAATGTCTTCTAAAGGACCATGTTATCAGCATGTTTCCAGAGATTCAGCCAAAGTTATCCATATTACTATCAATTGCTAGGATGATTTCCCAATTGCACTGAAAATATAAACACTGGACACAGCGGCCACACTTTTCACCCTCCTTTATAGCCTGAATACCTGATTAATAGCTACTGCTTTCTGAAGGGACAGAGAGATTAATATTGCAACCACTATTTCTAGCCAAAATTCAATCCACCCTATACAAAGGCATCAGTGCAGAGGGAGGCAGATGATACCTGCGAAGTCCAGGCTCTGAGCCTGTTCAGGGTGTGCCCCTACTCACCCTACGGTTTGCCAATCCGCTCCACAGCATCAACATCCTGGTGCAATACAAGGGCATGTCAGTGCAGTCACACGGGCCACAAGTCCCAGACAGGACCTCACCTGTGGCAGGCTGCAACATATGCCCTGCTGTCTATACAGTATATGTATGTATGTATGTATATATATATATATATATAGTGTGTGTGTGTGTGTTTAGTTGCCAATGGATCTTTATTTTTATTTATATTGTATGCAGTGCTGAGAATCAAACCCAGTGCCTCATACATGCTAGGCAAGCGCTTTACCACTGAGCCACAGTCCTAGCCCGTCTCTGTACAGTTTTTTTAATAAAACTTTGTCAAGCGAAATGATGCTTATTCATCTCACTTTATTACCCTGGCTTGTCTTAGTGATGGCCACATGGAGTGCTCGAGGACTAGATGGTGCTCGCCTGCTGCACTGGCATGCGTTCCGTACCTACAGCATCTGAACTGATGAACAGAAAGAACTCAGAGAAACTTCTAGCTGGTCCATGGTGTCCCCTGGTCTGTCCTCTACCTTTACCCCTTCTGTGGCCCCCCGTTCCCTCAGGCCCCATGCCTTCCGTCAGCTTCCTTACCTTCAACACCCTATTTCTCATGGGCGTCTCCGAAATTTCAAACCTGCAGTCCACCTCCTTACAGCCCACCTCCTTCTGTTCTTTTATAAAAGTGAATGTCCACCAGGAAGGGTACTTAAACAGCCTTTATTCATCCCAGTGATCAGAGGCCCCTGATCAAAAACTTAAGTACAGGAACCATGACCACATTGGCCAAAAATCACAGCAAAGGAATGGGACTTCCCGACTTCCCAACTTCCCCTGAACTTGACATTTCTCTAAAGATGGTTTTAAAGTTCATGTTCTAAGATACAGAGTTGCAAGTCTCAGAAAATACACACTGAACTCTCCCCTGCAGAAGTAACTATGTACACGACATTGTACACCTAAGGGAATCCTGAGGTTCATGTCCACCCAGTTAGGTGGCCTAACTTTTCAATGCTTCTGATTTCATGTTCGCAGAAGAGATAGCAATACTTGATCTAAATATGCCAAATTGAAAGACATTCTCTTTGCTTATAATTTCCCTGTTCTTCTAAAGAGGAAGTATAAGAGAACCATATTACAGTGACCATGATTTTTGCCATGTTTCTAAAAGTAACAAATGGGAATCTGGATAAAGATGAGTCCACTTAGCCAATGAAAGAATAATAAAATATTTGAAAAGAAAGCTGTACTGAGAAACTCAAGAGATGCATTCTCTTTCAGAAGCCATATAGCTCAGAGGACCACCCTGCCTTCTCCAGGCTCAGTGTCCAGCAGAAGACTCACCATTTACCTGACCATACAAATCCAGCTACAAGTAATCCTCTATGGGTACAAGCCTGAGCTTCAAGATTACCCTATTCCAACACTTCTTGGCTACCACTTGTACCTCCCCATCTATAAATCCAAGACAGTCCAGACCTCTTCCTAGGCAGCACTGCCTGTAGCCCCAGAGTACCAAGCCAGGAGGTCAGGGCTCCTCCGTGCTGCCCTCCCACACAGGAATACCCAGCCCAGCCCCACCTTCCTGCACACACCAGGAAGTGCTCCCACAGATGTCTCTGGGCTGTGGCTCCTGCCACCCTCCGCTTGGTGTGGACCACTATCATCACCCATTTGGTGCTTCCCACTCAGCAAGAAGCCTACAGGGTATAGACCAAGTCTGATCAGGTAATTTTTTTATATTTATATTTGTTAGTTGTAGATAGACATAATATGTTTATTTTATTTGCTTATTTTTTTAATGTGGTGCTGGGGATCAAACATAGTGCCTCATGCTCTGATCAGCTTTTTAAGCACTCACATGACCCAATCTAGACACATGGAGATGAGTGTAAAGTAAAGCCACACACTGCCCATCTTCCATGGACTACAATGAGGAGCCAGCAATGCTCAGCTCTTCCTCTTTTCTCTACAACAGAGCAACCATCAGACAGACCTGTCCACGCAGACCTCAGAGTTTCATGTGACAGACGTGGACAGTGATGGACGTCTGTGACACCAGTGGTGGGAGGACAGAATGGGCGTACTGTATGTACCACCCCAGCAGCAGGGAAGTAAAGAACGAGTGAGCAAGCACCTGGGATTTACCCCAGCTTCATGTGTGAGTACCTAGAAGTTATCCTTCTATGCCAAGAGTAGACGACTACTTCTTTAAAATAATAATAATAATAAGCCTTCAAAAAGTATCAGACAGAGCAGAAATATTAAAACTCACTGTAAAGACCAAGAAATAGATAGTAACTAGAAGGGGAGTCACCCTGTGTAACCTCCCAACACACCTTCTATAATGTCCCAAGAGAGGACCGTGCGCTGGGAAGAGAGCTGCAGAGAGCTGAGAAGTGGCCACAGCTAGCGTGACAACTACATGGGAACACGTTTTCAGCTGGCAGGGGCTGCAACAGATCACTGTGTCCAGTGACACCTGTGTGACAACACGGAAACCAGAAGAAACTTCCAGCCAGGGTCCCTTCCTGCTGCAAAGAGCCAGCCCTGGGCACAGATATTCCAGTGAGATCTATTTCTGGACTGGACATTTTTCAGACACTAAATTTAGCCAGCTTGAATTCTTTAAAAAAATGCTATTCCATTAAGCTTTTTGAAATAGGAAGCTCACATTGATTATGAGGAGGGAACGCAGTGTTCTCTGATCAGCTGGAAACACAGGAGGAGGTGGCCCCACTGGGTACCTACTCCCACTTGGCAGAGAGATTGGCTGGAGCCAGAATGAAGAGGACAGTTGCAGGCAAGAAAGGGGCCTTGAGCTCCAGTCCCCTTGAAAATCAAACACCAAAGTGTGTGGCCATTAATTATTTTAAAATAATAACCCCCTTACAAATAAAAAATAAAATAAATGATGCATGAAAGGAAAAAAATAAATAAAATAAAACAATAACCCCCTTGACAGTTTTAAACAGTAAAGTTTCAATGTGCCTCTTCATTACCATTTCTTATGGACAATACTTAAATGCTTATTGACCAAAATCCTGATTGTTTTATGACTTGTCTGTTTACATCTTTGCCTCTTCTTATGCACACATGAAAGAAACTTTATATTTTAAGGATCCTAACCCTTCTTTAAGGGTAGGAGTGGCTGCATTATGGTTTCATCGAAGCAGGCTCAGAAAATACTCTAAATCCCCATCCGCTCGGCCGCTCCCTTCTTTTGCTGCCCTTCACTTCAGTTTCCTTGCCACTTTTTCTTGTAGCACACCTATCTCTACCTTCCTTGTTACTGCTGCGGCTATAGCAAAACAGGCACTTACTAGATGCTGGTGGAAACCTCCAGCTTAAAGTACAGCTGAGTGGAGGTTTCAGATTCTTAAAAGTGTCCACTGGCACAGACACAGTGGTCCCAAGAGAAGCCCCCATCAATCCCTGGAACCTGTGAATGTGGTCTTATCTGGAAAGGGTTTTATGGACATGATACACTAAGGACCTTCAGATGAGGAGACGGTCCTGGAGTACCCAGGAGGGTCTTACATGAAACCACAAGTGTCCCTGGGAGGGAGTCTTAAATGGGTAGAAGAGGGGAGACACCATGAGAAGACAAGATAGAATTGGGACCACTGGTCCACAAGCCAGGGAATGCTCAAAGCACCAGGAATGGGAGAGGAGGAAGGCTCTTCCCAGGAGCCCCTGGGGAGAGCACAGCTCTGAGATATCTTGATTTTGAACATTCAGCTTCGAGATCTGTGAGAGAATGTGTTTCTGTCCTTTTAAGTTTCTTCACTGTGGTAATTCATTAGAGCAACCCTAATCAACTAAACATACCCATTAACTAATCATACTATTCCTAGGAATTTACTGGAGAAAAATAGTCCATATTTTCAGGAAATATCACAGAGTAAAAGCTCAAATTTTTTAAAGTAACTTAAATGTTGATCATTAGGGAAACAGTTGACTCATACTGCATATGAGAATATTAAATATCAATTTAAAAATTAAAATAATTTGGATGTATGAGAAAATTCTTAGCAAAGAATATAAAGGGGGAAAAAAACAGGATAGCTCCCAATTTGGGTTTTAAAAACAAGAAGGTCAGAGTGCAGTGGCCACACCTGTAATTCCAGGTATTCTGGAGGCTAAAGTAGGATAAATTGGTCATCCTGGGCAACTTACTGAGATTCTGTCTCAAAATGAAATTTTAAAAAGGACCTGGGATGCAATTCAGGAGTAGAGCACCCTGGTTCAACCCTCAGTCCTAAACAAATAAGCAAACAGAAAGGAAAAGGAGGCTGAAAAGAAATATACAAAAAAAAAAAAACAACAGATTTAAATTATTTCTGGATCATGGAATTAGTGATGACTGTAAATATCTTACTTTATGCTTCTCTATAATTTCTAAATATTTGACTGATTATATGGCAAAGGAGGAGGAATAAGAGGAAGAGATAATTTACAAAAGTAGTTCAACTAGTCTCCGATTTCACCCCCAGGTAAGGGAGAGGACAGAGTACATTGCAGAAAAAAAAAAAAGAGAGAGTTAAAAAAGATGAATAACACAAAGAAAGTTAATAGGAAGAAAAGATCTGGGAACCAAGGGAATGCATTACCACACTGTACAATAAAACACAGGCCTCTGGGTTTTGCCTAATTCTTGTTCCAAGAGAAAAGAATGAATGAATTTCAAAGAACCACCTATACATATTATAAAAGAAAAATTTAAAGAAACAGAGCAAAGACTCTCAGGCAGGACCAAAAGAATGAATTGTGCATGCTGCAGATAATTAATATTTTGAATAGTAATTAGTGATGCTGTTAATGAATTTGTAACACCAAGGATCTGGATTTTACCCACTACATATGCAAGTATTTTCTTTTTTAAAAATACTAGAATGCATTATAAGATGATACAAAGTAGGATATCTCTCACCTCTGTGACTTGGACTACATTGCTTTGCTAGGAGAAGAGAAGACAGGTAAGAGACTTCTGCACCCAGTACGCGACTCCATGTATTTGCACTGCCATTTTCTTGAGTGACTCACAC